>NC_091509.1:20014255-20314255 GCF_947461875.1 Haliaeetus albicilla
ATTTTCAAAATATTTCAAGGCCAGCTGTATTTTCCATAATCTTGTCACTTCTTTAAGTGAATGAGAGCAAAATGGGGCAGCTCATCTAAAGCTCTTCCTTCCTTCCCAGGAGAGCAGCTCTCCACATGGAGCTAACACAGCTCCCCATAAAGCTCACCTATATCCAGTATGGAGCAAATAATCTTTTACGTGAGGTGAAAAGACATTTGGGGGCATGGAGAATGGGGCAGGAGGAAAATGGGATATTTTATCCACTTCTCATGGGAATGCTGCTGTAAAAATAGGTTTTGTCCTGGTTGTAGAAGTCTTTTATTTCAGGTTTCACCAGGTTCATGCCTTGACTCCAGCATCCTTAGAAACGCAAAGACCTCTAAGCTTGGCTGTAATTCCTCTTTATGCTGTGGCTCTTTTTAGGTTTAAAGCTCAACTTATTTGCAGAGACTTGTTTGTATGTTGCTCAGGAAGCCTGGAACAAACTATTTGCTGGTTTTCAGATTTCAGTTTGGGGTTTGAGGCAGGGAGAGGATATTTAAATGCAGATACTAGATGGTACTCATGTGCCCCTGAGGAGACAGGATTGCGAAATCTTCATTAAGGCCATGTGAGAAGCAAAAAAATGAAGAAAAAAGGATTCAGCTCTTCATATTATTCATAGACAGGAATACATTGTCTTGAATATTAGCTGTGGGTCTTGTCCCTTGAGGTCTGAACGCACTGACAATGAGGAGTTTTGAAGAGGTTCCCAGACATTAGGGGATTACACAATACATGAAGAAGGTGAGATGAGAATAGGGACTAGAGATGTCCCCATTCTCTATTTCTTTCTGTTTAAAATGCATCAATATTTTTAAAAAAGAAAGAAAAAACCCCCCACAATAGCGGCAGATTTTGTAACCCTGTCAAAGAAAAAGGAGAAACAAGATATATATACAGCCTGCAGTTGACACTAACTTTTTCCTTCCTTTTCCACCTGAATCTGAGCTAATAGGAATAATAACTATTCTGCCTGCCCACTGACCCCAAAGAAGTGTGTTATTGCGCTAATCCACTTCTTCCGGTATTGACTGCTGGTCTCTACGGGTTTGCCTTGCAGAGTCAGAAATAAATTACCCATCAGAATCAATGAAACTCAGGACTGTGGCTTACACAGATGTAGCTCTGTCACCCATACCTGCGAGTGGTAAGTGCTTGCAGATTACTTCCATACTTCATCTTCTGAGTGTGTAAGGACGTACGTGCAAGCCACGCTTGGGAGAAACCCGCTCATCGGCGTATGGTCACTTCTGGATCGTTGCTGTTGCTTTGCAGTACCGTTGGGCAAGACAAATTAAGGTATCCTCAAAATCAGCATTGCTTTTGCTCCTTGGTATGGAAGCAAAATACTAAGTTAATTGAGGGTCGTGATGCTGATGTCTCAGGGGCACTGAGGTTATCGCACTGCCCCCAAAGCTCAAATTAAACTGCAAGAGCACAACTACTTCACAGCCTGTGTTGTGCCTGGTACACCTTGACTTTTAGTGAGTTTAGCTCATTAGTTATAAGCTGCCAGATGTAGATCACTCACTGACTGCAGGATCGGTGGTGTGAGTGAAAGAAGAACTGAGTCACCTAATGGGCAACTGCCTCGTGACTTTGAGAGACCTGGTACCATTAAAATCCAGAGAAAAGGGATGTATATACTGAGAGCGTGCCATTAAGTTGTGGAAGGGATTCAACAATTCAACAGCAGCACTAGTAATATTTAAAGCTAAGTCAAGTAACCTCAGGCTGAAGAGAGCTCTGTGTTCAAGAGAGAAAACTCTTGAAGACGCCAAGTTGGTACTTTGGAAATCTCTCCTGACGCGGCAGCAATCACATGGAGCAGCATCACCCAAAACACACATGACCGCAACAGAGCAGACATCGGTGTAAGTGAAAGATCTCAGGTCAGAGCTCATCAGGAGTTTTCACAAGGGTGAGAATGAAATAATAGATTTTTTTACATGTGTTAATGTTATTTAATATCACAGCAGCAACTGCTCATCATAATACCCTGTATGTAATTTTCAACAGAACTTCTGCTTCTAGACAGAAAATAAGACTTTCTACATCAGTTTTCACTATTGATTTGGAGTCTGAGCCTCTGCTTTGTTCTTTTAGTTAGAAGTCAGCTGGATACTTTTTACTTCCAATAGCATTGAAATACACATACACTAGCATGATTGCCTGAAAGTGATCATGGGATTAGCTGTTTACATTCACGAAGTGATGCTCCTTTTTCTAGAGGCTGATGTCAAAAGCTATTTCTAAAATCACAGAATTGTAGACAAGCTTAGGTGGACGGGACCTCCGGAGGTCACTGAGCCCAACCTCCCGCTCAAGGCAGGGTCTGCTCGAGCAGGCTGCTCAGAGCCTCGTCCACTCAAATTTTAAATATCTAGAAGGAAAGATCCCACAATGTCTCTGGGCCCCTGTTCCAATGTTTAACTGCCCTCAGGGTGATTTTTTTTCCCCCCACCTTCTATCTAACCAGAACATCCCCCGTTGCACCCTTGGCTATGCACGTTCGCTGAGTGCCCGTGAGGAGCATCTGGCTCCATCTTGCTGCCCTCCCTCTCTGTAGCTGCAAGTGCAGTAAGGTCCCCTCCCGAGCCTTTTCCTCTTAAGGCCGAACAAACTCATTTAGCTAAGCCTTTTTTCTTTCGTTTGTGGAGTTACAGCATAGCAAGTGTCGTTGGCACAGCACAGCTATAAAGAACTTTGTTTTTTTTCGTTCATTGTAATATTTTCTCCATCTGTGTTTGTAAATAGCTATGACAGGGAGCCGTAACTGTGCTGTTTCTTTTCATACAAAACTTCTGTTGGCTTCTGTGCAAGCTGTACACTTACAATTAAGATGGCCCGTCATGTTTTGACTTTGTCTGTGACCCATTTTGATTCCTTCTAAGGCAGAGTAACCCCTGGCAGTCTGATTCTGCCTCTCCTAAAGACAGAAGAAGATGAAACCGAAGTTTATCCTGAAGACATGATTAAAAGGCAGGTGAAAGCTGCTTTCAGTTGAAAGGATGCTGAAGGAAGTGATCTTTATCTCAGTATTACCCCACGGGATGCGAAGCACCCGCTGCTTTGGGTGGTGCACCCAGGAGGCAGGTGGGACTCTGCAGCTTCCTCAGCTGCAGGTTCACAGTGCAAGGAAATACTCGGGGCTGGGGTGGGTTTTGCAGCCCCCTGCTCTGTTCTGCAGTGCTGTGGATGTCAGTGCCTCCTTTAAACCAGCTCAGGTGCCTCCCTGGGAGTTGTAGGGGCATATTTGCATTGCGGCACAGCTGTACCCGGTGTAACACCACACATAACTCTGCAAAGCCAACATCTGGTCCCATTAAATGCGATAGAAATATTGCTACTGGTTCCAGTGGGCCTGGTAGCTCATTTATTTATTTTGCATTTTTTTCTACAGAAAAGAAAAGTCACTCATATGATTGAGTAACCTGTCTGAACTAGTCAAAGCTCTGACCCAAAGATTTGGTCGGTATGAGCAATTACATGGTTGCTCGTGTGACTTTCACAGATTTTATGTTTTCTTCCAGGTCACTATCTATTATTTTCAGAATGGAAAATTCAAAGATCTGAAAGCACCTAATAGGTTGAGAGAGACAATGCCTTATAAAAATGTTATTGCTATTGACTTTGTGGAAGATTTGATTACAATGAATTGGCAGGGAAATGATTTAATACTAAACATTGACGACTGTAATATCCAAGAGTAATTCTGGACAATAAGAGACAAGAGAAAAAATGCATTTCCTTTTACTGCAGGAGAGACTATTGCTAAAGGGATAACAGAGACTCAGTACAGTAATGTCGTGATTTAACTCCAGCCGGCAACTCAGCACCACACAGCCGCTCGCTCACTTCCCCCCACCCAGGGGGATGGGGGAGAGAATCGAAAAAAAGTAAAACTCATGGGCTGAGATAAAGACAGTTTAATAGGACAGAAAGGAAGAAAATAATAATAATGATAATAGCAATTATAAAATGACAATAATAATAATGAAAGAATTGGTATATACAAAACAAGTGATGCACAATGCAATTGCTCACCACTCGCTGACCGATGCGCAGTTAGTTCCTGAGCAGCGATCCCTCCAGGCCAACTCCCCCCAGTTTATATACTGGGCATGACATCCCATGGTATGGAATACCCCTTTGGCCAGTTTGGGTCAGCTGTCCTGGCTGTGTCCCCTCCCAATTCCTTATGCCCCTCCAGCCTTCTCGCTGGCTGGGCAGGAGAAGCTGAAAAATCCTTGACTCAATATAAACACTACTGAGAAACAACTGAAACCATCAGTGTGTTATCAACATTCTTCTCATACTGAATCCAAGACATAACACTATACCAGCTACTAGAAAGAAAATTAACTCTATCCCAGCCAAACCCAGGACAAACAATTACTAAGAGTGATAAGCTTCTAATAGCAACACAACTGTTTGTGTTGCAAAGAGTGACAGTAGAAATTTGTCCAAACGAGAAAAACACAGAAGGAAAAATAATTCTATAAGCAGCTGAAACAAATGTAAAATTAAATTACTTCTTTAAACATTTTATCAACAACTGTTACAAATGAACGGCCATAAGTAAGGCAAAACAACCAAAAATCAATGCCTACACAAGGTCCCAAGACAGATTTGTTGAAGCCATTCAACACCTTGCTTTTGTATTGGTGTGTGTTTGAGCATGAGAAATTTCGACTACTGCCTCAAACTATGGTCCCAAAAATTCTCTGTCAGGCTCCATTATTTCCCCTTCTGCCGTGTACATCTCCCTGTGTGTTGTCCCAGCCAGGATTTTATAACCCGTTGTTTTAGTTCAGCTCAAGATTGTGTTACAGCGCAGCCAAAGAGCTGTCCACAAGAAGGTAAAAATCTTAGCACGATCCCAACCAGAGACTCTTTATCTTTAAAATACAGCATTGCGAAGCCTAATGTCCTCCGGTTTTATTAGCTATTCTTGAGGGGTGCTTAGCTGGCAAGTGCAGCATCTGCCACCGGCTCGTCACGGCTTTAACAGCCGGAGTGCAAACTTCCCAGCCTGCGCACAAATAATATTTTACGGGGCCTGATGGCCGGTGGTGGTGGTGGGTTTTGCTGTTCCCAGGCTGCCGGTTCCTCCAGGACCCAAGCGCTGCAGCCGTGTGCAGGATGCGACCCTTTTCTGAGCAAAGGGGAAGATGGGACCTCGGTCCCGGTGGAGAGCAGTGGTGCCTGCCCCTCTCCGGTAAACCATCCTTTTTCAAGGTAAACCGTCCTTTTTACCCTCTTCTAGCTCACGACAGGCAAGGGAAAAGGAGGGGCTGCTGTGGTGGTTCAGAGACAATTCTTCACGTGTGTCCAGCAGGTATAAACCCGGCACTGGAGCCTGCTCGTGCGGAGGGGACTGTGCATAGCCAGTGACATTAATTCACCATCAGGGGAAAATTCCAGCCTAAGTGGTCTCTACTGTGTATAAAACACTCAGTATCAGTGACATTTGCCTCTTCTCTTAGTGATAAAATACATTTATTTGTGAAGTAGATCTTAATCTATCTCAGAAAAGTGTTTTTAGTTTTTCACAGTAGCATTTATAATGATTGAAAGTGTAGGCTAGAGAGGACATCTTTCTGTAGCAACGAACAAAAATAAGAATAACTTTTCAGCATTACCGTATATCAATAGCCAATTATTTTTGTATGGATGGGTTCTGGCTGGCTGGTAATGGACTGACAATGAGATAAGTCTTCCAGGAGAGAAACCATCATTTTAAAGATGGAGTGGCTGGCCTTTTAATTTTAAGGTATTACCAAAATCACACCTTTCACCTTTAAAAATTGTAAATGATCAGAGTCTTGCTCTAAATCATTTAATTGCTGTTTGAACTGAGCCTGGCTCATGCTTTGCAGGGGTCTGTCTTTCTTAGCACTGATGGTGTCATTTACATTTCTTAATTTTTCTTGAAGAACGACATCCTCCTTGCTTGTACTCTCCCTCCCAGCCTGCTTGCTGGCCATCTGTCTGCAGAGGCAATTTAAGGAATCTGTAGCCAATTCACCCTTGCTCATATGTATTTCTTGAACTTGATATACAGCGTAGATATGCACAGGCATAAAGTAAAACCTGTTAAGCGACGAGATAAAACACAAAGATGCTTTAGAAAACTTTTTCAAATGTTTCAGATGAGGCAGGCTCACATTTCTTGCTGGTTTTTCTTCTTTTTTGGTGCATATATTTTCATCGTCACCTGTTCCGTTCATCTGCTTCTTTCTCTCTGATACGGGGAGTTTTGACGACGTGGATTAGGAGTCCCGTACCTCTGACCGACTGCCTACTTCTCTGCTGTGCAGCCTGCGTCATAACAGCTCTGCTAAAGCTCCTCACTTTAAACTTCCTCTTGAAAACAAGCTTGAAAGAAAGATCACCATATGCTCCAGAATGTGCACCAAGACTTTCCTATGACTCGACTGTACGTGCAAATAGCCGAGGAGCTTGGGGTAAAATCTAAGCACCTTATTATTATCCGTGCCCATGGATCAAAGTGCTTTCTTGTCTTCAGATAAACACTGTCCACTGGCTTTGATGATCTCTCCTGTGCAGCTGGGAGAAGAGACCAACAAAATATCCAGAGATGGGTAAAGTGAGGAAAACAGGTGCCATTCCCAAAGCCGCAAGTTCGGTCAACGGCCATGGGACCTGTTCTCGCCGGTCCCGCCGTTAGCCCTACCGTCAGCCTTGCGCGTCTGGTTTCCCAGGGCAATGGAGATGGAGGGAGCTGCTGAAAGTTGCCACGTCTGTTTTAATTCAGGTATCTGGGGCTATTTATTTGAACCCTCCACATATCCCCTACACAGCAACAAGCCAGCTGCTCTGACAACTCCTAAGAAATAAGAAATGTGCCTTGAGTTCCTGTGACATTTTATATTCCAAACTTTGCCCAGTGGCTGATGGTTCCTTCCTCAAAGTGACATATTGATTGTGGGTACACGTAGGGCGAGTATGATTGTGTTCAGTATTTTGAGCTCATCATCTGTTATCCCATTCTCATTGTCATCCGAGGCCCAGACAGTATCAAATTGGAAGCAGTAGTGTAGAAAATTACGAACAAATCAAAAAAGACTACAGCTGTGAAATGAATCAAACCACTGTTTCTACGTTTAGTATTTCCTTTGGTATAAAACATCTTTTACAATTTATTTTTTTATTATTTGGGGCTTACAGCTACGAAGGCAGGGGCGAAGTGCTGCAATCCAGCATCCAGCGTTGGTGGGCACTTACCAAACAGAGCAATCGTTTACTAAAACACGGTGAAGCCGGAGAAGGACGGGTCACCAAGGGCAGCACCTACCTAGATGCGGGCCTCGACCCATTTTGACCACCCGAAGGACATGCCGCTGCTGCAGAGGCTCGTCCATAGACATCCCAGCTGGTAACGACACGGGAGAACGGCACCGGCAGAAAACCCCTGCGTGTCTGCAGCTCTTGACCTTGGCCCTCTCCATTTGCTGCATCTTGGCTGGAGTGCTGCGGTTCGAAAAGTTCAAGTCTGAGCTCCATGTCAGCTTTTCAGAGCAGCCTCTCGGTGTGCAAATGCTGTACGCTGAGAGCAGGCTTTAAATATGTGTGTGTTTGTATGAAGATGACCACATTAAATTTAAGCAGAAGTAAATGGTAATTTAACTGGCACAGATACACAAGGCTGACATAATCTCTGAAGGTTTGAGGCTGCTATTAAATTTGTTCCTCTTTATTAATTTGTGACCAAGAGGATAATGAAAAACTGGCAACTCTAAAGTTGACATAAAAAGTAAGAGATATACAGTTGGCATGGATAATTTTATGCGCTGTCAAAGTAAAAAGGCTTTGCTAAATGTATGTAGACAAAGATACACGCTGTCATCTTAATGAGCAATTAAAAGATGGACTCCTAATAATTGAATCGTGACTCTTGTCACATTTGTATTTGTTTAATATATCTAGTTTTTGTTGAATCTGGTTTTGAGTCCCTATTTTAATCAGGTCTGATTTAGGCTTTTGGTTCAAATAACTAGAAGTGATGAGCATGAATCCTGTTGTCCTATTACCTCCTCAGCTTCTTGTTTCCAGTGAATACAATGTTCTTTTAAAAACTCATGTTTAATTACTGCATTTAGCTAGCAAGACTGGACAAGGGGGGTAGGTGGGTGATTTGCTGTCGTTCAAAGTTTGAATTTTCAGAGAGGAAACCTTATCTTTCTCTTCTGAACATCATTTTCTAGATTTTGGAAGTACTTCAGATGGCTCAGATGGTTATCCATTAATTCCTTTGCTGGTGGAAATCAGGGAGTCTTGGCTATGTGCATTGCTCTGTTGTGACTTTTTTTTTTTTTTTAATTAAAAAAAAAAGCCCAATAAGAGAAGACCATCTGTTCTTCAAAACTCTTTCCCTTAAACTAACTGCCATGGTCACCCTTGAATGCTATCGTATCTTCAGTGACACGGAGCTCTGCCTCGCCAATCTGTTGTTTAAAATTTCTCATCAAATTCCTGAAGTCACATCAGTCAAAGCTGACAACAGGTTGCACATTTCCAGCTCCTCTCACCAAAGTACGTGAGACCAGGACTGGCCCAGGTCTCTCCTTCTTCACAGTCCTCAGATTTGCCCACATTATATTAAACGTACTGTCACTTGCAGCTTCAACTCCCCTGAACTTCCAGAGTGCTTTTACTTGCTTGCTTGTTTTCTGGTTTTGACTTTTTTTTTTTTTTTAAAACCGAGTGGAGGGGAGGATGCTTAATTCTCATTTCAGTGAACTGGTTATCCTGTATTTTAAGAAAAAAAAAAAATTAAAAATTACAAACTTGTTTTTCCCCTTTCTCTGCACAGGAATCCCCCCCCTCCCCCCCCCCCCCCCGCCAAGCCTGTCTTTAAAATAATCCATTTTTCTTTTCCTTCTAACTCCAGTCACTGTTTTTTGGGCCTCTCCAATTCCCTGTTCAAAGGAAAGCAACAATTATTTTGCTTCAAACTCACCCAGGCCTGAAGATGAGGAATTTATCAGTTTTTCATTGCCAGCTCGCTCTGGAGCAAGCAGCAGTTTATTTCTCCCATTCTAGAAAAGAGCTGTTTGCTTTGCCCAGCCTTTGTGGGAAGGTGAACCAGCGCAGGGGGACAGCAGACTCCCCCCTCCCCAGCAAAGCTCCCACAGCATCCTTTCAGAAACGCCCCTTGGGATGCAGCCAGGATTCCACGGGGCTTTTAAAAGGTCTCAGGACAGATTGAAAGTGTTTGAAAAGGAGGGGGATGGAGCTGGCCAGAGGATGAGGGTGCGAGGAGGGGTGCCTGCCAGTTGCTTGTTATAAATCGTATTTTGAAAAGGTTGGGAAAACTTCAAAAGATTTTGAACCAAAATATCAGAGAATTGCATAGGACCCAAGTGTGCAAGAGAAGACACTGAAAATGACTGTTGGTACCTCACTGTGCCAGCGGTGGGACAGAGAAATCTGGGCATCCTGAGATACCTGGGCAAGGAACACGGTCACCTTTGGCACCCGAAAATTGATGGAAGAGCAGACGGACGCTTTACGTGAGCCGAATTGCCCACCGCACCCACCGCGCAGGGTAGATACGCTCCTTATCTAGCCGTCGAGATGCTCGGGTTCAGGCATGGAAAGAGCAGGGACCAGCAGGAGGCAGGAGGTGGGGGAGACCCGGCGGCCCCTCGCTGGGGGTCGGGGACGGCGTCCGCTTCACGTCTCACGGCACCGCCACGCCACGCTCGCCCGTCCGCCTCGGCTACCGGGGTCACGCAGAAACACGGCTCCAGCCGTGTTTAAAACCGCATCGGATGATGTAAAAATGAGCAAAATGCGCCTACTGCCTCAAAGGCGTGGTGGCGAGGATCACCCCGGCAAGCTGCTGGTGGGGAAGAACCGCGATTGCCTCCCTCCTCCGTGTCCTCCAGCGCGCGGATATAAATAAATAGGGGCTGCGCGGGTACTTCAGATGTCCGCTAACACATCTCGCGTTTACGTCCGTCTTTAAGAGATACGGAGAGATTACTAAATACTTCAAATTGACAGCACAGACATATTTTCATAGAATAAATGATGTTGGTAAGCGGGAAGGCTTTTCTTGCTTCCCTTCAGGAAATGGGGAAGAGTTGTCTCCACTGCTATTATTCCTGATTTTTTTTTTTTCCCTCAGGAAAGAGAAAAAGATCTCACTAAAGATAACGTATTTGTCTCTGATTAGATTTCAGCTTTATTTTTTAAAAACCTCAGACCTCTTAAACCTATAGGCCAACCGTGAAATATGCACTCATTTCTTCTTTTAGGACGCTCTGCAAAGACCTCCTTTATATTGCCCATGCACAATTCACAGCGGATACTCCTCGTTTTATTATATTTGTGATTTCTTTTTTAATCCAAACCCGAAATCAGCAATTTCAGATCATTTCCTTCCCAGAAAAAACCAAGAGTCCCTACAAGCCCTTGTGCACGGTTTGGGTAGAATAAGCTCCATTTTTTTTGTAAACACTGAAAATATTTCAGAGGTGCTGCATTTAACAGGCTGGAACTAAAGGTGTGAAAAATTCTGGAAAACCAACCTGTCTGATCACTTGGTATGTCCTGCAAAGAAAATAAAAAATAGCTTACTCCCATGAAATAGCCTCTTCTGCAACCTCGCGCCTAATTTTGTGGAATGACTTTTTTAATAAGCAGATTTTCTTCCGGGCTAGACCCAGTTTCCAAGAGTAGCCTGTGTCTTTTTAACCATCTGAAGTGGGGGGGTCCCGTCCTTTTCACGCCAAAGCCAATGACAAATCCAATTTAATTCAGCAGGGTCCAGCTGTAAGTAGCTTCATAGGAAGAAACACAAAACTTGGCATGTTTTATCAGGTCTCTTAGACCGCTCATCTCCTTCCGTTGTTAATTGTGGGCGTTAATTGTGGGTGTTATGTCGCCTTCGTGATGTGTCCAGCTCCCGCCTAACCTTCCTCGCAGACTTCGAAGCCGAACACCTTAAATCCCCTTTGCTTCTGCAGTCCCGCCGTGCCTTCCTCTCCTGTAAACACCCAACCCCTTTTAAAAAATAGACGAGAAATGCCTTTATTGATTTTTTTTGTGTGTGTGTGTGTGATGGCGAAGAGGGAGAATGAGAGAATCTCAGTGTTTGCCTTCCCGTATAACCACGGGGACGTGGAAACAGAAGGAGCGCTTCACCAAACAACCGGCTTCTATGTTGTGCCGCGCAACCTCCTGCCCGGTTACCGAGTCCCACCGGGGAAAAAACCGGTACTTCCCCCCCCCTCCGTTTTACATCCCAAGGGGGTCCACCGTCTCCTTTCGCCCCCCCCCCCCCCCCAGACCAGCCTGGCTCCCGCATGATCCCCCAGAGACTCTCCCAGCCACGGGGGAGTCCCCCCGTGTTTCTGACCCACCAAAAGCTCCGTGTTTTTGCGCCCCCCCCCCCCCCGCATCGCCCCCCGACGGGGGCTCCCCCTCCCGCCCCCCCCCCGGCCCCGCGTGCCCCGAGGGGGCGGTCCCGCCGTCCCCGCACAGGTGCCGGCGATTGGGTGGAATATGCAAATGCCGCGGTGACGTCAGGCGGCTCCGGCCCAGAGAGCTGAAATAGGGCCGGCCCGGCCCGCGCCGCGTACTCGGTCGTCGCCTTTCCCGTCCCGGTACCGCCGGCCCCGGCCGCCGCCCCCTTTCACCGACTCGTTCCGCTTCCCCAAGGTGAGTTGTGGCGGCGCAGCGCCCCCCGCAGCGGGCTGCCCGCCCGGGGGTGCGCGGCACCGCCCGCCCCGTACCGCGGGGTTCCGCTGCTCTTCGCGCCGCTTCCCCGCCGCCGCCGCCAACCTCCTCCGTGTCTGCGCGCCCGGCGAAGCGCTGCCCTCCCCGCCCGGGCCGAGGGGAGAGCGGCCGCCGGAGCCCCGCCGCTTCGCTCCGCGGGGTGCGCTCGGGGGCCGGGCAGCCTCCCGATGCCGCCGCCGCCCCACGCGGATCCCCGTCCGCCCGCTGGGCGCCGTAACAGGTGGGCGGCCGCAGCGGGGTTGGGAGCCGGCGGGGGGGGAGGGTGGTGGGACGGCCTTGGAGGGGGTCGCCCCCTCCCCGGCCCGAATTCCACAGCGTGGGGGAGCAAGAGGTGGAGGTGCCGCCCGTGGGATGGACGCGGCTCCCTCCCCTCGGGCGCGGAGGGAGAGGCGCGGGTGGGGGGGGGGGGGGAGGCAGCGGTTCTTTCCCCCCTCCCCAGCTCCCCGTGCCGAAGTTGCGGGGCTGCCGCCGTCGGTGGGGCGCGGGGTCGGGCGGCGCGTCCCGCCGCGGTCGCGAGTGGGGCCGGCGTTTTCCCTTCGCGGCCCCTAGGTGGCGCCGTGGTGCCGGCGGCCGTCGTCCCCGCGGAGCGCCCCGTCGGGCCCCGCTGCCTGCCCCGCTGCCTGCCCCGCTGCCTGCCCCGCTGCCTGCCCCGCTGCCTGCCCCGCTGCCTGCCCCGCTGCCTGCCCCACGCAGCCACCCCCCCTCCACGTACGACCTTCAGCCTCCCGTGCCTCCGTCGACGGCCAGCGGCTTGAGTTTGTTAGCCGGCAAGCAGAGAGTGATGATTTTTTAAAATTTTTTTTTATTTATGAGAGATACAGGGCTCCCCTTCCCAACTTGTTTAAAATGCTTCTGCCCGGTGGGAATAAATGGCTTTCCGGTGGTGCTGAGCGCTGGGTGCCCAGCCGGAGGGTGATGGAGGGGATGGTACGGGACTTCTCTGAGCGTAACCTCGGAGCAAGCCTGTGATTGAAACGTAGCAAAGTGTCACGGAGGCAGCCTCGAAAACAAAGGTTAAACACCTGTGAGGTTTAGGAGCTTCTCGGCAGCCCTTCATCCCTGCTGGATTGATGTCCCCCACATTTCTTCTGGGAGCATTGAAGTGTCTTGGAGAATTTAAGGATCAAATGGAATATTCTTAAGTATGCTTTTGCTCAGATGGAACGTCTGGTTTGTACTTAAACATTGTAGCTGGTTCCAATGAGTTCTTAATGCATCAAAACTTTAAGTATTTATCTAAGATACTGCCGATAGCTGACTGAAATGGTTATTTGGCTTCATTATGTCTCGTTGAAAGGTTATCTTAGAACGGATTTTCTCCTTAATTTTGTAGCGCTTGTAGCACTCACTGAGAAATTATGGACATCAAAATTATTTTGCAGGCCATAGAAATGCTGTTTAGATAAGGCTGAAGCAATTGGAGCAGTTGATGGCAGAGGAACTGAGGACCAGATTCTTATCTGGTGTTAATAGAGCCAATTTATATAGAGGTAATGGTTTAGTCCGAGTGCTTTCCTTTTGCTATAGCAACAGTCATAACTTCAGGTAATTAAGTTCAACCTCTTTCTTTATAACGTGAAGCATGTTGGAAATCATTAAAAGCTATTTTGAACTCTTAATTTCTCAATACTATAAAAAAGCGCCACAATTTAAGTAGCCCTGAAAACAAAGCCAATAGCTGCTTTTGGAAAATTCTTTAATCTTGTTACAGTCACCATAATTGAATTCTTAAAGCTTCCGTGTTGTGGAAGAAGAAATTGTGGGATCTCTGCAGCAATCTAGCTGTTTGACAGCTCGTATTCCATATCACAGAAATGCTTTAAACAATCTGTGGTGTTCTCCACTCAGATGGCCAGTGTGACTAGTTCTCTTCCTTTTTCAAGGTGACCCTTTTTGCTTGAGCAGCTCTAAAACTTGTACCCTAAAACCTGTGATTGTATCTTTGGCTTGCATCTGCTTGCTGTTATTCCTCTTCGTCCAGAGGCATTGCACCAATTTTCTTGTGAGTTGAGACTCTCCCTGGGTGTTGGTGTCTGCACAAACTCATCCGAGCTCGGGATGGGCGTTCTGCAATTGCTGGTCTTAAAACAGCACCTGCAGGGCTTGGCCATGGTGCACGGTCCTGCCAGGCTGGGCACCGCTTGCGCAAGTGAGCCATCGTGTTTGAGCTTCTTCGCGTAATGGTGTGTAGCGTGGTCCTGCTGTGCTTGAGGTAGTATTTCTTAGTAAAGCAAGGCCAGCTGCAAGGAAGGCTGTAATGCTGTTCTAGCTCAGAGGCAGAAACTGCAACCTTTAGGTAAACTTCTAGGCTTTGCATGGTATCTTCTTTAACATAAGAGCCAAAATTGCTTTGGAAGTAATTCTCCTGAAACCAAAGGAAATGTGTCACAACTGGGTGTGATGCTCAACTTTATTTACTTTAAAATAGTCTGGTTTAATTCTAGCATCTGCATTACAATTACTAATTTCTGCATTACACAGTAGATTAAAATCTGTCTCTCTGCTCACATGCATTGCCAAGAGCAGGTGTGTGATAGACTCCCCCTCCACCCCCAGCTCTTGAGAGACTTCTAGTGTTCAGCCACAAATGTTCGTTTATTTTTTTCTTTTGAGTACAACTGCTTGTTTTATGCAGACATTTCCATATGCAAGCTTTGATTTACCTGGGTAGTGATGTCCATACAGGCTCACATCCTGCAAATCTGTCCCTCTTTCAAGTGAGGAAAGGAAATTGGTAGTAAAACTTGCCTGAGTTTACAGTGGTGGTCTGGATCTATTCAATCGATTTGAATTTTTCTCTTGACTTTGGGGAACTTTAGACAGCAATCCGGTAGCTGTATTGCATGATGCAACTGCAGACCAGATTCTGCAAGGAGCCTTCCACTTAGCTGAGGGTAAGGCGGTGCTGAGCTGTGGTTCAGGATGCCAAGTGACATGAAAATGCTGTATGATTTCAGAGTTAACCCTCACCTGATATTTATGGTGCATATTTGTTGCTTGGCTTAGGCTATTCAGATAAATAATGTATATTAGTGTGTCCTCCTCTTACTATGAGTGAGAGCAATTAGTGTACTGTCAGTCAGTATGCAATAAAAATAAGTAATTTCTAAACTGACTCTAGAGAAAGATGTTCTACAAATTCCATTTATAAAACAACTGGAGTTTCTAGCAGGTAGAGGCTACCTTTTCACTTTCATCAATGTTATAGGCATCCTAATCCAAACACCATCGTGTTTTCTAGCAGTTAGTTATTTACTAAATATACATTAAACTAGCTATTACCCTGTTTTGCTCTAGGATTGTAATTTCAAGCAGCATATGAGTCAGAGGTCTCTAGAACTGCAAAGTGAAATAGTTGTATTTGCTGTGATAGTATCAACTGAGCATACAAAATACCTCTATTAAAAATGTGAGAAACAGTATTGCTGTGCAAGAGCAATTCGTAATGTAACAATGTACTTTGTCGCTTATTGATATAGTGACTTTGGTTTATTAAACATTTATTTGTAGCCCCAGTAACATTACATCTGAGGTTTCTAATTGGAATTTAGAAAGCCTAATAAATTTTGATTTCATCCTGAGTGCTCTCAATCCAGGGTGTTTACATTAGTGCTGAGAAAAAGGAATGCCTGAACTCCATGGGTGCGTGGTGTGTGGCGGCTGTAGGCTGCGCTCGTTCTGTTGATGGTGTGTCTTTGGGCAGACAGAATACCTGAAACCGAGTCAGTGCTGGTGTAAATGGTCGTGGCTCCAAAATTAATAGCGATGTGCCAAGGCTTGGGTATACCCTGCAGCAAATACATGGCATGAAAACACTGTAAAATGAGTCCTGTCAAGACAAGGGATGTCATGGTGACTTAATTCAGCTAGGCTTAATTTTGCCATTAGCAGGTAACTTGCCTTGTTAATGTATATTGCTCAAACCAAGCAGCAGCCTGTCACTTGCATGCTATAGAAATGCCATTGCTTGCCTCATTAAGTGGTCATTATGTTTCGTTACGGGTCCATGTTAGCATCCTCTGCAGCTGCCGTGAAAGGTCAACGCTTCCCTCAGCTACCATGGAAATGGTACCATGCCTGAAGACTCCTTTGGTATTTTTATTGTGAAAAGTAATGACACAATCTGGTGTCCTGTTCCCCCAAAAGTTCAGATGAAGTACGGAGCTCTCCTGGCTGAGCTTCCAGGGCACCAACGCAGGGTTATGCATGTATGAAACACATGGTAGTTCCATCTGACAATGCTTTGAGTAACTGCATTTGTTTGATTTCCAAATTAATTAAAAAAAAAAACAAAAACAAAAGCAAGCCACACACAAGACAAGGACTGCTGGTCAAAGAGGATGCAGTTGTGGTGGAAATCCTTGCTTGCATCTTCCCAGTCCCCTGCAGCTGATGTGGGGCTGTGGTGGGGCACTGCCAGGGAGATGGTGCTGCTGTTGAGTAGGGTGAGTCTGGGAGGGACTGGAAATGTCTCTCTTTGGAACAGAGGCAAATGAGTGGAGAAGTTGCAGCCCCAGGTGGGGCTTACCTAGATCGTGGTTGGAGAAGCCAGCACAGAATTTGTTTCAGGTCTTGCAAGTTTTAGTGGGTTTGGTGACCATCTGGGAGAAGAGTGACTGTTCCTGGGTTTTGGGTGTCAGCTCTCAGACCCTGGCTGGCTGGCCCTGCAAACCTGATCGTAGCCTAAGGGGGTGGCAGTGGCTGTGTCTGCTCGAGGCAGTGTCATCCTCTGAATCGGAGGGGAATAATGATATTTTCTGTCACATTGCTGGAAGCCTCCAGTGGTCCAAGGGAACCATAAAATCACAGAATGGTTTGGGTTGGAAGGGACCTTAAAGATCATATAGTTCCAGCCCCCCTGCCGTGGGCAGGGACACCTTCCACCAGACCACTTTGCTCCAAGCCCCATCCAACCTTGAACACTGCCAGGGATGGGGCATCCACAGCCTCTCTGGGCAGCCTGTCCCAGTCCCTCACCACCCTCACAGGGAAGAACTTCTTCCTTCCATCTAATGTAAATCTACCCTCTTTCAGTTTAAAGCCATTACCCCTTGTCCCATCACTACATGCCCTTGTACAAAGTCCCTCTCCAGGTTTCCCGTAGGTCCCCTTTGGGCACTGGCAGGCTGCCATAAGGTCTCCCTGGAGCCTTCTCTTCTCCAGGCTGAACAACCCCAACTCTCTCAGCCTGTCCTCATAGCAGAGGTGCTCCAGCCCTCTGATCGTTTTTGTGGCCCTCCTCTGGACTCGCTCCAACAGGTCCATGTCCTGCTGATGTTGGGGCCCCAGAGCTGGATGCTGTACTGCAGGTGGGGTCTCATGAGAGCGGAGTAGAAGGGGAGAATCCCCTCCCTCGACCTGCTGGCCACGCTGCTTTTCATGCAGCCCAGGGTACAGTTGGCTTTCTGGGCTGCAAACGCACATTGGTGGGTCATGTTGAGCTTCTCATCAACCAACAACCCAAGTCCTTCTCTACAGGGCTGCTCTCAATCCACTCATCGCCCAGCCTGTATTTGTGCTTGGGATTGCCCCGACCCATGGGCAGGACCTTGCAGTTGGCCTTGTTGAACTTCATGAGGTTCTCACAGGCTCACCTCTCAAGCCTGTCAAGGTCCCTCTGGATGGCATCTCTTCCCTTCAGTGTGTCAGTGGCACCACACAGCTTGGTGTTGTTGGCAAACTTGCTGAGGGTGCACTCAATCCCACTGTCCATGTTGCCGACAAAGATGTTAAACAGCACTGGTCCCAATACCAACCCCGAATGCGGGTGTCTGGGGCTTTCCTGAAGATCTGCTGAGGGTGCAAGTGTGAGTCCCTGACTGTGAGTGACCGTGTGCTGCTAGGGGTTCTGGAGATGGGATAAAGTCACCCTTTGGCTTCCACAGTACCATAATGTCGTGTTTTGATGTGGTCTGCTTTTGGATGGAGTAGTTAGATTTAGAAATCCCAAGGCTCCAGTTCTGCAGTTGCTGTGTGGGAACAGCAAGTCCTGTGGAGGATAGTTTTGAGGTAAATATTTCGCAAAACTGCTATAATGTGGGAATTCATTGCCAGTACATTGATGGGTGCAAAATGGGAAAATCGATGTTTTGCTGCATATGCTGTGGGAGTCTGCAAAGCTCCATCGACACTGACGGAGTGTGGATGGGTGCCGTCAGCTGAAGCTTCCACCGTGTTATTGAATCTGAGCTGGGTTTTGTTGCGAGATGATTGTTTTATGAGTGTTCTCTTGTTTTCAACAGACGTGAAACGATGAAATCAAGAAGCTTTTGGTTATCTCTCGTATTGCTTGGGGTTTTCCCATCTGTCACGAGGGGATGGATGGACGTGGACAGGAGCAGGAGGCTGTATTCGGATGCGGGGAGGTTGCATCAAGAGGTACTGTACACCAGCTGCTGCTGTGGCTGCAACTCTTGTCTTTTTATTTTTGTGCTGTGTTCAGGCTCTGCATACTGTGCAAACAGAAAACAAGTGAGGGCTTACCCATGTATATTTGTATTAAACACCTGCTGAGGAGGTCAGTGAAGAAACAGTGAAGCAGAAGCTCTTACACTTTTTGAGTATGCTGCCATTGTTCTGGGAGGGAAATTGTGCATCTGGCCATTGTGGAGATGCTGTCTTTGCCCCAAATTCTTTACAGCTGGGGCTGCTGGGATGAATGAAACTAAATTTAATAAGCAAACTTTGTCCTGGCTCTTCCTTTGGGTCACTGGACCTTCAGGTGAAACCTGAAAAAAGTCCTTTTGCTGCTTAAAAAAAGGAAGACTGAGCCGTAGGTGGTTCTAAGAGAACCAGCAAAGTTACTGCCCAGAGCATCTCCCTCCTGACTTTCTGATGTCGAAACCCTGCAAAGCACAAAGTAATCGGAGAGGGACCATGGGAGCACGGTGGCCGTAGCGAGGGATGGTGATCTTCATCCACCGGAGAGGACCCCTGCTGCTGGCTCGGTGGGGAGGTGGGACTCGGGGTGCGTTAATGCAGGACAGTAATGCCCTCGTCAGCACTCAATCCCTGGGCTTGTGGGAGTGGAGAAGCAACTGAACCTCTTTTGGGTGCTGGAGGTGACAGCGTTGGCTTTCGTTGCGGTGGATTAAGGTCCCCGTTCTGATCGGTGTCCGGTGTCCCAGCAGGGACAGTGACTTTCTGGAGCAGAGCTCACCATGTGGCTTGCTGCACAATGTCTGAATCTGAGGCATGCGGATGAGGCCATAAAAATCTAGAAATGTGACTTTCATGAAAAGAAAATGATGAATGCTGAAACAATTTCAGTTATTTAATTAGTTCCTGATTATCATAGGTTTGCTAAATGATTACTCAAATGTCTGGAAGTGGGAGATGGTGGGGGAGGCAAGGAAAGGGAAGACTGCTATTTTTTTAACTGCCATTGCCTAGAACACTTATGTACTGGCAGACACATTAGTCACTGCCAGGCTAATGATGACCCCTTAATGGATTCATGCTGCAATTGGATCTTATATTTAAACCTCAGGATTTTGTTCTAGTTGGAGAATCCCATTTCTCCCAGTCGCATCCCACCTACGAGTACCCACAGTTGTGTGCGTTATTTCAATAAAGCAGTTTAAGCCAATTAAAAAGCTGCCTTTTGCTACTTAGCAGCACTCAGATCATTTCAGTGGAGTTGGAGATTCTGCAGTTGCAAGTTCTGTCTCAGGTGTACTTTTTCCTTGAGGTATCCATCCTCTGTTCTGTAAAAGTGAAGAAAAACAGTTCCCCTCCACATGTCCACTGTTATTTTGTTGCTGTGTAGACTTGAGTAGTACAATGGCACTCTCTTAAACAGGTTTTTGTATTGTCTCAGATCACTTTTGCTTTATTATTAAAAATACTTAAATATTCTGCATGCTTTTGCATTTTAAAAAAACCCTCATTCTTCACTAATGCGTATTAGGTTTTTTTGAAAAAGTTACTCTGAGGAATTAAATTCATTACTCAAATGATTTACTTTAACATAAATTGTAGAACTATTATAGTACTTGAAAGACATTAATTCATTTGATCTTCCTTTAAAACCCATGAAGTTATTGTACCAATTACTTGATCTTGCTTGAGGTGAAAGGTTCTAAGCTAGAAATGTATTTGTTCAGATTTGCACAGAATTTAACAGGTGTGAATATTAAAATTTTTAATGCATGAAGAATGCAGTTAAAATAGCTTCAAGGGATGTAAGTTATAATGCAGATTTTTTTAAAAAAGTAACTGTACAGAAGGCTTGTTCCACAAGAAATAGCGTTTATACAGTGTGGCACCAAAAACCAAGATGAATCTGGAAGCCTTGAACATAGCTTTCAGGTAGGTCAGTGAAATTGAGATAATGGCTGTTTTCTCTTAGAAAGTGTTTATTTTGTCTTTCAGGAAATAGTTTAGCCATAATACCTTTTTAATAGTAACAATCACTTGAAATCCTTTTCCAGTGATATTGGGCTTTGTTCAGTTTGGAGCTCCTTATTCACGAGAAGGTTGTTAGTTACCAAATTCGTGGTTTCATTAATATGTAATTCCATTAACATGCATTTAAAACATTGAATCACAAATAGAAAAGCTCCTAGCAATTCACTAAAATTGCTTTAAAAAATGTGTAAAGGGTTAATTTACAGGTCAAATAATTTGAAGTGTGCTCTGATCTAAAATTCCTATGAACTTCATCAAAGCAAATACTTGGGTATGGGTCACTGACCTTCACTAATGCTTGTTCTGATCTACATAGGAACAAGTTTACTGAATCAAAAACATTGCTTAATTTATGTTCAGATTGCTAAATCGATTTCTTCATGGTCTGTGGTAGAATTATTGCAGTTGTGCTTTGCATTTATAAAGGAAAATAAGTCTTGAGGCCATAGACAGCAATATACAGCCCTTCTGCATGAGAAATTAACTCTCTAACATAGCAATGGTGTAAGTTTTCTTGACGCTCAGCCTTCCACCTCTCAAATTTCTGGGATGTTCCTGAGAAGAGGTTTGTTTTCTGAAGTATTTTTAGTCCTGATTAGAATAGTTAGTAAACCTGTGCATGCAGTCTGAAATTCAATGGGTGTAGACTGAACTAAAATAGAAAATGTAATTAAAAAAAGGCAATGTTAGTATTTAACTGAAAAGCTGCAACCTGCCGGGTCCATATTAATTTTGGAGAATACTGCTGTCACTTTTACATTGTGAAACTTCTCATAGGCTGGTTCAGAGGGTGCTGGAA
This sequence comes from Haliaeetus albicilla, assembly GCF_947461875.1. Lineage (NCBI taxonomy): Eukaryota > Metazoa > Chordata > Aves > Accipitriformes > Accipitridae > Haliaeetus > Haliaeetus albicilla. The sequence continues at coordinate 20,035,269 of NC_091509.1, forward strand.
AGCTCTTGAAGCTTCTGGGTGCTGCACAGGGACTTCTGTGGAGCTAGAAGGTGCAGCTTCCCAGGGTTGAACCATCATGGCACTAAATCCTACTGAGTGGAATATATACCCAAATACCTAAATATATAGAGCTCACCACTCCGGGGTGATGTTTTTGGACAAGTTTTGCCTCTGCCTTCAGCAAGGCTGATTCCATGCTAAAGTTGGACATTTTAGAGGTGACCAGATTTCATGGGCAGCTCTGTGCTGGCTCAGAAGGGCTTTGAGTTGCCCATGAAGCACCAGGTGGTGTGATCTGGGGTCACCTCTCCTCTCTTGAAAGGAATTCTCAAAAATGTAGCTCTGTGAGTCATTGCCAGCAGCAGTGGCTGTGAAGGGAGTTTCCAGCATAAGCATAGCAGAAAAGAGACATAAACAACCTGGATCCAAAATAAACCTGGAATACAGATTTGAAGGTGAACTCGGCCAGGAGATTCGGATGGGAAGCCAGCAGTACTACTCCACTCAGTCTCTACGAGGTAATCCAAACTAGTAGCTCAGACTGATTTTTCAACCTACTGGGGTATTTTACAAGAGCATCTTATTAAATATTGAAAATTGACAGCTAGCTTTCCTTCTCCTGTTCCCTGCTTTCTGTGTGAGAGGCTGCTTTTCTGTATGTGCCCAAGCCAGGCTGGTTTTGCTGTGGTCCTCGGGGCAAGTTTCTCATCTCCTCTTCTCAACCTGTGGTGCAGCAGAGCAGCGCCGCAGGTCTTCATCAGCTCTTCCAGGAGTGGGTCTCCCATCTGCTGCAGGGAGCTCCTCAAACAGCGCTGCATCCCAGAAATTAAATTCTGTATTATGTTTGCCGGGGCACTGCTGGCAGGTAGCCTGAACAATATTGTCCTAGCTGGATAGTGTGAAAGTGGAGAGTAATCCTGTGTTGTGGTACACGTATAGTTGTTTTGTGCTGAATTGTTACAGGAAATATTTGGATGTCACTGATAGCTCCTGAGTGGTTACAGTACAGACTGGCAGGCGTCCTGCGGTCTGCTCTGGGCTACAGAACCAGAACTGCTCTGTGGTTTTGTAGAAATAGTTAATTGCTTTCATGCAGTGCTCTATTTTTGCCACCCATCCTCCTATTTAAAAAGCCTCCTGAGACACCAGAAACGTGTGCACAGCACCCCACACTCCTGTGGGGAGAAGAGCTCTGTCCCTGGAGAAGCTTCTCTAGTGCAGAGCTCACAAGTGATGTTCCTTGTGCTCTTGCAGATCCAAGTGCTGGCACGTTTGCTTTTCCCTTCTCTGTGCTGCAAGATGTTCATACCTCACTGATGCACCTTAACTGTCTGTTCCCTGAAAGGAGTGGGACATTGTTAGTGTGCTGTCACAGCCCAAATTAGATATGCTACTGCACAGTTCAAGGGTAAACTAGGCCAGCTGTGCCAATATTATTTCAGTTCCTTGATAATTTTTACCCATTAGGTTTGTTACCTTATCTGGCTTATGCCTTAAATTATATTGCCAACCTCAAAGTATCCTGTGTAGTTATACCAACTCTTATTTTTATGCTAATGAATGTAGCAAACATGCTCATTTCTTTAAGGTATCATAACTTCCTTATTGGCATTTGGAAGGTATTGGCTGTATAGGATACCCATTGTTTGACTTGTTCATTAGTTATTACTTGCATGACACCTGAACTGCTTAAAATCTCTAAGTAGTAAATGTCACCTTAAACGTCACCATGATGGCAAACAGCTGGGTCATACCAGCCTTTCAGTGCCATCCTGAACAGGATAAAGCATACCTCTGGAATCCGCTCACAGCCTCGACTGCACTTGTCCAGGAGTATCAATTATTGCTGAAATTCCTAATTATCTTCAGATTCTTAAATATTGTTTCACTTACTGCTGCAGCTGAAGACCATAGCTGGTTATTCCAAGCAGCAGGGGAGTCACGGGGATGATTTTGTGCTCCTTCCCCCAGCAAAGTCGTATTTCCTGATCTGACAGACTGCGAAAGGAATGCTTTGGGAAGTAAGGTACAAAATTGCAAAGGCTTTTGATAAAAGCTTTTGCTTATAATTCAAATAGAGGCGTAGTTTCAGAACATGAGCTTGGAATAAGACAGGCACAGTGTATCAATTTTGCATGCAGTTGAAGATCTAATATCCTGGTATTTATTTTAAGAATTATTATTAGTAATGTATTCTCTGCCATGTGTGTGCTCTTCCTGCTTGTAAGTCAGTTTGGTGAAAGGAAGGAAGGAATCAGATTTGAATTAAAATCTATACTGGGCTACAGCCTGCTCCCATTTTAAAAGTTAATGAAAGTAAAGGGAGACAAGACTTAAATTTATTTTTGTATCACTTTGGTATATACTCATAAGCCACTCCTTGTTACCTGCATTTATGTGATATCTCTAACAAGCTGTAATTGCTGTTTGTAGACCATTTTAAATCTTAACTAGTATATTATCCCTGTGGAGACGAAAAGCTTTTGCTGAGTGCTGGTTGTCAGAGTATCTGCAGTTCAAGGTGCTGTGGAATATTTTCATAGTATTTGGATATACATGTTGGGGTCCTTCCTCTGTACCCCAAACCCCACTTACCCCTTCCCAAGTACCCAGAGGTTTTAATAAATGCTGTATCTTATGGGATGCTATTATGCTTGAAGTACTAGAAAATTGGAATGTTAGGTTATGTGGAACAAGGCAGGTACTGTATACTTGAATAACGGCATAAAATTTGAAGAATTTTAGTTTACATAGATGGTTATGGTTTGATAGCGAGAGTGTCAGGGATTGTCAGGATGCATCTATAGCACAACTTAAAGATGAAACCCTCTTGTATGCAGTCCCTTACAGAAACAAAACCCTGCTCCCTTTATTATTTTTTTTTAAACTTATGGTAAGATGCAGTGTGTGATACCTCTCAGTGGTCCTGCATTGCCCAACCTGCTGGGGGCTATCACCTTCCAGCTGACAGCAACCAGGACCACCAGCTGCTGCAGGGATGCCCTCCCTGCAGTTTAAGTGGTACCTTGGATACTAATGACCTTGAATTTTGGTGCTGTAGCTGGTGCTTGGATGCTGTCCCCCGGGGACCATGGGCTCAGGGTGGCCAGCTCTGTGCTGAGCTGTGGCACAAACTGACCACAGGAATCAAATTTCAGGAAGTTTTTCTCATGTCACAGTTGAGCACCTGTGAAAAAAATCATACCTAGGTGGGGAAACGCTGGTATATTCCTGAAGCAGAGAATAAGACAGAGTAAAACATCTTGCAAATAAAAAAAATCTAAGGAGATTTTAACTTGGCTATGATGTGGCAGAGGGTTATACTTTCTGATACTCTGTTCAGAAGCTACTTAACCTCAAAAGACTAAATATTGACTATTTTTTACCAAATGCAGCATATTGTCCCCTAAAAAAAAAAAGACTGTAGCAGTGGTTTTTAAAGGAAGACAGTTCTACTTAAAGTACTTTCTACCATAAAGCAGGGGAACTCTCAGGTTTTTTTATATTAGGAAGGGTACATTTGCAAATTTGGGGTTTCTAAAACAGGCATCCCATGAGCTATGACAATGTGGAAATTTATGGAGCTATACCTGGGTTTCTCATCTGAAGTCTAGAAATAGTGGTGAGTAAAATCAGAGATGCAGCAATTATCTCAATTAGCTACCGTATGGGTGAGCAGATGATACTGTGTGATGTGAGACATCAGAGCTTCCCTCAGTGTTTATACCAGACAGGACAAATCTAAATTGCCAGCGTCTGTACTGATAGCAAGCTTTCTCTAAATGGTAGTGCGTGATTTATTTTTTTTCCTCATGCCTGCTCAAAAAAATAAAGTGGATGTTCTCTGCCTCATTAGCGTCTTTTTTGAAAATATTCTGTGTTCATGGTTGTAAACAGAAAATCCGGATCGTCAAACTAAGCTGTGTATTAGTCATAACCACTGCAAATGCTAGAATTGGTATGCATAGTGCCTCACCTAGCCCTGTACTGGATGTCAGTGTAATTTTCTTGACCCCTCACTTGAGATAAGGAAGAGCATGCTCTGAAGAGAAAAAAAAAAAAATCCCTGGGATGATAATCTATTAATAGCAGCAGCTGCTTCTTTATTAATTTGCTAAATGAGTCAGGGCTGTATATTTAGAAATTGTACAGCAGTTAGGCTGATCCTGAGAGCAGGTCCCTGGAGACTTGGTGTGTGCAGGGGTAACATCTAATTTAGTGATAGACCCAGCATGAGCCCAGCTGCATGTGCTGAATTTGATTTATCCCCTTGCACAAGCACTGCAGTCTGATCCACAAGGTATCTGGTAGGAGGGTTGCTATAGTCCAGCAATACGGTAACGCATTTCAGATCCACAAGTTGCCCTATTCTTCTGCATCTCTTCCATCTGCTGCATTAATTGTTTTTTGGGATTTTTTGGCAAAGTTCCCTATGTTAACCTTTGCTTATGGTCATAAAAAAGGGACTCCTTTTGACTAAATCTACATCAGTGTTAAAGGGCAGGAGGCTGAAAACACTGCAAGGTTATCCTATGAATTGCTGTACTTGAGGGCAGTTGGTACCTGGTTGGTGCCAAACTTGGTGGTACGTGTTAAGCATCATGCTTGTGGGATCATCAGCTGCTAACAAAAAGAGGATGGCAAATGCACAGCCATATACAAATCTCTGTAAATACTGGTCTGCAAATGGAGGAGATTGGGAAAGAAAGAGAACTACAAAACAACACTGTGCTGTGAAGATTTGTACCTTAAAATGTTACATTGAGCTATTGCTCAGTGATTCCTGCTTGTGATGTGCCTCTGTGCATGTCTGGATTGTAAGCACTCATCCTCTGGTTTTAGTTAAAGGAAGACTAGAAAGAAATAGCAAGCAGGAACTTGTCTTTCCCGATTTCAAGCCTAATTTTGGCTGTTTAATTACTAACCTTGCAAAGTGTGCTCACTTTTCTCTTCAAATTAGAATGCAGGAAAGTGCATGTGGCCACATGTGGATGTGCAGGGACAAAAGGAAGAACAACTGTTTCAGAAAAATCAGGAAACAATCTTTTTTCCCTCCCTGTTGGTAGCTTGTCTATGTGCATTGCATGTCACTTACAAACTGAGTATAAAGTACTGTGAGGCTACTGTAATTTGTAACAGTGCTAGACTCTGCATGCATTTCAGAGCAGTATTTTAGGGCAGGGAGCCTTGTCCCATGCTCCATCTCTTGTTGTGCCTGGTCTGCAGCCCCACGGGGCAGTGCTGGGGCTGTCCTGCGAGTGCCTCGTGGGCTGGAACGACCAGCACAACTACATCCAGCCCTGAACTGGGGAATCATGTATGGCAAAGCATGTGTGGTTGTGACTGTTGTCAAACCATGGGCTATTTTAGTAGTGGGTTGGAATATTTTTATTTAAGACTGCTAAGGGCATGTGTTATACATACACCTTGATGTATAGTCCATGGTTGTAGGATCTAGGTTAACAGATTGCTTTTCATCATGCACAGCTTGTAGTGGTGTGACTTTATACATGCATCAAGCAGTTATAAATTCTAGATACCTAATGACACTTTTTTTAACCTGCTTTAGGTGGTTAGCATTGCCTGCCTAAAGGCTGGACTGTGTCATTTTTCTAGAGTTGAGGAGAACCTCAAGAGCAGTTTGTGTGTCTGCATCTTGTCCCCAGTCCCATGGGTGTTTTAAAGCTTTAGGGAAGCTCTGCTTCTTACTGTGCTTCCTGCAGACAGATCTGGGTTAGCTTTGTTTCTGAATGACCTCCCCTTGCTCATGCTGCAATAATAATTTTGTGTAGTTAGAGCATCCACACGACTGTTCTGCTCTGCCTGCTCATTTCTTGGCTGGAGAGAGTATGTGGATGTTATTAATGGTGATTGCCCCTGAGGTGTGGGAATTGGGTTTCTACATGACAAACAGTCCCCACAGTTTGGAACAGCAATTTCTTGATCACTCTTCTAATAAGAAATTAGCCCTTCAGTGTGTTGGTCTTGCCTGTAGTTACAGAGCTAAGAGGAACATGCACGTGGTCCTTCCTTGCCCCAGTTTACTTGAATGCAGCTCTAAAAAGCAAAAATGATCAACTGCTGGTTAGCATTGGTGAAGGAAAGCTAAGCTGAAGTGATCTTAACAGAGAAATTGGTATTCTTAGTGTAGTGGTGGTTCTATTTTTCCTGGGCTTCACTTGTTCAGAAGCAGCACCCCAAAGGCTGCACACCAAGACACCGAACAGGGCTGTCCAGCAAACTGGAATTTGCTCAGCCACAGGAGAGTTGAAGCCAGATCTGCTGTTATCCAAGAGTGCAAAAACCCATGAATTCAGTGGAGACAGAAATAAAATACAATATTTGAGAAAGAAAACCTTTGACTGTGCAGTGTTTTGTGGAAATTGGAGCCTGAGCTAGGAAGGTGCTGTGCACTCCCTGCCAACAGCGTGATGCCCTCCTTTTCCAGCAGAGTCAGGAGATGAGGGGCCTCCTGCTTCAGGAGCAGAAGCTTATGTAGCCTGCTCTCCCTGCAACAGGGATTTACAGGAAGAAGATAGCATTGCCTTGTATAGTGCACAGTATGTTCTTTGGTGTATAGGACAGATGTAGATATGTTTTTATATGGAGGTGTTTAAAGGTTTCATTTATACTGATACCAAGCAACCTGAAAGTGGTTTTGCTGCTTGGATCCATCACTAATGTCTGTCAGTAACTCTGTTTGCAGCACATTGGCAACCAAGCACTGTACTATATTGTGTATTCCCTCTGTGTAGCTGTATTTTAACTCTGCACAATGAAGTTTCCCCCTGCCCTCCCACCCCATGTTTGTTCTGAATGAAATCTGATTCTTCATTCCAGAAGTGCTCTGCTCATCCATGGGCCCATGATTCAGCATTAATCAGGAGTCTATAACACAAACCGGCTATTATGTCTTGGCAGGACATCTAGATGCTGTCTTCTGAAAGACTGGCGTTCCCTTTTTGTAAGAGCAGAAAAGGGCTTTGTGCAGAGCAGTTGTTAAATTGCGTAAGGTTCACGCAGGTGTTTGATGTGCAATGCACGGCACGTACGGGGGAGTGAAGCTGTGTGACAGCAGGTAGTGAACTGTATTTCTGATTTTGATTTTTATTTTTGTCCCTCCTAATCCAGGTAGGATTAGTAATCGTACTTGATGACACTGTATCTGCTGTCATGCATTGACACTGGGTTGGTCTTTTGGAGACGCATTTTTTCAGTAACTACATGTCTGGTGAAAAGCAATACTGAAGCAAACATACTACATTGATTTCCATGTAACAATGATTAGGCACTTCAGATATAGAACCAAAGGACCTTTTATTCTGCATTCAATTAGCTAACATTAAAAAGGAGGAAAATAGGTGCTAAAAGCAAACCTTAACAAATAAAACTGTTGCCTTGCATTAATGAAATGCATTAAAATGGTATTCCTGAAGAAGCTTTATAGAAGGAATGAGAAATCTGAAACAAATTTTTCCCTTCAAAGTGTATGATTTATGCTCTGATAAAATTAGATTTTTAGTTAAAGGAATTTGCAGTCATTAAATGGTGCCCATGAAATAAGTCTCATTTATAACCATCTGCTTTATGGCTTCTGCAGAAAAGTATTCCTCAGGCAATGCATCCGAGAACTTTAGTGTCATTTTTATCAAAATAGTTTGATTCTCTACTAGTAACACTATTAAAACCTCTGTGTGATTTTTTTTTTTCTTACTTCAGAGCAGTATCTTATACTTCAAAGAAAGGGCGACTATTCCTTTTTGTGAAGAGATTGCCCAAGTCATAGTGTGTGGCACAGTGCTGTGCCTGTGGCCAGAATTGCTGGTAATGTCTCTTAGTGGTATATTAGGTCACTAATAGAAAGGTCTTATGTTCAACATGCCCTCAAGGAGAAAAATTAGCATCGTTTCTTCTTTTCTGTGCTGCAGGAGAGAGAAATTATTTGGGTGAGGCAAACTAAGAAAAATGAGCCCTTGCCATAGCTTCACTTTACTAGAGGGATAGAAACCACAGTTGTGTCTCTACCTGGAGCTTACGCCTTTTTGTGGCTGCTCTTCAAGCCCTGCCATGGTTGCCAGGTATTTTTCCCATTTCCCATTATTCTGTGCGCTCTCCTGAAATGTTGAGCGTTCTCAATGCCATTGGTCTTTTCTCCATGGAAAGGGACATTTTGGGGGGGGGATGATGACATTTTGCTGGTATTCTCCCAGGTAATGAGAAGTCATGACTTGCAGCCTGATCTCACATTCTCCCATTGCATTTCTAACAAGCTTTTCCTCTGAATCCTGCATCTGTTTTTTGGGGTAGTTTGCATTCATTAGAGCTTATAATTATAAGGGGAACAGACTAAAAGAAGAGAAACTTTGAAGACCATCCTTTGTTTTTCATGATGTCTATGCAGTTCCTTTCATGGAAATACCAAAAGGGTATTTAATATAAGTGAGCTGACACTTGAATTTTTTATAGAGTGTGATTGTCTTTTTTCTTTTGATCAATGTAATAGTTGTAATTAGTTTTAGTGTTTCTAAGCTTTTGAACTGCAGAGAATTCAAACAGCTTGTTAAAGTGAGGGACTCCAGGGGAACTTTAAAAGTACTCTTCCCTTTTGCATATATTACATGTACACGGGCTTAATGATAGCAGGCTGTATCTGAATTTTTATCCTGTGCCCCACCTCTCAAACTAATATTTTGAAAAGCTCTGAGAGGTCCCTGGAGTATAACTGTCTACACAGCTCAGAGCTTTGCTACCTAAAGAGGATAAATGCTTTGAAGTCTGTACTAATCCTGAATACCATTTTATATATTTCTCAAGATCACTGAGGTAGCATCCTACGGGGAATAATGACTTAGTATTTTTATACGCAAATACCCGTTTTCTGTTTATCCCCCTCAGTTGACTTGGAGGGTGCCACGGAGACGGCTTCTGATCCTTCTCAGTTTTGGGGAAAGCTTTGTTTTTGAGAAAGACAGCTTGCCGGCCACTGGTAGGAAAGAGAAGCAGCATCTGTTGCCTCCACAGCTGGTGACAGCGGACAAAGTATAAACCGTCACCAGGTTTGAGTGGAGCTGGGCCAGGAAACCCGTGATGGCGCTTGGTCACCTGGGCCTGAGGAACGTGGGGCTGGGGCAGGCCGAGGCCTTGCGGGGGTCCTGTGAGAGGGGCCAGGGGCAGAAAGGAGCGGTTTCGGTAGGCAGTAAATGAACAGCTACAACACTGTAGCGTGCGGTGTGTGTAATAGTACGTCCTTGAATAAAACACCTTCTGAATTACCTGATGCTGTCTGATGTGCTTGGGTGAGGGAGGTGAGGCCTTCAGGAGTTAGCTGAGCAGGCTGTTACTTCCATAAGCTGATTTTTTTTCCCTTCTGTTTATTTCTGTCTTCTTTCACTTTGAAAAGCTCTGTATTTTTTTTGTGTGCTCCAGTGGCAGCTTTCTGTATTTTCAATTACCCTGTGGCAGGGCGCTCCGTACCGCAGAAGGGGACTGTGGATATATTTCATTAGAAGTGTAGCACTATACTTTACTTCCCTTTGTCTAAACATGGTCTGCAGGGAGGTACTTTATTTTTTTTAAAAAAGTGAAAAAGTACAAATAAAACTAATAAGCATCAGGTGGGCCAGAAAGCTCAGATGTCTGGGGAGGCCATGTGTTATTTTCCTATCAAAAGGAGGGAAACAAACCTTTTTGTTATTTCATTCTCTGATAAACAAACATCTGAGAACAGCGAGCACTAAGGGAATGAAATGGGGTTAAACAAGGCACTTCCACAAGAGTAAAAACCTGCCTTAGGAGCTTCTGGCAGGGGTCTGGAGAGCTTGCTCCTCTTCCCTGTGTCTGGTGGAGACGGTGCTGGGACCTGACGGCACTCTGGGGTCCTGGGTTTAAGTTTGCATTCAGTGGCGTTAATCCTGCATCATCCATGAGAGGGCTTTGTCTGGGTCAACATGACTCCAGGCAAGATGGTCTTTTAGAGTCCTCTGTGATTCCACTGTTTTTAATACTGGTTGCAAGAAGTAACTTGAACGATGGGAACAAGTATTTGTAATTAACCCATAAATAATGTTACTGCTTGGAGTTAAATATTTATTCCTCTGGAGACTTGCCGTTAGCATAAGTAGATAGTGTTGTCTGGGAATGCAATACCCCTTCAGACTTTATGCAATGTTTAAAAAACATTTCTTTATTAGAGATGGTAGTGATGCTTTGCAAGAAATAGGGCAAATGATGTAGGTGGGCAAAGATGAGCCCTCAGCTCTAAGCATGAGTAGTCTGGTTGCTTTGAAATTATGCAGGTATTTGAACAAGTCTCTGCTAAAAATATCTGTAATGGCTCCTCCCTCCTTAACCCTAAATCCTTGGTATAGTAATAATAACCCTCCTAGCTGCTCCCTTTTAACATCAATAGAGAAAAAAAATCCTTTTTAAAGAAAGATATTGTGCTCTACAATGTAACTTACCACAGAATGATGAATCACTTTAGGTGATATATTGATCCATTAAATATCTGTGGACTAACTGAAATGTATGCTTGTAGTTACTCCTCAGTTATTGTGTAGAGCTTCATAGATGCTTCTCTGGGACAATGACTAATGTTTTTAGGGGTTTCTGTTCATGCTGCCTTTGAACAATTCTTGTATTTAAAAAAAAAAACCAAAACCAAACACAAAAAATTCTCTTTTTCCTTATAGGACTCCAGAAGGTTTGAAGTTACAAGAAGAAAAGGTAGGAAAAAAATACAGTTTTCTTTCAATGTGTGTGTTGGTGTTGAGTATTCTTGCAGAACTTTTTAGAACAAACATGAGTTTACACACTTGAAAGAGTGTATTGCTGTAGGATTTCAAAGAGACTGCCTCCTAATGCTCACCTGACAGTCCTTAAGTGTCACAAATTGTAGATTTTTTTTTTCATTGAAAAGGTCCTCTTTCAGCACAGAACTGCATGGTGGTATTGGGGATGCAAGTCAGGATTTGTTGGGTGCTGGCAGAGGATCTAAACTCTGACCTTGGAGCATTTTAAGGAGAAAAAAGTCCAGACAAGGCTTTCTGTGCATCACATCAGCACACTGCAAATCCACCCAAAGGTGCAGCAGTGTTAAATGTGAGTCATGCCGGTGCCCTGAGCTCAGTTCCTGCTCCTGTAAACTCTTTTGCATTAGTAACTAATTGGCTGCCTCTGTGAGTGGCTCTTTGATGGTTCCTGGCAGCTGGGTGAGAATCGGCCATCAAAGAGCTCATTCTGGTTATCATTAATTTTGATTTTGTTTAGCAGATGTTTTCCGGATCAGGCAGTTGCTTGCCTCGTCTGTTTCGGTAGAATGTGAAGCGGGTGGCACTCTCCTGTTCAACAGATCAATGCATTCCTCTGTTCTCTTCCAGCAGCTTCTTTAATTGCTTCAGGCATCCAGTATATTGGGAAGAGGTTGTAACTACCACTGTTTTACTGCATAAATGAAAAAGATCGGGTCCAAGGGTAACTTGTCATCGGGGCAAATAATGTCCTTTTGGGTTTTTTTTGTGGTTGGCTTTTCTGGTGTTTTTTGTTGGTGTGGTTTTTTTTTTTTTGCTTTGAGGCTGCAGTGGCAGAGAGGCTTGAATAAATAAATTAAATATATGGCTGTTGCTAAAAGTGAAATTTGTTTACCTCAGGTTTCCAGCATATGTGTGTTTGGTCAAATTTCCACTGCTCTTTGTGAAGAAATCCAGTTTTAGACTTCCCTTGATCTCAGACTGAGGAGGGCTCTTGGGTGGTTCAAGGTTGCTTTGAGATGCAGAAGAGCATCTTGGCATCCTGTATGTGGAAACATTTCAGTCATGCTCTAGCTATAGAGTTTGTGGTGCAATTCATTATAGACATGGAGACTGAATCCAGTCTTGTGAAAATGGACTTAATGAATAAAATAGTGTGGAAGTACCCCTAGTCTTGTTTCAGATATGATTTGGGTTTTTGTCCAAAGTTTACTTCCCAGTGAAAGTAACCAACACCTACATGAACTTAAATATAGCAATTTTTGAAAGCATGACTGAGATTATAGATCACGTGGGTGCTTGCAAAATGTTACTTCAGAGCAATAACAGGATTTTGAGATCAGTGCTTCTAGACACCAAATTTCCAGGCTCAGTTAGGCTGATTTCTTTTTGCCTTCACAGGACAGGTAAGGCTTGATTTCCATTTGGAGGGGTGAAACCATACCTTTTTTCAGAAATGAATTCAATATAATGAACTTCTCTGTCAGAAAGCTCCTTAGATCTATGGATGGAGTAGGGAGAAGAGGGCAGTAGTTGGGGAGTTAAGGTCTATAGATAAATTGGGCTTATGCCCAGCAACGCAATCTGTGAATAATCAAGTATGTTTGAAGAACTGCAGACTCCTCAGAAGTCAAGAAAATGCTAACAAACATGGTAAATACATCTTGGTCACAAAAGCCTGTGGATTTGCAGAGCTACCTGGGGATTTTCAGCAATGATTAAGTATCTTCCTCTCTGGAGTTAGTCCTCAATACTGCCTATAAAATAATTCAACAAAAGCCTCCTTCAGAAACCTCTTCAGTATTAAAATGTGTGCAGAGCAGATACCACTCAGTGCTAGAAAAAACCCCACAAAACCAGGGGGTCAAAATGTTTGTTATGCACACAAAAGGATTTATTATTTTTTTATATGGTATGATCTGATGTTAAGATTAATGCTTTTTTCCCTGAAACGGTAATTTTTGTGGATAATGGTTTGTACCTGAGGAAATTAGATGATTGGAAACTGTTTGAGGGTGGGAGGTTGTGCTTGTTCCCTTCCCTTGGTGGAAGATTTGGCTTTCTGTTGAAAAGCTGAAAAACTTTGAAACTTAAAAATATCTAATAGAAACCACCACGAAGGTGAGAGCTGCAGCAAAATTGCTCTGTGCCTGCTTTTGTTATGCCATGCTCATGGATGAACTAGGATAATTAAAAAAGAGGTTTTGGTGAAAGGAAGGGCAATGCTGGCTTATACTTTTCAGAATTATTTTTTTTGGACAAAAGGTTTGAGTCCTTTAGATTGAAAGCAGACACTTTTCTTTCAAAGGAAGCAAAGCCTTGATTGTTGTCAACTGGTCCATGGGTAAATAGTAACTCGTCATACTTCCTTCAACAAATAATCCATTTAATAGTTGATGGTCAGTTTTGCTGGGTTGTGTTTATATTAGATGAAAGAAAGATGTGAAAACACTTTCTTCCTTTTTTAGCTGTGGATAAGTGTAGTTAAACTGGGAGGCTTTTGGTTTCCAAAGTGTCAGGACTACATATGCTGGAGAAATTTTGAAGCTGCTCCAAAGCCCATTACAGTCGATGAATGGCTTTCCTTTGACTTCCATGGGTGCTAGATCAACTATAATTACATGATCTTTTAATTGCTGTGGTACGGAGGGGAGATGCTTCCCTGACTGCAGCTGGCAGCCATCTTCCACTGTGATGCATGAAGAGTGATTTCCTTATGAATTTAAATGGAAATGGCTGCAGATCTGTGTTGTCCCTGGGCTGCCTAACTGGTGTTCAAATATTACCTTTTTTGACTAAAAATGATCTTTTAGCCCAGAAAACCTCATTCTGGTAGCTGATTAGAAGCTGCAAGAATATTTTCCTAAATTCAGTTTAAGCTCATTAAGTTGAAATTTTGCTCTCAGTGGGACATGCATGTGACCTACTGCAGTTTCCATCCATGTTATATGTTCATGTAACGGAAAACAGAATATGGTGTGAGGTGCCACATCTTGTGTTGCTAGCTTTAAAAAACACCCCAAACCACAAACTCAAGAAAACCTGGCATGTGGTAAACAAGCACAGGATTTGAATACTATCTCTTTATATTGCTCTTTACAATCGGGGGCAAGTTAGAGCAGGCAGACCTTTTTTCAGTTATCTAGTTTTCTCTCTTTTCCTTTATCTTTCTAAATACTTTCCCATTATTTACTGCTCATGTTTATGTATGGTTTCAGGTGTTAGCATTGTTGCTGGTTCCTGTGCACTACCTGCCTTTAGTGCACAGGAAAGGGAGACTGAGCAAAAACATTAATAACCTGCACATTTACATCAGCAGCCCAGGACAGTGAAATAATGCAGGAGAGCAGATGGGGAAGAGCAAAATAGAAGTAGGGAGCTGGGAAAGGGAGCAGTTCGTGCAGATCAGGTGGACACAGCAGGCATTTAGTGAAAAGGATGGAGAATATCATGCAGCAGAAAATTGGGAGACTAAAGGGTTTGATAAATTGGAAGAAGCACTGGACCAAGGACACCTATAAACATTTGGCTTGACAGTGGCAGGGCTTAATTTTAATGATTGGTGAATTTTCACTGTGTAATGAGTGTAGATGAAAGTGTGATACTTACCTGTTGCTGTAAATTAGACCACACAATTTATTTATGTAAAAGCCATATACATTCATGTCCATCAAATTCCCCATGTCTAGCAGAACAGGGCCTCCAGTGGTTTCCCCAACTATTTTAGTTGCAAGAACATAGGAGCTAATTCTGCAGCTTCTGGAGTTGACAAATGTTCCCACTCCTGTTGGCAGTGTGGGGCTAAAGGATGCTCAGTACTAGAATAAATTGCCTGCTGAGTATAGCTCTGTGCCCAAGCGTATGTATAGTCACATTAAGCATAAAGAGCCAGATCTTCAGTAGATACAAATGAGCAAGCCATGCTGAACTTAATGGACCACCTTTGCTTTTTACTAGCTGAGGATCTAGCCCAAGCACTTAAAACTTTTAATTTGTTTTTATGTTGCTTGCAATCATCCATTCAACAAATTAGTGTCAAAAGATGCTTTTGAAACCATTCAGCCAAGAAATGTTCAAGCAGATTGCTTCCACTCTGTTTGACCATATAATCTTATTAAATGAGAAGCAACTCCAGATTTATTCAGACAGATGACATCACACTACCATAAAGATATGAACTTTAACTATCTGCTTTGAATTAAAAGGCTGAAACCTCTCTGAAGTATTCACAAGCTCTGTATTGTGGATGTCCTGTTTGAATTTATATATATTTATTGAGCATACACAATCCTCATTGTTACAGTGTGTTTCCTAATCACAGCGAGGAATAATAGAATATAGCACACCTTGAGCTTTCCCAAGTTGCTGTAGTTTTATTGAAAAATCTCTGGGACTGCATCAGCAGTGGTGGAGGATCCAGCCAACAGCTTAAGAAATATTTAATTACTTGCCACTTGACATCAATTCTTAAGTCCTGGATGAAAAACTGACTCATGGTTATAAAACAGTAATGCCCTGTAGAAATTCTGTTCACTTCGTCCTTTCTTTTTGCACGTTTCAAATTTTCACCTATCCATGGAAGATGAAAGGCTCTCAAAACTTGGCAGAAATGGCAAGTTTCTCTCCTCAAACCCTTCACAAACACAATGAAGTGATCAGCTGTAATTACTTTTGTAGTAAATCACCTATTAATTTCCCATCCTGTTGTTCTTTTCCTACTGCTAGACTCCAAGAAATTTGGTTTTGTTCCTTATGACCTGGTCAAAACCCACCAAAAATCAGTACCTGTGTCTGCGTTGCCCTTTAGAAGCAGTGGTACCCCCAGGATCTTGGTTGTCTGGTTGTCTCAGTGACATCCAAGTTATATGATATGATAAATATACATATCTGTATGTATATGCTGTGTATGTACAGAGCTGTGTGTTCAGAAACACACTAGCTATATCTTCAGGACATGCCTCAAGTTCAGAGAGTAGGTTTTACATTAAAAATACCTCTTTTGTGGGATCACAAGTAGGAATATTTTCCACGTTTATTATACTGATTTTAACAATTACTCAGTCTTTATATCAGACAAAGGTTCATGTCTTTGTCCATCTCAGCTGCTTTGTTTTCATAGAAATTTTTATTATCTCTGGCTTTTCAGGGCATATGTTGTCAGTGAATGGTAAGCTGTTGCCTGGGGAAGGATATTTCACTGGGTCAGAATATTAATCTGATGTTTAGCTCCTGTTTTTCTAAGTTTGAGAAACTGTAGTTCCTCAGCATTTTTTGTACTTCATCCCATGTGAACGTTATTCTTCAAATACATGATGCGGTAGGGATGCCTAGTTTTGCAGTGTTGGCAGGGAATTAGGGAGAAATAATGAAGGTAAAAATATTTTCAAGGAGCTGCTGGAGGCATTTTTTATCTTGGATTTTATTTTAGTCAGGCTAACCCAAATTGGGGGGGGGGGAAGGGGCAAAATTGTTCGCTCCTATGTATCTGTCAGCAACGGTGTTTAATTTTAACTTGTCATATTTTGTGGTTCTAAGTGACAAGAGTTAACAGAGGGAGGGGAAAGAACCCCAAATAATCAACTTATTAGCCAGTGTTAGGAACAGTAGTAAACAGTAATACGAATACTCCTGGACAGTCTTACTAGAGCTGTTGGTATTGCACACGCCGGTATGGGACTCTGGACAAGGATGAGTAGTTGCAAACATTGAACAGTGAGCTGCAGCTCAGCCAGGGAGTTTCTGAGCTGTTTTCTAAACCAAACAGTGCTGGTCCTAGTGGTCATGTTTGGCTTCCAAATGACTGTTCATTCAGATGGATTACTTCTGAAAACGTGCATGCAGCCATGGTTTAGCCCAGCTTTGCCTGCAGACATAGGAAACCCATTGCATGCCCAGCTCTCTCACTGCTGGAAGCGGAAGGGTTTTGCAGACTTAAGGCTCTTGTAAATTGATATATCAGTTTCTGTAGTTAAGTACTTTGGGGCAGGAGGAGGAATGAATTCTGTTCATGGCAGAATGGGCATGAATGTTTAGTAAGTAAATATAATAGTATGTGGCTTTGCTAGAGCAGCAGATTGATGCACCCGAAGGAGTTGAAGCAAAAACTTCTTGAGCAGCAGGAAACCAGGCAGCTGTTACCAGCAGCAACTCCAAGGAAGGAGCTTGTAAGCAAGCTTAGGAAGTGGCCAGACTTCAGTTCCCTGGGTGGGGAGAGGGAGAAGATGGAGATAAGCCAGGAAACTATGAGACTTCGTGAAGATTTACAGGGAGATGCAAAATAATACATATACATATTCCATACTACCATACTTCATAAATAGTTATCCCCCATGGGGAGTGCTGAGGCTGGATGTGCCTGAAGGCATTGCTGCTCTTCCATCTGAAAGCAGAATGAACTGTGCTGATTTGGCAGCTGAAAAAGCCACTTGGTGCTGCTGGTTTCTGTGCTGCTGGGGTTGGCTGCCACACCATGCTGTGCACCGCAGTCCTGCTTGGCCATGCCCCACCTTTAAAGAAGTCCCAGTTCCTAATTTGAGCATGTGGGGAACAGCTGGAGATCAGTCAAATTTATGATCTCTTGGCATGCAAAAGGAAGTTACTAAAAAAGAAAAAAAAAAAAGCACCCCCCCCCACTCCCCCCCCCCCCAAACCAGGGTGCTGCCATTGCCTGCATGCCTTGTATTTAGTATCCATGAGTAGATATTGCACAGCAGTATCAGACCCTAAAACCACATATGTAGCAATCTCAAACTGCAGTTAGCTCCACTGCAGGATAGTGGAAGATGCTGGAGTTGTCCCTCAGTGATGCTCGTTTACAGCAGGTAATATGGGGCATGAAACCCTGCACTGACCTGCAGCAATACAATGGCCTCATCTGCTGGCATGGTGCAGAAGGCTCCTTGAACTGGTGTCTAGGAAATTTGAATCACTTGGTGTTTAGGGTTTTTCACAACCAATTACATCACGCATGAATTGCTGACTTAAAGCTTGTGACCAAAATACACACCATAAAGCCAACTTTATCAACCCAGCTTCTCAGAACAGTTAACAGCAAGGCTGACTTTACTGAACAGACTTTTGGCTTCAGGCTATGCAAGAATTTTAAGTCAAAAACATGCAAAAAAAGATACAGCCATGTTGAGGGAGGCAGCAGGAAGCATGTACTATCCAACCTAGAAGGTAAATTCCTCCTGCTCATCAGTTCACGTTATTTGGAAGCTTTGGAAGATAGATGATCATATGTCCTGGAGTTAAAGGAGATGGTTTTTTTCTGGTATGTACCAAGCGCTGCACCTCTCGGGCACTTCTGGCAGTGTCTGCCTCATGCCCGTGTCCCCCAGTGTGGCATGTCAGGGGCATCCTCCATGCTTTCAGAGAGGAGATCAGTACCAACAGGTCGTGGTGGTGTGCTGGTGGTGCTGCCTGCTGCTGGCTCCTGCCCGAGATGGATGGCCTCCTCACCAGCTTGAACGCCAAATTTTGATGAAGACTTCATAGAGAGATTAGGCTTATTCTACAGGGCAGTCTCTCCCTCTGTTTTTCACTTCTCCCTCTAATCTCTCTGTGCTCCACAGCCTGTAAATTACCTGTCTTTCCCTGAGAGATAACCACTTTAACATTTTTCCCTTCCTTAATATCCCTTGACTCTGTAAGCTGCTCTTTTTCCAGCTAAACTGGGCAATCTTTTGGAAGATACTGCTTTGTCCTACAAACCTTGTCATCTTGACTGCATCTTCACCTCCCCGCCTTATCTCCAACTGACCCAGAGCAGTAAAGCAGGACTGGTTTGCACTGATCTTTTAAGACAACCTGTCTTTAAGCATAAGAGAAGGTGAGATTTTTCAGATGGACAGGCTTTTGTTGACTTAAGCATCCTTAGCAGCAGCCAGGTTGAAATTCAAAGTGAGATTTGAAGTAGTGTTGGCTATTGTTCCATGTGATGCATTGCTATTTGTATGAAATACTACGTTTCTGTCCAGCCACATAATTCTGCTGAAATACTGTTGTTACGCAGAGCATTGCATGATGTGGAAGCCTCTCATATGGAGAGGGTATATGCTGCTTGCACATATTATTGAAAGGTGCAAATGCATTGGAAACCCTGAGTTTTCAGACCAGTAAAATAAACTTCTTTGTAAGGGTTGAGTAAAAAAACTGGCAGCAGATGTTTCTGATAATGGCAGTATAATGTAATATGCAAATAATCTCCAACAAGTCAGTTTATCCCGCATGTCTCAGAAATTAGCAAAATAAGTAACTCAGACTTTGAGCCAGGAAACCCGAAGTCCAGGATCGCTTATGGGCTCAATCAGGTTTTTGAGTCATGATTTTTGAACATGCTGCTAGTCTAGTTGATGTGTAAGAGTATGGTATATTTTTAATTGTAGACTTACTAGAGTGTTTCAACATGCCATTTCTTCCTGAACTGAACTTTAACCATAAGGCAGAGCAATTAGGTTAATATTTTCAGAGCTTCAACTCACTGCCCAGATACAAGATAAAATAAGACCAGGTGGCCATGGCCTCTACCTGTGGCAGTTGCAATGTGTTGAGCTGTCAGCCTGGATTAGCCCAGCTGGAGTGTTGTGGTTTATGGTGGGGGAGGCTCTGATGGTGCTCTGCTGTCTTCTCCTGGAGATGCCTCACTTTTCCAGGGCAGTGGCTGAGGCAAGCATCGGTGGTCCTTGCAATACTTACCTGTGGGTCCGTTATCTTCTACCACATCCAATTCTCACCAAACCCTGCAGGATGTGGAGAATGAACCGTTCAGGTGGTTCGTGCCATGGCCACATGCCTCGCTGCTGCCATAGCAAACACTCTGCTTAAATTAGTGGTTTTCAGGGGGCTCTGCTTTGTTTCTAAATGTTTCCTTTGGACTTTACATTGCCAAGCAAGATTTCAGCTCAGTAATTAGTGTGTGTCAGTATATTTTTTAATAAGAACTTATGAGCCTGTGAAATGGTCCAGTTGTTCTTGTTGTTTGGGAAAGAAAAATCTACTGTGTGTAAGGTAATGTAATTACTTTTCTAAAGGAGTTTTTATTATGCACCTAACTGCACATTTACTGTACTTGATAGACCAAAATAAAACCAGAACAGAATGAATAAGCCATTTTGGTCCATTGGGTAAATAAAACAGCTAAAGCGTTTATAAATATGTATTTAGTCAGCAGAGCTGATTGGCGACTGTGCAACTGCTCCAGTGTCTGAGATAAGTAATCCAAGTTTAATAGCCTTCCATAAATATTTCCTTGTTTGTCACGAGGCAGTAGTTATTTATCCATGCTATGCTGCTTGTTTGTTGTGTTTGATGAGATCTTTTGAAGAATATTAGAGAAGTTTGTTGTTTTGCATGTAACAGAAGCGTGGGCATTGCGTGAGTTTATAAAGTAGCATGAGAGTGGTCCTCATAGCTTGTCCCTGTCTCTTCCTTCTTTCCATCCTTGCCTCTCCCTTGCAGGTGGTACGTCTTTGGCATTCCTTTTACTCTTTCCGGTTTGACGAGGTTAAAATGTGCCTTCTGTCTGCTAAAGTGGCCCTAAAGATTTGACATTCAGTAGGGCTGAATGTCAGCCCAAATGCGTTTTCTAATTGTGTAAAACTATTGGACACGTTATGAAACCCATCTAGTAACATGTTTTACTAGAATGAAAAGTGTGAAAAGTGATTCTGGACCTATAAGACCTAAAGCCTGTTCCTTCCAAAGGCATAAGTTGCATTCTGGCTTTTAAATTTGTTCAGCACATTGGTCCAGCTCTGTCGAAGTTATCAGTAAGTGTCTGTTCCTGTGGTTTGTTGTGCGCAGTAGTTGGTGGAAAGGCCACAGCTGAAATCCACCTTGTGCAGCCAGCAGATAATAGCATACAGTTATGCTCTTGCTTGGAAAATAAAAAGTACAAGAAAAAAAGTGCCGTGTTTTCCATCTGCAGAATTGGAAGTTTTTCAAAATGTCACTTCTTACAAGATTTCAATTTAGTTTCTCATTGCAACTGCAAAGCAGGTGACAATGGCATGCAATGCCCCTTCTATTTGTTTTGCTTCTCCCATTGAAATTCTATTATGTGAATTGCCTATAATACAATTTTTTTCTTTTCATATTTTAATGTTTTAAAGAACTTTTCTCTCAGTTACTTTAGATTTTTTTATTATCCTTTCTATGTTTCCTGTGTTCTTTCTTCTTTACCCATACTTATTTTTCAAAAATTATTAGTTTTCCTTCAATTATATAATCAGATTTAGGTTTTAACTCTTATTGCCCATTAAATACAGAAGTTCATCAACCGCTTTTAGCAGAATCAACATTGTGGCAAACCTTATTCCCTGGGAATAGAATCAGTGAAGCCAGAAATTGGAAGCAGCCCTATGCAGCTTCTCAGCTGTTATCAACATGTCCAACTCTGTTGGCACCTGTGTCAATGAGGGATGATCCATTGCCAGAGACATTTGTACGGAAAAACAACAGTTCGTGAAAACAGAGGGTTGTTGAAATTAAAGCAGACGTACTGCTGAGCGTGCGAGGTGACTGTTTCTGTACCCCAAGATGCTGATGGGACTTGCTGAGCGTGCAGGAGTCGGGATCCGGGCTATGTCTCAACACTGTTCAACAATGGAATAACTATTTGACCCATAAAAACCCCTAATAAATGAAGAACTGTATTCTCCTAACTATATAATAACATTTTAAACAGTGACCCTCAGCAGCAGCCAATAACTGAGCTAGATTAATGGGTGAGTCCGTGCGTGGGTCTGTCAGGAGAGCTCATAGCCTCTCTGCTCTGTTACATGCTGCTCAGGGGGATGGACCAGCGTGCTGGATTCCTGACACTGGGAGTTGGAGAGTCACGGAAAAGTTAGAGAGAAGGCTTATGCCATTCTTGGAAAAACAAGGTTGTTCTGCCATTGTGATGGTGAACTGGCCAGCCTGGGCTGCGGAATGTGGACTGGATATAGGACTGTCACAGCTTACAGTGGTCTGTTGGTCTCAGAACCAGTAAGGAGCAACTCCTTACTGTAAGGCACAGCATGGGGAATAAGTCAAAGCCCTTGTAAGTACATTAAATTATCCTGGAAGATCTGACTGCTCCTCAGTATTATGAGGCATCTTAATTAGGGGGAAATCTCACATGGAGGTAGCAGTAAAGGAGCAGAGACAGCAGAAAGCGCGCTCTCTTTTTTTCCTTTTGGAAATATAACAAATGCTTCCTGCATTTGGAGATTCACATTTGGATGACACCTAGAAATATATTCAAAGCAGGTCAGCTGGATTAGAGGCATTGCTAAGTGAGCATTTTCATTAAGTCACAGAGTTTGCAATTATCGCTAGAATGTCCTAATGCGTCTCTGGGAAGTGTGGAGGTGCTGGTGAAGTAATCAGGCTTTGAGTGAACTTCAAAAAGATTTCTGTTTGTATGTGAGACAATGCTGAAAATGACTCTTTACCACCTTTTACTGTTCACCCAATATAAATAACATCACCAGAACAAATCCTTGCTGATCTGTGTATCAGGCACTGCAATTCTTTCTTCAAAGGAAGTGTCTTCATGAGGGCTTGTTTATTATAGCTGAGCTGTATTCCCTCTGATTAGATGACCCCATCATCTTTCAGAGATCTTTAACTGCGCACCCTTTAGTATTTTAAAACAGAAATAGTAATTACAGCCCTCTGTCTTGTCTTTCACCCCTCTGCCTTTCCATCAGGCAGAAGCTCTAATGTGATTATTTCACAAGGTGATGTTTGTTCGCTGGAGGGTGAGAGACTGGTCTCGTTGTGAGAACAGTGCTGCTGGCCTTGCTGAATGCTTGTGACAAACACGGACTTTTTCCATGTTTTTCTCTATTTGGGTGACCTGAGGGATTATTTTCCACAGCAATTAATAGTGGGAATGACATAACCAAAACACATTTTATTGTATTCATTTAACAATGGGGACATGAAGAAAATCATTAAAAGTACCCAACTTATTTCCTTTGCATGGGGAAACTAATATTGACTCAGTACTCTAATGATGGAGTTTCCATTTTACTTTCCTAGTTTTGTAGCAATAATTTTCAGACCTTCCTTAAACCAAACCTGTTCATTCTTTCAGTGTATTCCCATGGGACAACAGGATTTCTGTCAAAACAGCAATACAGTTCCTTTCAAGAAGCTAACTGGAAGCAGGGAAGAGAGAGCGGAGGGGGGAGCGTGGCTCCGTGCGTGCGTGTCCCCTTTGCTGATGTGCTGATCAGCAAGCGGCTGATGTTAATGGTGCTCTCCGGAGAGAGGCAGCTCTAAGCGGGAGAGCCATTAATATCCAGCCACTCTGTCAGTGGGAGCTAAGCATAGTGCACTTATTTAATTTAGACATTAAATCTTTTTCTTAGCACAAACAAACGCTCCTTTGCTAGCTTAATATTCTCCTCTGCAGCTTTGGACACAGAGCTTTTGTCTGCAAATCTCTTTTGGGAAGGGCTCTGAGATCTCTCCTGAAGCCCTGCTGACCCATGCTGGCTCGTCACTGCTGGGGTGAGGGGAAGGGACTGTGTGTCCTTGGTGGCTCCAAGGGCTTTAGGTCACTAAGTAGTTAAAGGTAGTTGGTCAGAACTGCTCTGTTGAGTTTGCAATTGAAAAAACAAGCAAAACCCCAACCCCAGACTAGACATTTTTAGCTCACTCTTGCAAAATCCCATCTGCAACATGTAAAGAGGCACCCTGTAGCTTTACTTATAGCTAAAGTCCATATAAGCAAGAATAAGATGGACGAATAGAACTAATAGTTATTAAAACTGGGTCTTGTGCTGACTTAAATACAACAAAGTTGGTTTTTTTGTTGTTTCTTTTTAATTTCTAGTGAGAAGGGATGAGTTCAGATTTTGCTTCTTCATGAACAGAGATGAAGCTAAGCATTGTCTAGATCCATGGTGAAACAAATTCCTCACCATTTGGTGCTATGCATGCTGCTGGAAAAATAAATGTGTTATTTTCCACAAATACTACCTATGCTAGTATTTCTTTTTAATTACTGGAAAGATTGCTGGTGCCACCACCATTTCCCTTCAGGCATGCTGTATGGCAAAAAGAAGATCCGAGGTTTTCAGTAATATACCCATGAGCTACTGAGAAAGTTCTCCAAAGCCAAAGGGTTGGGTTTCATTTAACAGGATTCAGTTAGTCCTTAGAACACACAAACTTCCCTTTTTAAATTCAGATAAAAATCTGTGTTTTCTGTGCTGGTTGTTTATCAGGCACTAGAATATGAAAGTCAAGGTTTGTAGGGAGAAGTAATATCTTTTATTAGGCCAGCTGAGATAGAAGGAAATCCGGGAAGCTGTTGAGCACTGGAGCTGTTCATCAGGTCTAGAACGTTAATGCCAATCATCAGATGCTGGATTCACTCCCTTTATTCTTAAGTAGAATTTGCTGATTTTAAAGTTACCGTAAACACAATCTTTTTACTTGTTATCAAAATCTAATTATGTGTGTTTGCCAGCTATTATGATAAAAATGCCTTTCAGGTCTCCCCTTCTTATCTCCCTTGTCTGGGTTTTTTTATCTTTCGCTTTTGGATGAAAAAATAAAGATAACTTTGGTGGAGAGTGTTTAATGTGATGCTGACTGACTGTAGGACTTCAGATAAGACTGTGATCTAGCAGCAAAAGCTTTGGGGGTACACTGTAATGGTGGGACATCAGTGGAGTCTGAAACTGTCATATTTCTACTTTATGTTTTAGAATTTAGACTTGATAGTTTGGATTTTTTTTTTGCTGGTTGCATGGACAGGGTCACCCAGCTGTGAGTGTCCTCTAGGATCAAGCGATAAGTTCATACCATCCTCTAGAGCATGGGGCCAGGGTTCATGTCTATCTGTGGGTGATGTGTGCCATAAGGAGCAATAAGTGCTGCTGACTTCTTGCTGTCACACGAAACAGGGCTGCTCTGTGCGTGGATGCCAGCGTGGGGGCTGCAGCTGAGCGGTCAGCGTGTAGCGCAATCTCTGCATTAGCTGTCTGGGGTATTATTTCATCCCGAGTTAGATCTTATGTGAGAGTTAGGCTGTTAGAAATAAAAATTAACAGAGCAGATATTCAGACCAGAATATGTTTGTCAGGGAGTGATGTTGCATTCGCAAATCCCAGCTCTTTGCCTGCAGATGTGGTGTGTGTAGCCAGGCTGGCCCGTGCTGCCAGCTGGCACAGAGCTGCAAGTGTTTTAGCTGCAATTCTGTACTTGTTTCATGTCCCGAGACCTCATTCAGGATTTAATAGGAATTAATTCTAATAGAAGAAGTTAAAAAGTAATAATCACTTCTTCAGTCATGCTCTTGGGCATTTTTTCCCCTAAGATTTTCTTCTTCTGCATCCTCTAATAGGAAAAAACACATGAAAACATGGTTCCCTGGAGTGCAAACATCAACAGAACTGGTACGATTTCTGAGATAAAATCAACTTTAAACTAATTGTCATAATATTTGACTTGATAATACTGTCACAAATGTCAATCTCATGTAATCCAATAGTCATGACGTGCCTTTTTCCTCAGAGTGGTAGCAAATCCTTTAGGTTTCAGTTAGGGTTTAGCTTGTCACTGCCTGCCAGTGGCAGTCTGTTATCATTGCTGATTCAACCCTATGGACTCTGATGAGCTCCAAATAATTAAAATTGTGTGCCTGTATTAAGAAAAAAGGCAAGAAACCTAAGTAGCAGAATATCCTCCAAAACTGGAGTGTAGCTTTTAGTATTTTCCCCTGTAATTGGGGTCATTTAGTTTGCAAGAAAGATGTAAGCCTCCGAGGGAGAGGCTGGTATTAGTGAGAGTTGCAGTCCCACAATTGTTTGTGTAATTGTGTAATTACTAGTCTAAAAAATGAAGTTTTTTTTTTACGTGGTGTGAAGAAAGCTCTTCACCCTAGGTGGGACTAATCTATAGTATGTTTTTAGTGTATCTCCTGGAGGAGGAAAATGTACAGAAAGGAGCTTCTGTTACGATTTCTTGCTGCTGTTTGTATTTTGTTTTTAAGATTAGGAGCACAGCAAAGTGGCCGATACACTGAAGACTGTGAGCTGTGACCCCGTCCCTGACACGCCGTGTCTTTCTAAAGCTTTTGTGGGAGCAAACAAAAATACTGTGAATTAGGCTCTGTTGGTGCCTGAGAGGCTCCATCTATTCTGGTACTTCCAGTAGCAGAAGCAAAGAAGAAATTTATGAGAGTGGTTAAAAATACTCCTATTGATTCCTGGAGCTATATTAGTCTGAGTGATTTGGTACGCTTTACTTTCTCTGTGTGCAATCCTCATTCAGTTGCTATTTTGTGCCTTTGTCATGATTTCAGTGAGGCAGGTTTAAAAGGAAAGTAATATCAATTGATCTAGTACAAGTTGTAAGTGTAAAAACAGGCACTACTTTGGAAGCAGCAGCAAGGAGATGCTGGCTCCTCGAGGATGCTGGTGCTCCAACACTTTGTCCTGCATTAGCACTACCTGGATTTGTGTTAGTTATTTCATCGATAAGTTGCTTTACTTTGGCAAGTCAGACTGTAACCAGTAAGTAAACCCTATCGTTTGGTCTTAATGGGTTTGGAGGCCCTAAGATGTATCTTGACTGTTATGAACCTAATACCCATAGCCGAATGTCTCAGATTCAGAAATAACTTAACTCTTATTCACACAATTTTGAAAATAACAAAAATGTCTTGTATCTTTATGTTGACTTTATACATGTTCTCGGATGGATTTCAGCGTTTTATATTTAATTTTATTGATATTGGGTTTTTACCCTAAAAGCCACTGTATTATCTTAATCACAGCAAGTAACCTTTCTCTTTCTCATGTGTGAAATGGGGATAACACTAAGTAATCTTAGAAACACTGCGTGGGATGGTTGAAGTATTTTGGTATCTTTAAAATAAAGCTGTTAAAGAAACTGTGTGTGTGTGTACCAGCGATACGCTTTGCTCTGGCAGGCAGCGGCTTTCTGCCCAGGTTCAGTAGATGATGCTTTGTGGGTCAGTGGCAGATAGAGGCAGCTACAGCAAGCTGCCACAATTATTGATGGGTTGGGGACCACTGTGATACTTGGGTCAGGACTTGCCTGACATTGTCATCTGGGGTTTGAATAGTCCTCAGCAGCAGCCCTTGCAATATCTGCAGGATGTGTCTCTCATTTAAGTTATTGGGACAGGAGGGGCTGGGCAGGCTCTCACTAAGACTGTTGTCCCCCACTGATGGAAGTGCAGAAGGAAATGCATGTGGCAGGACTGTGGTTTGCCCATCGGAGGCTGGAGAGGTTCCTTGCCCTGTGGGGACCTCTGTGCTTGGAGGGCCATGTGAGGGCAATCATCTGCTGTGCTCCTCTGGTCCTTCACCCAGCAGAGCTCCTTTCCCTGGCATAGTTCCAGACTGAAGCATCCCTGATATGTCAGACATTAAATGTAAAATTATATGGAGACATTAGGTCTTTGGGAATCTAAGTAAAATGAAAAAATGAGGCTGTTTATTTCTGGCCTTGCATTGTGCCTGTCGGTGATGCTGGAGGGTGTTGGGACTGGCGGAGGTCGGGTTTGGCCGAGACTGGAGCAGAGAGGTCTCTGCTGCGGGGTCCGCTCCACTTCATCTACTGCGGAGCCTGACCCTTCAAAAGTGCTGGTTCCTGCTGTGCTTGCACTGCAGTATTGCATCACATGCAGATGGGCCGAGAAAGCGATTTCTTCAAGTCTCTTAAGAAAGAGCTTTAAGGCGGTCTTCTCTGGAAGTATATTTATTGGCTAAAGGGAAGTTGAATGGGATCACTTGTGAAAGAGGAGCAGCAGCAGAATGAAAAGGCTGCTGGGGAGCCTGCCTGCTGCTGGGAAGGGAACCCTGACAGGAGGTGCAGGAGGGTCAGGGAGATACAATTTCTCTCCTGTGGCAATTAGAAAGGGTGAGAGGGAAGATCGAGAGGAACAAAAGAGAACCAAATACTTTGAAAGAAAAAAGCCCCAGGTCTAGTCTGTCTTACTGATCTAAACCTTGATTGAATTACTCATTCATGGAGGTGAGGCAGTGACTGCAGGAGGCCAGGAGCCTAGGAGATGGATTTGCTCTCTGCAAAAGTTATTTACTGGGCAGCTGCTGGTGCTTATCGGTGCTTTTCCACTGTTTTTCCTATGTGCATATGTGGAGCAGGTGGTTTTCCTGTTGATGAACTCCAACTATTGCAAAAGAAAAAAGCTTGACATCCGTAGGTGCGCTTGTCGGAGCAAATCTAAGGGGAAGCCCAGGGCATTTTAGCATCGGCATGCCGTGGCAGATGTTGGCGTCCCTTCAATGCTGAAAGATTGCTGTGTGCTCCGGTCCGCAGGGTATTACCAGCCTCGCTTCTGCATGGGCAACCTGTCCTTCTGCCCCAAAGTCCCCTGGAAGACATGGCCTCCTTCCCAGCACCCTGCAGCGTGGCTGTGGGCCAGACCTGCTTGCGGAGCTGCCTTTGCTCCCCCCAGCCTGTGCTGCTCGCTGCCGTGTCTCGCCCCGCCGGTGGCAGCGGCAGGAGTTGTGTGCCTGGCTGTGCTTGCAAATTTGGCCTTTAGCTGCTTGGTCTCCTGTTTTGTTGACGGCTGGAGAGATCATGCAGAACATACAGAAGGATGCGGTTGTGTGCAATGAATAATTATTAAGTGCCTGGTTTGTGTTATTGCTTGAGCCAGGTTTAGGAGACAACCTTTGTGGTGTTTGCATTACAGAGCCTCTGCTGGAGCAAGGGCAAGCTTAAAGAAAAAGTGACAAAATTCAGCATCTCAGCTGGTACCTCCAGGACCAGCACCTTCCTGTCTGTTAGACGTCATTGTGTGCCCTTCCAGCAACCCTCCCTGTATTTAATGAATAACACCGAATATGCTGGAGGTGGAGTATCTTTAGAGGAGAACTCCACTGTCAAAGTCAGTATGACTTCTCTGTTTAGCTGTGCTGAATTATTTTTGATAGATGTTTCTGTGGTACGGACCAGCCTCAAATGACTTTCCTCTGTACCTTGTTGTGATACAGAACTCTGTGAAACAGCTTCTTACAGCTCTCTCTGGGGAAGGCAGTGCTTTACATTGAGTGAGAGATGAGATTGCAAGGTCTGCACTTACCTTCTTTAAAAACAAATAGGAAACATTTCAACAGCCTGAGGTAACTGTTACCCTGGTATTTTGTAGCAACTTTTTAAAATAGAGGGAGGCTTTGTTAATACCATAGTACTGGGGCAATAGTCTACAGCTGACACCTGCAAAATCTTTTCAGTTTGGTATTTCATTATTTCAACAGATCTTACCCCTGAAGGTTTTGGTTTAGTCTGAAGGAAAAGCAGATGTGTGTACGTGTGATCCAGAGTCATGAAAGAAGGATATGGGTATGCACGCTTGCTTTTTGATTATGAATAGGAGATCCAGACATAAAAAAAGCTATCGTTTCATGACTGTCTGTGCTCTTCCATTCAGTTAAACCAAGAGACCCCAAATCCTGTGGGTGCAGGAGCCAGTGCACAGCGTGCCAGGCATCAGGAGCTTGCATGTGTATCTGCATCTAATGTAGATGCAGTAATGCTTGAGCCAGGAAGACATGGCAGAAACCCATCTGCTCAAAACACTTTCAGTACTGACTGTACAGGATTTTGCTCCTGGATGCTTACCTGTAGGATGTGGGAGAAAACTGAAGTCTTTACGGATTTGTCCGTGGTCATGGGGAACACGGGAAAGGGCATGTGGCAGCATGGGCAGGAATAGATCATAAGCACAGCTCCTTATCTAGCGCTTGTGAAGATTTTGCCTCAAATAACTCATCCTGCTCTGTCCTTCCTATCTCTCCCTCAGCTTTGCAAAATGTATTTCACGTACACTGTGTCTCCCTGCTTGAGCCAGTTATCTGGCTCTCAACAGCTACTTATTCTTTCAAAGTACTCTATTACTGCTAGGATTTGATTTTTATATATACACAATCATTTTGCTATTGTGCTGGTTGTGTGTGGCTGTGGATGCAAAAGCACCTTAGCTCCCTGCTTTCCCGTACGCTCCAATCTCTCACTGCAGTATTGATATTTCTATATGTGGTGGTAAAATTAATTAAATTATGTTCTCTATTTATGAACTAGTTTATTGCTTTAATTATTTATTGCTACTGCAGCTAATTTGATTTAGGCAATATTTAGTTCTGTTTCAGTAACTTTTCATTTTAAAAACAAACTGCTGGTTGGAATTCATTGGCTTTAACAACCTGTTATTGATTAGTTTGGCCTCAAACTGTGTGATGTGGAAAGAGTGGCTGTGTGCCATGCTAAGCCTTCAGACCAGAGCGTTAACAGCAAGTTAAAGCATATTTTTCTGGGAGTAGTTCTTTGGAAAGTGTATGAAGACTTGCAGGTGTCTAAGGAAGGTCAAAGCCCCTCAACAATTTCTGTGGCTTGAGCTTATCTTTATAGGAAAGAATAAAGTAAAAGATGCAGAACTAAAAAACTGCAATACCTCCTCCCACACATTCAAGCATGTCCTTTACTATAAAATTTTTTGTTGTGAATTGGTAATAATATCCGTAGTGGTGAAATTTGGTCTGCTAGTCTGTGTATCTCTTAAGGTCTGCTCTCCGGTTTGAAGAGCTTAATTCCAAACCTATTAAAATCAATTGGAAGGTTTCCTCTTTCGCTTGTACTTTATTTCATACCATATCTCCAGTAATGACTTGCTAGCTTTCCTCTGTGTCATTACTTTCTGCTGACTGTTCATGATTTAAAAGACCAAGAGGTTAAATAGCTTCTCTTCCACCATCTCCGGTTACCTGTGAGAAAAGCTCAAGGGCTACACTTGAGAGCAGAAACTGAAGGCCTTGTTTGTAAATTACAGTTCAAGGTCAGTTTGAAGAGTGTTTCTTGAGGGACCGGGGCTGATCCTTCTTTTCTATTCATACCACAGTGGTATAGTTTGCATTTCATGTGTCTGACATCAGTACGACTCTGGATTTGGTGAGCTGTCCTGTCGTGACCCTGTGAGGCTGTGCCCAAAAGATCACGAAATGAGCCCATATTTAGAGGCACAGGCCATTGAGGGCATGGGGATTTGCCGTGGTGCAGCTCTGGCCTGAGCAGTGGATGAAAGGGAGAACATCAGTAAGAGGGTTTTAGGTAAATATACAGACTTTGTAGCTTTTGGGCAGTATATGGTCTGTGCTGCTCTCTTGTAGAGCCCCCGGCTGTGTGGTCTTTCCACCTTTCAAGTTGCTATGGGATAACATAAACGTTTAACTTATGACATCCTATGGACAGGGCCTTTTGATCTTTTCCCTGGTTACTCCATGTTGATCAGATATTCATACAAGCATCTTGAAGACTTTAATGCCAGTTCTTTTGGACTACAGTAACTTCTTTGATCACAGTCCTCCTCTTTGGAATTGAAGGCGGCCAACATGGTCAGAAGGTGGGGGCTCTTGTCAGGTGGTCATCATGGCCACGGCATTGGGTTTGTGTTCAGCCAATTTGAACTTGTGCCAAGTCCAAACCTCTCCTGGGGCCGAGCTGTCGTGGTGGTCGGAGTGCTGCTGCCCACCCAGTGGAGGCTGGGGGCTCTGCCTGGCTCCATGGTCCTTGTGTTGGGGATGGCCAGCTGCAATTTCATATCTTTGCCTCAAATGAAGCATATGCATCCCAACAGATATGAAGTGCTGCAGGTCCCTGTGGTTCTCCTGCCTTCTAGAGGTGCACATTGTCCTTTTTTCTGTCCTCGAGCTCTTTTATGGAAAAGTGAAAGGTTGATGGAGGCCTTTCTGTAACTTTCTCCTTCCTCTGACAAGTATCCTTTATTTATTCTGTACTACAGTGTGTTGTTTACAGCATATGCAGTGATACTAAACAGCTGCCACGTCTCAAGCCAGAGATAGCTGCAGCAATCCTGGAGTGCCTATGTAAGCTCGCGTTAAATCCCCAGGGATGAAGGGCTCTATTAAAAATGTAAGATCGTTATCACTAATCTTGAAAGTGGACAGATGCATTTAACGTATATAATTATAAACTTTCAAACAAGATGATTTCATCTGGTGGAGCATCTGGGAATTGTTTTTTCATTATCATGTTTCAGAGAGTGAAAAATCTTCCTATTCTCTCAGAGGATTTTGTGGGATTAGTTGCTGCTGTTTGCTGTTGTGTATTCCTGCAAATGTTTGTACAATTATGCACGTCTCTAATTCATTCTGCATCCTTTTGGGGGGTTTTGCGTTGCCTTCCCCAGTGATGTGCTGGGATGGTCCCCTTCAGATGGCAAGGAAAATAAGGACAGGCTTTTCCCATGATCAATTTGAAAAATTGTCTGACAATGTGTGCAGGAGTTTACTGATGCGGCAAAGTACTTGCTTGTGCAATCAATTTGGGCATGACCATACTGACTCAGAAAATGAAGTGATTTACATGAATGATATTTTCAGCATGAAATGCAGTAGTAGACATATACTGATACTTTCATCGAAGGATTGTCTAAATTCCCTTCTAAGCCCCTGATAGCAGGTCACACTGTCCAGGCAGCAGCTCTGACCACTCGTTCGCAGGGGTAAGGTGTAAAAAGAGGTCTCTCTGGTCCTAGTGACTGAAAATTTTGGTTCATGAAGGAAGTACTTCCCCAGTAGGATTTTAAGACGAATGGTACAGTGAGTCAAAAGTCGCTATGAGAGTGTTTTTACCTGATAAGAACAGCTCATTACATTTTGGATTTTCAAAGTATAGGGCTATTTGCTGTTGTGACAACAACTGATTTTAAACTTTTCTATTAGAGTAAAACCCAATAAAGGCAAAACCAAAGCATCTAAATTTTAAGTCAGTAAAGACTTAATTTCACCAATAACCTTAATTCCCTCTCCCTCTGATATTAACTTTTATAGGGAAGGTTCCCAGTTTTGACAATGCTGGGGGAGATGTTGGCTGTGATGGCCCAGGGATATTTTCACAGTTGTTTGAAGTCCAGTTCTTGGAGATAAATATGCATAAATATACATAAAAAAGAAAGGCACAAAGAAAGAGGAAAGATGTAATTTGTGTGGTGCTTACTTATAAGTATGTTGCTTAAGAAACATGAGTATATCTGTCATGTACAACCAGACTAACGTATGCCAGTGTTGGGTTTTTGAGGCAGGGGTTTTTTTCCCTCTGTTTAAGGACTGTTGGCACTGTAGCAACAAGAAGACCTGGTGAGTAAAGCCAGGCTCTTGGCAGAAGGCAGAGTGGCAGGGAAAGGGAAACAAAAGCTTGGGAAGGAAAGCAGCGCGCAGAAGAGGAGGCTTGTTTCTGTTGAAGGTAGGATTTAGCCCATGGAGCTGAACGTAGCGATGCCGTTGGGGAGTGCCCTTTGGATAAGATGCCTGTGGGGCTTTTGGTGAGGGAGCTTTAATGGAGGAGATGGGAGAATGATGGAAATGTATTGCTTTGAGCTCCGTTCTCCCAGCATTTTGATCTTTACAAAACTCAAAGGACATTAAGAGTGCAGAATGAATCCATCCTTTTCATGTCTTAATTCTTCTTAATGCAGTTCTTGCATGATGTCAATAGATGCCTTCAGACAGACTGAAGGATTTTTGTCTCGTTAACTCTTTCTGAGTAAGGTGTACAGTGATGGGTTGCTGGAACATTTTTGGTAGCCTGAGCCCATTGTTACTGTAGCACTTGTGGGTTTTGCCCTATTCTGCATTTGTGACAGAGAATTCAATTGTAGGGCACCTCTTCCTTGTAAATAATATGATTTGGTTTTAAAGGTGATCTTGATCTTTGTTAGGTTTTAAGGTCAGTAAAGTTATAAAGGTGCTGTTGGATTTCCCATTTGAATGATAGTTCCTGCCAGAGATGCTTGCTCCTCTTCTTGCTCTGTAATTTCACTGTACATCCAGAAACTATGGGACTAGCAGGGACTTCAGATGTCTTATTCTCTATTTAGCTGTCTGGTTGTCACTTCTTATTTCAGGAACTTAACTAGAAAGGAAAAGCAGGGGAAGAGAGGAAGCGGTAAATAATGTGGGAAGGGGGAGACAGGGAAACTGGTGCAAATCCTACACTTGGCTGGGGTATTGAGCTGATGTGTCGACCAGGTAGAAGTTTTCTGGGAGTGGGACCAGGCAAGTGTGAAAGAAGTGGTGGAAATATCTTGTAATGAAAAATGCTTGAGTTCCTACTGAGGAAGGATCATGGTAGGTTTACTATTTTTTGCCAAAAGTGATCCACTTCTGGCCAACCAAGGATGTTTAAATTAGATCAGTGCATAAGGCTCTTAAATCACATTCTTTTGTAGGATGTTTTAAGGGTATTACAAGTTTTTCTTGTGATGCGGCTTTCCTGTTTCCAGAGGGTAAGACAGGAGATACCAATGGAGGAGTAGGCTTGCTTGGGAATAAGGATACTCCAGAGAGTCTTAAAAGATGCAAGTTAAATGGGAAATTTCTCCTTGTTCTTGCTAAGGAGGGAAGATGCATTGCAGCTGCCTGCCAAGGGCAGGAACGTAGCTTGCCTGACAGTCGGGGAAGCTGAAGGTTTCATACAGTAGGTTGATGGAAACCTGTGTCCCCCTCTGTACAGCATTAGGAGCCAAAGGAAGAACATTTCTACTGGTGCAAACATTATGGAAAACAGTTTTAAGTCTTGGCTTTTAGGAGTCCCCTTTTACCCTCTGGAAAGACCATGATAGTGGGGATTTTCATTAGGATTTATTGCCCTTTTTTGGTAGAAACAGTACAGCACCACAAGCAAAAACAGTGACAGAGAAAGAGAAGCTCGCACATAATTTGAGCAATATGAGCATGTGATGCCTCATAGTCCTTTGCCCACATTGGAAAGATACTGTAAGGCTTGCTGGCTTTACAACAAGGTCTCAACTAACCTGTGATCTTGGTGTCTTAAGTCTTAATGATCTTTTCACAAACAAGGTATGAGCAAAATGGAGTCTTTTCATAGACTTGTAAAACTTAATTATTTTACAAGGGCAAACTTAATTAAAAGAATTCACTGACACCTGCAGTTGAACTGGCTAACACATTCTCTTTCCTCAAATGTTTAACCACTATTAATTAATACTATTTTGCAGTCTGCTAAAGCATCCCTAACTTTGTTCAGCCTTGGAGAAGCTGGGGGTTTCTTTTGTGAGAACTTAACTGTAACACCCATTCCAAACACCAAATCTTCACTTTTACTTGGAGATGCCCCAGTTCCAGAGAAAGAAGTGTTTAAGATGCTTTTTTTTTTTTAATGGCTAGTGCTAAGCATGATTGCACAGAGCCCATCTCTGTGACTCCACATGGAGCCCATTCACTCTTCTAGAAATCCTTTCAAATCATTTCAAAGTTAGAAATTTAGGAGTGCACGCAATATGTGAAGTGATTCAATGATTTAACACTACTTAAAGCAGAGGAACTCCTGTTTTGCCTCTCTCTTCCCTTTTAAGCATTTCCATCAAGAGCATTTGAAATCAATGACTTAAACTCCTCTGTGCATCTGAATGTCTCATGGAAGGAGTGAGGATGTTGCTGAAAATTTAAATAATGACTTCAGAAATCAATAGCAACATGAAATGAGTACATATGCCAGTCACTGCAGTCCCCGTGTGCGGCAGCAGAGGAAAAGTAGGCTTTAAAATGCACCTGGCAAGACAGTGCCCTTAGTGACATTGCACACCTAGTTATACTTCTCTTGACAAAGATAAGTGTGAGGTTTTTTTCCCCATAAGCACAAAACAGGTGATTAAAGTCAGGTTAAGTTTTGCATTTGTACAGTGGCTTGATTATAACTTTAAAACATGATGGTTAATAAAAAGGATCAGAAGTAAAAGGGGATATTAATTTTACTTGGTCTGTAATATTGCAGCAGTTATGTTCAATCATTTGTAAGACAGAAGGCTGTAAAATACATCCTGTGATGAGGTTATAGTAAAACTAAACATCGTCATAAATAACAAAATTCAGCTATTTATTTACTGATCTGTAAATAAGGTGTGATTGGAGTAAATATGATGGGAGACATTTAATTAAACTGAATGAAGGAGTGTTGCAAACATCACAACACTGCCAACGAAAACAGAAAATTAATGTGTTGGCAGACCACATAGTTAAAACTCTAAAATTCATCTATAACTATGTCCTTTTGATAAATGTTTCAGTACCTCTGTGAATGCTTTGAAATTGATTCAAGGACATGCAAGTGCCATAATATCTTGCCCAGCCTCTGTCAGGGCTGTTATGCTTCTTATTTTCAGTGAAAACATTGCAAGTAAAGAATGTGTTCCATAAGGAGAAAACTGGCTAATACCCACAACTCTATAAAATGAAAATACAGTTTGCATTGGAAGGATTGATGAGTGTATTGTCGCAGATGTCGAACTATTCTGGTCATGGTAGTAGTAAATCTTTTTCTGTGGATTGTTTCTTTTCTCTTTTTGATATTTCCAGTAGGAACATCAAAATACATTTTAATTGATCCAATGTTTGCTGATATTGTTCTGCTCCATTTTCCTGTTTTAGTTTGAAATTGCTGGATTCATAAATGGGGGAGGATTCCTCCTGTGTCACAGGGAGAAAACCTTGTCTAGGATGCGGCTCCTGCTAGAGGTATTATTTTGTATAGCTGATAAAACTCAGCCCAAAGTCTTCTGCTTTGCTGCAGTAAAGTTTATTTCTTGTCCCCACCATGCAAAACTGCTCTGTTGCCTCCATTTAGATCTCCCCTCCGTTTTTGTATCCTTTTTTTATTTTTTGAGGGTGATCTAGTCAGTCATGCTCAGATTCCAGTTTCCCATTAGACAAGCTGTTGTTCTGTTGCTTGTAGTATCACCACGGGGGAGCTGCTGAGGGTACACTAATGAGTCCGACTCTCGAATATATCTGCCTTTCACAATGCGAACAAAAGCAGCATCTTTAAGTTTCTTTGCTGCTTTTCAAACCAGACCAGTGCCTGATTCATAGGAAGCCCATGTGCAGTCTACAGAGCCGTGTTAATCAAAAAACATCAAAATTTCTTATTGCATACAAAATAGATGGTAGGAGTTAGCATTCCTAGGAGTGGTGTCAGAACCATGAACTTACCAAGTTGGTAAGTACTGACTTTGTGCTTTTGGAGGACTTTCTCCATAAAATGAGGTGGAGAGGAGCTGAGGTTAGAACATCAAGTACACTGCACAGACAGATGAAACTGGAGGCCATTAAGAGCCCTATCTCTTGAAGTGTGCTTTGTGATAGAAGTACATGAAAATCCCTCACTGCAGGTCACTCTCTGTAACAGTGTTAACGGAGCTTTGAATAACACAGTGCAGCATTGCTGCAGTCTCATGGTTTTATCATGCTTTTTCCATTATTTCTACTTCTTCTGTGGGAACCGGACTCATCCTTTCTATTCTGGTTTTTTGGATGTAAAACCTGCGGGATGCTGCCAGGTGGGCATCCCTGCCAGGAAGATGGCACCATTGCACTGTACCTGTGCAGGCACATTCAGTTGTCCCATGTGGCTTTGCACGCTCTGTAGCACAGATCTTGTGCCCAGCAATTAATTTCTATTTCTGCTCTCCCTTCTTGCTGTTCCCCCAGACCTGGGCTGAGGGGGATGTGCAGATCGCACGCCTGGGGAAGCTGGGAAGGTTAACTACTTGTTTATTCCTCCATGTGTATTTAAATGAGTTGGGAGCAGACCCCCTGCACTTGACATTTTATCAATACTGCCTTCATTAGAAGTTCACTTCTGTTCATTAAAGTTCCCTTTTTAGATGTAATTTGTCACTTCTGTTCAAGTGAGA
This sequence comes from Haliaeetus albicilla, assembly GCF_947461875.1. Taxonomy (NCBI): domain Eukaryota; kingdom Metazoa; phylum Chordata; class Aves; order Accipitriformes; family Accipitridae; genus Haliaeetus; species Haliaeetus albicilla. The sequence goes on from NC_091509.1 coordinate 20,072,742, forward strand.
AGAAGGGTATGGAGGAATGGGGTGGTTGCATTATTTCTTGGTGTTGTAGATTCACAAAGAATTGGGTGGTATCAGCATGTTGTCTGATACTCCCACTGCTGGCATTGATTCAGGTCCAGATTAAAACTCCACAGGTTAAGACCCATCAGCAGTTTTGGCTGGTACCAGCTGGCTGAGCTTGAAACAGTGGGTTTCATGGAGCCAAAACATCCTTCTCTTCCCTACCCACATCTTCCATTTGACTTGCTAGAGAGCAGCCGCAGACGTCACTTCACCAAGGGCAGATTTCAAATTCAGTACATATTTGTAGTGGTAGGTTTGTTTAGAGTCATGTTCTTTGCTTAAATCCAGTCTGTGAAACTTCACCTGATGACTCCTCTAGTGTCTTTTCTAATCTGGACATCAATGTGATGACCCATAGGCTAATGAACTACTAAGGAAACTCTTAGGAAGACATTCAGGCTTCATTGAAGGCTTCAGAAATGTTCAAAATATGCTATATGTTTTTATCTATAAAGGAAGACATAGTTGCTTTTCCCTAAGAGATACAACAGTCAAGCTGAATGTGGAAAATTGGATGAAAGTCTCTTACCAATAAAAACTCTCGTATTTGCAGTGCTCTAAGACTTCCCACTGTGCAAAAATGAGCGGTTGGAGGTAGGTGGATGATCATCACAAAATGCAAAACTGAAATACCAGATCCAAACTACTGGTGTGGTGTGTGTACATGCTTGAAGGAAGGACCCAGTGTAGCTTTCCCTGCTCTCTGAAGTGACTGCGTCTTTATTCATATTTATTAAGTTATGATAGAAAGGCTAGGTGGCTTCTTGAGAAACAAACACAACATTAATGTTGACAATTATCCCAGTTGTTCTACCATGCAAAAAGGTGCAATTTTCCTCTTCATGAAAAATTAAGATCTGCTTTGATCATTTGGAAAGTGCAAAGTCAAATAATGAAGCAACTTCAGTACATGAATTCCAACATTCTTGGCAGGTAAATATGCAGCATCGCTCCTTGTAGGCCCAGAGGATCTAACTACAATTTCAAAATAGAAAACCACAGAAGAAATTGCAATTAATTTTGCAATGCATTCAAAGAGCTGAAAGGGGATGGTGTCATGCTTGAAAATGTATCATTTTTTCTCTTTGGTAATGTGTACAGTTTTTTCCCCTCTCCATCAGAGACAACACCAGCTCTCCAAATAAGCAGAAGAAGCTGGCACACAGACACTTTCTTGCTCATTAATAAAGTCAAGAGTTTCAAGCACAGATTCAAGATATTGGTAGAGCAAACTGCAGCGTGTGCAGGAGGATGTCTGGATGTGCATTGTAGGAAACACAGCGGTGGTGATATTCAGCTGCAGAGTAAGATATGTCAACTGTTTAGATTCATCTGGTGAGAAGAAAACCTTCCAGGGCTGTGCCAGCGTGGGATGTCCTAGGGTATCTGAGATAAGTGATGAGCTGGGGGCTAAACCTACATTTTGGTTTGCCATAAAAAGTAATGCCCTTGAAAGGGAAAGGTGGATTTTTGGTGCAAGAAGTCTGGCAGAGTTGTTGCCAACGGTGCTGGCACAGAGCTGCGGCTCAGACAGCCTGCGAGCAACTTCAGCAGGTGCTTCTTGGTAAGGGCTTGCAGTTTGCCAAAATGCCTGAAGACAAAGCCTGTCTCTGCCTCGTGTGGCTTAAATGACTCCTTCAGAAATATATCTGCTGCATCTGTTCAGGGAAAGAAAGGATGGTAAGTCATAATAGTGCCAATTGATTGCTGTGGAAAAAGTTTCTATCACTTTCATTCAGTAAGTTAACGGTTCAACTACTGAAGTAGAACCAAAGTCTGCCAGAAATGGGGAACATTCATACCCATCAGCATTTGAGGACTATGTTTATTTAAAAACCTTTCAGGAGATAAAAAATTATTACTGCTGTGAACCTTGCAATAGAGCTGTGAATAACTTCTTTTTGAGCTCTAACAGCTGCAGCAAAATAGTGAGAATTAATAAGTGGACGTGCCGACACAGCAGAAGGCCTTGTGAGCAGCTCCTGGCACACATGTCCTCCTGCCTCATGAAGAGCAGCAGCATCGGATGAGCTGGGATGAGCGGATGAAGCTGTGATGGGAGGACCTGCAGCACCTGGCCGTACTGGAAGTTGGCCCCAAGGCATGGTGCTCCAGGAGCCAGTCTGGGATGGCAGAGGTGCCCATGTTGAAATAAATACTGCTCTCACTGAAGCCAGAGACAAAACTTCCACTGATAGAAATGCAAGCTTAAAGCGACAAGATAGGACAGAGGAACAGACCAAGGAGAGTGCAGTTCTGAAAAGGACAACACATCCAAGGATTATTTTTTTCGTACTTCAACGTATGCATTGATATGTCTAGTTGAAGGAGAAGAATATTAATTGCGTTCAGAGAAAAGTGCCAAGATGTATTTTGAAAAGCATTCAAATGTTTTGATAAGTTCTGGAGCTCTTAAAGGGGTGGCTTTGTTTTTTTTTTCATTGCTTGACTTCATGTGAAGAGTATCTCTGCGCTGCGAGAGGAAATTCTATCTTTAAAAGGTATCTAAGCTTACATTGACTTGACTGTCATTTTCATGCTAATAGGTTATTAGAGGCTGAGTTAAATTGAAGACAGGAAACCTTTAGGGTCTGTCTAAGGCGTCATAAATATGAATACTGCTGTCTCTTGTCTTCATGCAACTCTATTTTTATTAAGCAAAAAAAAGTAGAACCATCTTTTTTTCTTCTAAAGACCTTACTACAAAGAATTAGTCTGTTAGTTTATTTTTTGATATTTTTTCCATTCTGAAAGTTTCCACACTCAAGTGATGTGCTCTTACCCTCTGCGGACAGGCGTGCTTATTTTGCACCAAGGTTGCTGACACGAATCTGATTGATGGCACCTGTGCTACAGGAGGTCTGGCTGTGCACTGAGCTCCGGACAGCGGGGAAGGCTCTGCCTCAGCAATCCCCACCAGAAAACCAGCAGGGAAGCTGTGCATATCTTTTGCTGAAGGTTTAATTTGACCACCTTGATTTGCAGCATCAGGACCCTGCAATGTCAGTTATGTGACATCTACCATCCGTTGTCACTGGGCAGAGTGGAATTGGAAAGCAGGAAGACACATCTTTAGAGACAGCTGAGTCTTACAGAATTAATAGAAAATGAGGTATGGTGATCTGTTCTTTCAGCTGGTGAGCACAGTGTTTCAGTTTACTTATGGTCATTAATGTTTTTCTCTTGCTTCATATGAAGAAGCATATGAAGTCTGGGCACTCGAATAGTTTGGGATGAGGAGAAGCAATCCACCTGTAATGCTTCGGATCATGATTTCTAACCTCATCACTGTGCCAAGAATCCGCTTGCTATTAAGTACTGCATTTTGATGTTTATGCACAACGCTGGGAGGTAAGTCCGTTGTCTCAAATCAGTGCTCCTTGCTGTTGTCTGTGTCTTGCTCCTCCACCTCTTTCTGGCACAGTCCCATACAACAGTTTTGACGATGTGACAGGAAAATGTGAAGTGTTTAGAAGGATTTGTTTGCTTTGGCTGCTTATGGGAACTTCTCTGCATTGAGGATAACATTCATTAACACCTACTGCACAGTGATTAAGCTAAATAAGGGTAGTTAATATGTGGCATTTTGAAGGAGTACAGTGACAAATTCCTGTATGATTTTCCTGAGATAAACTTAATATGAAATCCATGAATAAACAAGAAGTAAGCCACAAACAAGACAAAGTGGATGGGTATCAGCATTTTGCATCCCTGGCCCTTCTGTCATCTATCCATGTTGCTCCTGCTGTATTGCAAAGCAAATGCAGTGGAAATTGGGATTCTCCATCAAATAAAGTTTCTTACTCTTTACTCTGATTTCTTTAGTCCATACTGACCACCCTCTGTCTTCTAGACTTTAGATCTGTATTAATGGATGTTTGTTCATTCTTCATAAGTAGATCAGGTAGGTAATAAGTAGTTGTTTCAGAGTACAGGTCTACACACTCAGCAAAGCTATACGCAAGTGAGACTTGCCAGAAGCAAAATCAATTGGTTAAACTTTGAATATTTCAAAGAAGTTCAGTGCTGCATGTGAACAAAGATTAAAGATGCTGTAATGCACTCAAGCCATTTTTGTCCGGCTACAAAACCTGTCTGATGGAAAAACAGCATTGCTCAAATATGCAGAAGTAAGCAATGCCACCCAAAAATAAATTAATTACTAAAATGGCTGGTCTCAGTCCTCTAATAATCCAGCTCAGATGCAGAGCTTTGATAGTCTGTAAACTGTTGTAATGCCACCGGGCTGCAAAGCTTCGAAGAAGGAATTGATTAAAGCTTAACCCGTCTGAAACATGTTCCCAGTTGTCCGAATTAGTTGGGCTTTGGCAGGGTACAGGGGGTGCTAATGCCAGCACCACTGCCTGCGCGGCCGTGCTCCCGCAGGGGACCTGCAGCCTGGCGGTGCGTTTCCAAACCAGATAATATTCATGTCTGTGCCGTGGCACGAGTGAACCCGCTGCTACGGCATTCATCTCCTATAGGGTCTCTGCTGCAGGTTGATTCAGCAGGAGCAGGAGCTGGGAGCATCGCTTTGACTCTGTCCCATTGGGGTGAGGCTCTGCGTTACGACCAGAGGGATTCCCCTTACTGCATAGCCAAGCTGATGAGCTATAAATATGGGACCGCTCCTGTGAAAATCTCAAGGACTTTTTATTTATTATTGGTTTCTTAAAGGCCCTTTAGGTGTTTTTTTTTAAGGCTTTTTTTACATTCTTTATTGGTCCTTAAGGGTTATTAAATATCAGCATCTTTAAGGTCCATAATGTGCAGGAAAGAGCCATGAGCTCTGCTGTCCTTGGGCAAATGTATTTCTATTGTATTTAAAGATATGGCCCTTTCTCTGTCCAAAGTCTGTTGCAGTATACCCTGGTTAGTGTTTTAAGAGAGCTAACAGGGAGAATACATTACCGTGGGTTTATATTTTAAGTACAACAGATGGCCTTGGTCTGCAGATCTCCACTGTCTTTTTATTGCCTTATGTAATGTTAAGTGCTCTTTGTGAACAGTCTTTTCAATGTTTGCTAGAAGTTCTTAGCTGTACAAACTTTTAGTAGTAAAATATATTTAAATTCTTTCTTGCAAAAAGGCATTAATTTTATTCCTTATATTCTACCATAGTCCTTCCAAATTTTTATTGCAGAAGACATAAAATAATTTTGCAGACTTTTCTGAATTTCTGGTTTTGGAGCCTTTCCATACACAACTCTCTTTGCATGCAGCTGTATACATTTTCTCCTTTTCTATATCCGTTTTGTATTCAGCAGCAATGAATTAAATCTTTCCACTCACTTGGCTTCTGTGGTTGCTGTCTCTAAATACTTGACTGTGACACTTTGCCATGTCCCTTTGGCTTGCAGGATTCCCAGGAACCCCAGCAGTGACCAGCACACATAACTGTATAGCATCTGGAATTAAAAGCAGTTTAAAATGCAACTACATAAGGAAAGGATGTGCATAAAACCTATGTTTTTACTGTATGTTTTTGAAGTTTGCTTGTAAGTGCAGTTGTATTCTTCTGAAATGAGTTAACCCAAACATGAAAATTTTGCGAACAATTCTCACCCATTAATCATAGCTGATTAAGGAGCAGCAAATAGATACCACAGGCTATCAGTTTTTTGAAGACCATGGGAAGGTGGCTGCTGCACTTATAAGAATGAGACTTTTATCTGACAGCACAGTGTTGAGTTCTGGCTCAATATTATTGCTTAGAAACTTCCCAACCTGGTGCAGAAAGCAGAGTCTCCCAGCTGGGCCTTCAGGATCATCTTAACTGATGAGGAAACCAATTCTCCATCCACCAGTTGTGCTGTAAGGAAATCCCTATTCTCAACACAGAAAAATCTCCCAGTTCTTGTTTCCAGGTGCAGCAGCCGTGCCCAAATCACAGGGGAGGTTCAGCACAGAAATTGTCCTGGGCAATTAATAATTTTTCTCATCCCTCTTATTTCTTTTCCTTTTTCACTCAGAAAATGCTACAGTTCTGGCAAAGGCTGATGCCTCTTTTGATGCTGATGGTGTCTGACACAGCATTAATGTGTAGTCAGACATGAAAAACAATGCAAGTAGCATTGATTTGTTGTTTTCCAGGTTGGTTAAGTTCCTTCCTATTGAGGAAAGGGATTTAAATATAGCTTGGCAGGCTGGAGGGAATAAATACAACCAGGAGTTCTTGTTCCCACTGATATTAATGGTGAAGCTCTGACTGCTTTCAGGGGATTCCGGATGGGATCCTGATGATGCTTGCAGGAAAAAAAAAGGGTTTTTTGGTTTCTGTTTCATTGTGGTAGGTGTTAAATGCAGCATTTGCCATCCACACTCACACTTTGACTCCACTTTCATGAAATTCAGCAATACTGTACGTGGGGCAAAATGCAGCTAAAGATGAGCGGAGGTATTAAATGCAGTCCTACACAAGTGATATTTCCTCAGGATGAGACTGGACAATTCTCCTGCACTTCTTGTCACACTGTGAAATTTTGCCCACGTGACCTTTGCTCCTTTCCTTTCCTCCAGTGGTGTTCCTAAACCGAAATGCGGGAGTGGTGCTGGAGGGCTGAGGCAATGCACATCACTGAAGCATCAGTGGGATCTCTCTGGTTTAATGCTGACTCGATTTCCTTTACTTTGCTATTTCTATTATGTAGCAAACTGGTTTTGAAAACCCTACGTTTGTCCAAGGTGTGGAGGTGCTTGGCCGAGGATGTGGCTGGTGGTGCCATGGGATGTGGCAGTGGCTGCTCATCCCTGTTCTGCGCAAACAGCCCTCTTTGTATCGACACTAGTTCCAGCATTTTAGGGAGGCAAATGATCATTTCTGTGGGTGGAAATCTGGAATTTAGCCATCAAAATAATGCCAAGCAGACAAACCCACTATTTTTTCCCAAACAAAATGAGAATATTTCACTATGCTAATGGTGAAGTAAGTTAGATTATTTTTTCCCCCAGCACTGTTATGTTCTTGCAGTGTGAGTTGTAAACAGGGATAAGATTTTACCAAGGATCAAAATTCACAAATGCTCAGTGGGGTTTTGCAAATTGGTGTTTACAAAGCGGAAGCCAGTGGGGGCTGCTGGCTCCAAATACTCACATTGGATTTGCAAGTTCAGCTGGCAATACTTTTAATTAAAAGCAGGAGTAGTTTGTCCGTGATGCCTTAGGAATAAGAAGGCATGTCACTTCCTTCTTGAATTTTGTAAGGTTTTTTTATTAAGTCTTTCGTGTTGCATTTCTGTCTGGGAGGTTTCTGGGCCTCTCTGTGCGTTAGGGATGTGTACTTCAGGGAGTTGCTGATCCGTATGGTTTCTCAGCTGATCAGAAGCTGTATTTGAGTCTTACATGTGATACCAGAAAATCACAGCATAATATAAACTATGTGTTTGCAGTGCTTCATATAATCTGAAACATATTTCTGAAGTATACTGGGAATGGACTTTTTAGTTGTCTATGGATGTGGGTGCTAAGACATTGCATTGTGCACACCAGTGAAAGGGGCCCTGGGTTTGCTGGTTTGGGATTGAAACCATGTGTGACTTAAATTAGTTGGAGGGAGGAGAGTAAACACGGGTGTTACCTGTGGAGTTGCCATGAGCTGAGCAGCAAAAGCAGTCTCATTTTCTGGGTCTCCAAGTTGACTATAAAAAAGTGTCAGTGTCAGAAGTCAGTGAAGACATGAGTTTTCTGTGCAGTACCTCCTACCTAGCTCCAAAACAAACACCTTGCATTTTAATCTTTCATGTGTTTTCAAAAGAGTATTGTTACCATGCCGAATGAGTGAATGATCCGACTTCTCAACTCAGTCTGCAGGGCGAAAGCGCAGACTCGCACTGAGTCTAACAGAGAATTTGCAACACGCAAATAAATGGCAGGGCCGGTGCTGTAGTGCTCCTGTTCCACTGTGGTTAGCCGAAACACGGGGGCTCTGGGCTGGGGGCTGTGCCGTGGCATTTTAAATACACGTGAGAAGCAGCACTGAAGGGCTGTGATCCCCATGTGTTTTAGATGTAAAAGTCACTGCAAGGATCAGGAAGCGAAAACCTTCGCTAGGTGGTTCTGCAGGCAGCCCATGTTACTAGGAAGGGACTCATGAGTAGAATCACTTTGACCCTGAAATATTTTGGATTTAAAACCTGTAAATCTGACACTTCCAAAGTTTTGGGTTTTGTGCTTCATTTGAAGTGAGAAATCCATTTCTGCCATGTAATGTGGCTAAGCGTTTGCTGCTAGGGACACAGATCAGTTGTGTGAACATAATGGGGCTCAGGTGTGGGTGGGAGTGGGAGAAGGAAGGTTGAGTCCTGCTAATTTATTGCACCTGGTGGCACTGATTGGCGAAGGGGTGGGGAGCACCTTCAGTCCTGATAAATCCAGGCTCCCTCCAGTTGCTGCCTTGTTGTTCCTCTGTGCAGTCATACAGAGTCAGTACAGAAGAGGCTTGGGACTAACAAGCAGGAGGTGAAATACTGGGCAGACGTGGGTGTCCTAGGTGAGCAAGCTCTGGGGTGTTACATTAGCAATAGCCAGACAATTCAGTGGTCCGATGGCTGGCATGACCCTGCAGCAGGAGTTCCCACTGCTGAGTACACTACCTGGTTTGTTTTTGGAGAGAGGAGGCTGGCCAGCTGAGATGTGAGTGCTGTGAGAGGGTTCTGCTGAGTTTCCCAGGCTTGGAGAGGAGTCGGGTCGGTTGGTCAGTGCTTGCCAAGCAGTGATATTCTTTCTGTGCTGGCTGCTGTCTCCAGAGCTTGTCTGAAGGATCTTGGCGGGTGTGTGGTCTGAGTGGGGGCCCCAACCCCTCTGAGGGCTGGTGCTCGCCCACAGCCTTTGGCCTGGGAGGTTGAGTGTGCGCTGGTGCCATGACCTGGGGGACAGACTGAAAGCTGGAGTTCTTATGGCAGCAGAGGAAAATAGAAGTGCTAGAATAGCATGTGCTGGAAGGCATCATTCTTGTTCCCCCTCAAATAGGCCAACAAAATAAGCCTCGGGCAGGTTCGTGTTGGGTGATGGATGCTTCCAGCTGCTGGAGGAGCAGCTGTGTGCCCTGGGCTGTGCTCATCTGCTCTCATCAGCTAGGTGAGGCAGAGCCCAGCTCCTGCTTGGTGGGGGCACGTCCAAGTGCGATCAGAGTACTTCAGGGAGTAATTCTGACTTGCAGCGTGGGACTTCTTTCCCCTTAGGTCAGTAAAGAAGTGCTTCTGCAGCAGGGATGCTTTGTTCTCTCCTGAATGTGAGTCTGGATAACTCTTTACCATCCGTAGCCCTCTAAGAGCCTACAGGTTCATTGCAGCAGCATCAGCCCGGTGCTGAATGTACCCTTCTGACCCTACTGCTTCCACTGACCCCAATATAAAATTTCCCCGATGACTAATTTTGCTTAGGTTTATTGTTTGTAGTGAGGCATCCATTGCTCTGCCCGTCCACGTGGCTGTGAGATGACAGGAAAAACTGAAGGGACCCTTCAGCACAGAACAAGTTAAGGAATATTTTAAAGCTTTCATGCAGAGATGCTCTTTGGTACAGAAAGGAGGCTGCGAAAGTCCTGCATTTTGTTGTTCAGGTTGGAGTATGGGATTTTGGTGTTCCCCCCCCCCATGCTTTTATTACTCAGCTGTAGGCTACCTAGCTCAGAGATGGGGAGATTTTATCAAGTTGCTCATCTTATTAATTTGCTCAGAATGTATGCAGACGTGGCACTAATTTTAACTCTATGTCAGTTTAAGGTGGCAGGAGGGATGACGTATATTGTGTTTTGTTAGTCAGAGGATAACATAGTCCAGAGCTTTCACTGAACTTCATGGGTGTGTGGAGGTTCAGGTGTTCAGAGAAGTGCTGGAAATGCCTAATTTAAATTCTTCTCTAGCTACTGGAAGAAAGAAGATAAATCATAAATAAACCTAAATTATGTTCAGCCTTCTTTGCTGATTTCTCTCCCCACCCCATGTAGTAGAAAAATGCATGTTGTAAATCCCATGTGAAGCGCTTTATGCTGGCAGTTCATGTGGCTGCGTTAAAAGGGATGCTTGCTGCCATATTTCAAACTTGCACCTTTTATTTTCCACACGCAAGTGTGCTCCTGGGTGCAACTGGAGGAGAGAGCAAGCAGTTTGTCTAGACAATGTGCTCTGAAAGCTCAGATCAGAATATTAGATTGTGACCTAGAGAAAAGAAGAAAAAAGAAAAAAAAAAAGCTCCCATAACTCAGGGGCTCTTCTTCTCTCAGATAATATGGTGCACTGCTCAGCATACCTGGGGATGGAGACCAATCTCCCTGGCAGCAGTGAAATTAAAAAGTGCTGGTGCTGCTGGGGAAAAAAAAGAGAGATTGAGGTCTTTTGGGGGATTTTTAGGTGACTGGTTTCTGAGGCTTCAGCTCTCTGCTTAACTTCCATATTCCGTTCTGAAAGAGAGAAGGGAGCAGCTATGTCAGTGTTACCGCTTCCCGTCATACCTGCTCTACTTTGCTGCTGATGCTTGTTAGCTGAATCAGAGGGGGAAAAAAACACCTTTTCTTGCTCTGTGCTCACCAAGTTTTGTGTTTCAAGAATACATTGGGAAGTGTCTTATCATCTTTGTACCATGAATGTGCTGAATCTGCACGTGGGATGTGGGAAAGGACTTTTTGACCAAAGGTTCAGGCTCTGTGCTGAGGCTGACTTTTTTTTTTAATGCAGCTTAGCTATACTTGCCAGCTGAGCACAACATGAAGGAAGCAAAAAAACCCCTGCAAATCTGGTATTATAGCATTAACTGCAGAAAAGTGCTACTTAGACTGATAATGGCATGATGGTGTCCTGATATGTGCAGTGTGTGTGCTGTGAAACCAAGAGGATGATGGTGATTTTTCATTAACTCCTTTTGCTGTAGGGATCTCTGTCTTCAAGCTCTCATGTGATTTCTGCAAAATTCCTCTGTTGAAAAGAGTTTGGCTGAAGAGCAGGAGCCATGGCCAGGCTGTAGGCTTGGCTTGGGCTTTCTAGGTTATGGATTCACCAAATTTAATTCTGTATTTGTGGATGCTATCGCTTACATTCTGCTCTTTACAGTCATGCTATGACTAATTGTAGAGGGACTGATGAGACAGAGAATGAATTGGTTGAAACAGTTAATTTATAGGTGGGACTTTTGGCAGCCCATTCCCAGTGCCCGACCCTGCTCTTGGGTTCATGGGATCCTTCATTTCTGGGATGTTCAGGCTTTCCACTGAAAATAACATACTATGGATTGAACCTGAGAAGGGTGGGAGGAAGCAGTCACTGTTCCAGCTTTCTCTTGTTTCAGTAAGAAATATTGACTAAAAGCTGGTTTAGATTGAACAATCAATTAATACTCCTCAGTGCGCACACACACTGAATTAATTTCATAATCCCTTGTGTAAAGTCAGTGGAAAGAAGAATATTTTTTGTTAGTTTACAACAGGAAGAAAGTATATCCTCCAAAGGTAAATGTCACCACATTGATCAAAATTCACAACAGCATCTCCAAAACTTTGCACCATTGCTGGAAGATTGGCAGTATTTTCAGAAGAGGTGCCGATCCTTTTTTCCTTTCTTTCCTCCTTTTGTTTTAAGGTAGCACCTTTCACAACGAATTGCATCACAAAACTTTTCAAGGTGTGGGGTTTTTTGTGTTTTTTTTTCCTTTCTTTTTCTTTTTTTCATACTGTTAGTACCGAGTAGTTTGTGCTTGACTGATCATTCCTGGTGAAATCCTGCGTTACGCAGGCTGCTGGTGGGGCAAGGCTGGGGGTACAGAGCTAAAGAAGGGTTTGCTCTGTGCCGTAATGGAGCTAATGGCATTACGCTTAGGACAGCTGCGGGTACATCTGGTGTTAAACTACCGTTATTTAAACTTTATGATGCGAGAGACTGCCAACTCTCCCACTTGCAGCATATAAATTATGTCAATTGCTCATGCACTTTTTTTAACCCTGATTTCTCTTGAATTATGGATGATGGACAGGGCCAGAATTTGCTTTTAGTGTTCCCTTGTGACAGTGTGTATGCTGAGTGCACTGAGCAGTCATAATCTCAGTGTGTGCAGTCAGGGGATGCATAATATAATTTGGGCTGTGACCATATAGCTTGTATCCTAACCATTAAGGGAGTTATAACATCTGAAACTCAGAACTATTTTGGGGCAGGGTGGGTGCTTTGATGCCAGGTTTGTGCAAAAAAACCCGCCGAGGCTGGAAGGGTTCGTAGCTGTGAACTCCATGTCCCAGATGGGTTTTTGAAAGCCAGCGTGATGTCCCCTTTCAAGAGAGCCCTCCGTTGTGGAGATCAGAGACTGTCTTCCAGGCTTCATTGTGGGGACAGATAATAGCTCATGTCTTTAATGAAAATATTATGATTGGCTTGCTTTGATGTTTTGAAGGCCATATGCGTGGTGGTGCAGTGCATTCATCAAGCCGTACACTTTGTTGACTGAATAGTCTTGTGCGAGTAGGGAACAGGTTTGACTGGCGCAAATTAAAGTAGTACACTCCGAAGCTGATGGGGACCCTGCTGAAGCTGCTGGTGTTGCTGTGATTTTGACTACTCTTGCTGCTCCTCAGAAAGGGAAACCTTTTAAGACGTTAATGCAGTGTGTGGATATCACAGTGCTTTTGCAGAAGCGAGTCAAGGCACTGCCACTTTTAAGATAATTTTCACAGCATTTATTGAATAATGTGTGTGTTAAGGTGTACTAACAGCAGGTTTGTAAATTATATAAAACAGCAACAGACACTGACAAACGGTGTGTCTGCACTCCTGTTGTTGCATTTGGATTCTACATAAAATTTCAGACTTTTTTTTTTCATGCTTAAATATGAAGAAAGCTTCACTCTAGCATATTGATTTTACAAGCATTAGCTCTTTAATCAAACAGCCCAGAAGTTTTGCACTTCATTAACTGATCTTTAGGAGTAAAGTGCAAACTACTTGCACTGGGTGAAGTCTGTCCTTGCTGATAGCACTTGAAATGCCCAGTGCTGGAAGATTTTAGTCAAAAGTTGTGCTTGGAGCGGAGACGGCAGAGGTGAGAGCTCAGGAAATGACTGGGTGGAAGAAATGAATACGGTCAGGTGTTGTGGCAAGTATTGCTAAGGGAAAAACGACAGCAGTTGGTAGAACAAGTCTTTCAGGGCTGTGAAGTCGTATGGAAGTGAACCTTAGTTTGGCTCAGAGGAGATGGGATAAAAAAACCCTTTGATGTGGCTAAATAAATCCTCCTGCAGGTCCCGTTGCAGAAGGAGGTGCTGCCGTAGCAGCTTGGACATCGGGACTGGCCTGCGGAAGGCGGCAGGACCCCAGGCTGGGCTGTGCCGCCAGCCCTGCCGGCGCACTGCTGCGTGCCTGGCTGTCGGGTGCACTTCAGCTGGTTGTATTTGTAATACCAAGGGTAAACTGTTTGCACGCGTAATTATGAGGGTTTATTAATACTAAGCATTGTATAACAAACACATTTGCCAATAATGACTTAATAATGTTGCCTAAATCATTGCTTTAAAAATGGCTAGAACATTACCTTATTAATGTTTTTTTTTAAAGTGTGCCATCAAAGCTTTATTTTCGTTTATATTTTCTTTATTTTTATGTGTTCTTATTTTTCTTTCTACACTGCTATTTTTAACATTCAGGCATATCCAGACAGTCACCAGTAAGATACATTAGCTAAAAATACTTAGGAAGCACTTCCAAAATATTGAGCTGTGTCTCTTCACAGCCTGTGATCTGTCACTTACAGGCATACGTATAAAATACTGTGTTATGAGATGCATTTAGTGGGTGCAATTCATTAAAAGAGTACAGAGCGGTGCCCGCTCTTCACCGCAAAGAGCCGCTTGGTCCCCAAGACGCTTTGCAAGCGCAGGCCTCTCCGAAGGAAACCACTTAATCCTTGGGTGAGCAAATATGATGATAATGTTCTGTGCTTTGTTGTGTACTATGATCTAATTGAGATTTAATGCATTCTGCCTTGTCCCTGCCGTGGACTCCCTTTGGACCGTGCAGTACAAAGCTTGGTGTTAGCAGCTTTCTTTGCTGTATCCCAATTTATGTCTTCAAAGACATCCAGGCATTTATTTAGTTTGAGTGCATGAAATAGTTGGCTGGGAAAGATGCACAAGAAGGGAAGAAACAAGAATCCTTGCTTTTCCTTTCAAAATGCAATATTTGCTTTAAGCAAGAGTATTGAACTAGGACTCTTTCATTCTTCCACCCCTCTGTTTAATCATTATGTATTTGCTACTAATTGTGTTAAATACATCTGCACCTTGCTGTGGGATTCGATACCATCATGTTATATTTGAGTATAAAAGAAATTTAAATTGCCAGCACAAATGTACATAACAAATCCAGCGGGAGAAAGTCTCAAACAGCTTTTGCAGCCCAGTAGCTCTGGCAGGGGCGGCCCCGTAAGGGGTTTCAGCCCACAAAGCCACTGCTGCCAAGTCCTTGTCCCAGGTGGTTGCCCTTTCATTGCTGAGCAGGGACATGCTTTGGGTTTTCACATTACAAAACAAGAAAAATGGTCTTTTTGCCTTGCCCCTAAACTCTGTTCCTGGGAATCTGAGCCCTGTTTCTAATGGAGAGACATTTACATGGGAAGAGATCTTGTAATTTTTAATTTTTCATGTGTTTTATCCACTTAAGTGGGCGCTGTTGAGACAGTTACGACTTTAAATGTGAACTTCTGGGAAACTTGATTTTGGTTCAGAATCACTCCTGCCATCACACACTAAGAGCAATTTGCTTTTTTCTCATTTTCCCTTTTTGTTTCCTCTTCCTCTCCTTGCCAGCTGGTCATTCACTCCATTTCACAGTGAGACCCAAGGGATTTCTTTTCATTGACAATTTCAGACCTTTTTTTTCCCCAGAAATGGGCACTGTGCATGTTCTTCCACCTGAGTAACCTGGAGGCAGCCATTTAGTGCCTGCAAGTCGTGTTGGAGTCAGTAAATCACCCTCTGGGATCCCTGTGGGGTCCTGCTCTGCAAATGCAACTCTTGATGGTGTTGGTGAGGATTATGAACGGGAATAGTTGGCAGCTCTGGTTTGTACTTTAGCTAGAGACAAATATTTCCATTGACAAGTACAGGTTTTTAAGTCAAAGCTGTGTTACATTATTTAGTGCAGAAAATTTTCAAATAAAATAAAACTTTTTTTTTTTAAAACATTTGCTCTATCTGTTGGACAGCCCCAGCTTGTAGCAGCTATGAAGTTGTTTGAATCTCCCCATGCTGGGTGTTAATGGGAATGGGAGTAGTTGAACACATGCACATCAATAGGAGACTCAGAAGCATAAAAATTGAATTCTCTCCTGCCTTTTCCTTTCCTATAGAGAAAATAGGCCCCATTAGTACAGAAAGCTTTGGCAAGATGGTATTTGCAGTCCAGGGCTGGAAAGCAGCTGCCATCCCCAGTGTGTTGTTCAGCAGAGGACTTCACTTTTCACTGCTGCCAGTAATCCTATTTACCGTGATCACAAAATACCAGCTGGATTTTGCCTGCTGGATATGTTCTCCCATTACGAACGGGTTGAAGTCATTTCGTGCCACAGTTGATCTGACGGAGCCGGGCGTGGGGAAGACCAGGGTGTGAGGAAGGCTGCATTGTCTGGCCATGGCTGGGGACTGTCAGCAGTTGCGGGCGCAGCCAGTCCTTTCTGAGCCCCAGTGCGATGTGAGGACCCAGCCTGGGCGTGAATGAATGCTATTTTTGTCTCTAAAACAAATGTTTTTGAAAGTGAACTTTTCCCCATGCCGTTGCAGCCATCCCTCTCTCGCCCTGCATGCGTTTCCTTTGCAAGCTATCGGCTCCTGTATTGAAATGCTGAACTGCAAAATACTCCAGCAGACATAGGTGCATGCCAGGCTCATGGGGAGATGGTGATGGGTCCTGCGTGGACCCTGCAGGGTGGGAGAACCTCGGTGCCTTGTCAAGGGGCAGCATCATTTTCTTCTCTACCGATGAATTCATCATTTGAGCTCTATGTGCATAAGGAAAAAACAGACTCTGTCTTTAGCACGGGGTGTTCCTACTTACATCCCTTTACTCCTATAGAATCCAATATAGTGACTCTTGCTTCTTTTATTCTTTCTGGTCAGTGGTCCAGAGCAACTGGGGAAAACGCTGCCCCTCTTGTACTTCTTTTGGTCTGATTCATCATCGCATCTTTCCCCGCAAACTGCCAGAGAGCTGCATGTGCTAATCCAAAGGAGCCAGTTGTAATAACAAGAGACTGGGAAGACAGACTGGGGAGTTTATTGCATTGACCCTCAATTTGAGAATTAGTAGATTTAATTAGTTTTTCTAAGGGACCAGGGAGTGAGTTTGAACTATTAGCTGGTGAAAAAAGCCTAATTCAAGTTTGAAATACTGTACCTGCTTGCTCCGTGCTGTGTGCCCTTAATATAGTATCTTGGCTTTAAACTGGTGGTAGTGGTTTTCTGGGGCTTTCACAGGCACTCCTCTAACCTATGTTCAGAAGTAATCACTGCCTTGACCTCATGGGTGTCTGTGCACACCTTGTACTCCTCTGTTTGTATAGTCGTGCCATATCTGTGTGGATCAGCTTAACATGTGAAATGTGCCCTGCACTGAAATGCACTTTATTCCATTCCCTTTCTTAAAAGAATAAAAAGCCCTGTAATGCTGCTTTTGCCCAATATACTCTGATGTTGATGACTGATGATTGCAGCTCATTCCTGCTTTTTATCCCAAGCTTTTCCTCTTCTACTATTAAATGTGACCCGCTTGTTTTCATTTGGTGCCTTTGTATTTGAAGGGAAACAATGTTTTGTTGATTTTATCAGTTGTTGCTTGTTTTTATTCCTTCCACAGAGCACTTTCAAAGGGAAGACAGTGAATACATGTACTCTTATTTTATATCTACCCTTCAGATTCAGCTCTCCACACGCTTCCCTGGTGTGAATGGATGGGGAGTGCTCCTGTACCTTAGGTGCAGGCTGCTGTCTTTGTTTAGCAGCAAGATGAGTCCTAGATGGATTCTGCAGGCTGTGGGTCAGCACTAATGCCATGTCAGGGGATAAAGCTCATTGTGGGTGGCTGCAGGGCTCTGCCCTGTTGGGCAATTTCCTGAACCAGATGCCCACCTGTTCAAATTAAAAAAAAAAAAATCCAGATTAAGTAAAAATGTTGGAAACAAAAATACACCCACTGCAGAAACCCTTAACTTGTTACCGATTTTTATCTATTTTCACCTCTTCTGGATTTTTCTTTTTGCATTGTGAGTCCCAGCCTGGGAAACTGGTGATATTCCTACTCCTCAGAATAAAAAAAAGCAGCTAATGTTAGTGTTTCAGTGCTAATGCTCCATTTCTGCACTGATACCCTCCAAGCCAGTTTTAACAGTATGTGAAGTTTAAAGGCTTTTCACTTTCAAAATAGCTTTTTAGTAGGTTTTTCATTTTACTGCGTTATCCTTTCAATAGCCTATAACTCTTCCATCAGGTAAATGCATGTTAAAATGCTTCTTTCAGCACAGAGCAAATACAGAGGGAATAAAAGGTTTGTAATGCAGTAGAAATGGCATTAATTCTTCTGTCCTCCTTTGTATAAGAAGCACGGGGAGAAGTAACCACTGGAGGGTAAGTGGGGATAAAAAAGATGTCTTTCGTTTAATTTAGGAGCTTGAGATGTTGATGCATATACTTCTGACTGCTTGGTGCAGGTCAGGGTGATGTGGCAGGGCTGGTAAAGGAGGGCGGATGTGTACTGGGAGTATTTACGTCAGGAATGGGAAGAGATCTTGAAATCTGATATTCAGGAGCAGGATTGTTAGTCAGACTGTCTTAAGAAAGAGATAAATCTTCAATCACAGTCGGGGTCATTTCCTTTATTGATGAGAAAGTAAAATCCTCAGGAAGGGGCCGAGCAGTAGATGTGCCCTGAGGACAGAGCTTTAAAAGACGTGGTATTAACTACAGGCTCTTGGGTCTGGGGTGCATTTGCTGACAGAGACCAAAATGTCAAGGTGTTGTTCTATACAAGATGAAGGTTTCTGTGCATTAACATTGGCCCCAGATGGAGCAGGCAGTAAACCAAAATGGTGTGTCTACAAACTACAGGAGTGCTGGAGTATAACCGTGTTCTGGCATTAGACAGCAAATAGAAAATTAAACCGGTGGAGAACTGCAAAATGAGCGTAAGGTGCAGAAGAAATGGATGCAATTGCTTAGAAAATAGTGTTTCTCCTTATTTCTTAGTCTTGGAAAAGAACTTCATTAAAGATAACAGAGAATGGGAAAGGGGAATGCAAATGGTTATTGATTGGTGTTGCACTGTGGCAATGTTTCAGGCTGGCTTCAAGCTCACAGAGCATTTACTGCTCACTCACGCTGCCCAGCGCTGAATTAAAGCTTGAAGGCACTGCAGTCTCTTGTACTAGAGCACAGGGAGTTGTTGGGGTACATCTGTAGTCGGTGAATTTGGGCTGTATGTCATTTTTTTTTTATATGTTTTGGTGCCATTGCAATTATAACTGGCTCAGCCTGGCAATGCACACATCTGAATATGGTTTTTACTCTGTGTGTTCACTTGAGCAACAGTCTGAGAACATCATCAACCTACTGCTAACAAGTCTTTGTTCAGACTTTGAGTTGCTGAGCAGATCACCATTGTTTGGCAGTACCGTGTTCATTTAAGAGTTATTTGCAGCCTCAGTGAAATGCGTATGTTCGCCTTTGTGAATGTCCCGCTGGCAGATGTTGGTTTTATTTTGATTTGCTACCATTTTTAATCAAACATACTTTGTTCCTGACAGAGTTTTTATGAATCTTATCTGAAAAGCATTGCATAATGCATATAAAAATAATATTTTAAAGATACATCCTGTTCTTTTCTAATTTTAAAGGCAGTCCTGGTGTTTTGTTCTGGTGTTGCGTGTTGGGTTTTTTTGTTTGTTTTTTTTTTCAATTTGCCTTTCTAGCAGCCAGCTAATTTTGAAAGCTTCCCTTTGGGCTCAGAAAGCTGGTGGGTTTTCAAGTAATGAAGTAGTTGGCATAAGTTGGAGTGGCTGCTGGCTCGGTGAAGCGCTGGCTTGGTGAAGCACTGGCTCTTTACCTGTACCCCCTTTCCTTGCTGTCCCTCCTGAGGTGGGACGCTGTCCTGGACATGCTGACAGCGACGTGCCCTGCAGGGCTGGGATGCACTGATCTCCTGCGCATCCATGTTTAGTGCAGGCAGGGAGGCAGAGCTCCTGTCGCTCGTGTTTATGAATTTAATTTCTCTGGTGCAGTGTTTTAGGCAGAAGGGCTCCCAGCATGGAGGGTTAGGAGCAAAGATCTCACCTCTAGCTTTGGAGGAGGTGGGGGTGAGGCTGGGTCTTTGCTCTTTGAAGTTCAAGTTTCTCTTTTGTTTTAGAGCAGGTGAAGAAAATCATTTCAGCTGTGTGTGAGCCAGACCTGGTGGGAGCAGGTTTGAGCAGTGCTTTGCTCCATCTGATGAGGCACCACTTTTTGTATTCAGAGAGGGGTTTGATTCATTTTATGGTCAGAAACGGTTGGGTCTTTTCCTGCAGTGGTTCTCTTAAAAAAAAAAAAAAAAAAAAAGTATGTATGTATATATACACACACACACAGAGATTTCTTTTTAAAATATTTCCATGATATTGTTCCAGCAGCTTCAAAGAAGCTTGAACTGGAAAATGACCAAGTCATGGCTAGGGTATCTGGTGGGGTTTGTGGCTGGAGTATGTACTGTCCCAGCCCCCTCTCTTGTGCCAGCACAGCTGGCGGTTGGAAAATGTTCATTGCTTCCTCCTCACTCCCACTAACCACCTCTGGGGTCCCTCTGAAGCCTTTTCAGAAGTAAAGGTTTTTGTAGGTACAGGGATCACCATGGACGTAGTATGCCAGAATTACTTTTCTCCCTTTACCTAGAAGGAAATCAGTCACCATGTCAGCCACTGCAGCATACACCCAGGTCAAACTTCAGGTAAAGCCTTACTTATAAAAAATGTAGAATATCCTGCTGAGTGCTCTGGGTGATCTGCAGGTCACCTGTGGTGCTCTTGGAGACCACAGGGGGGTTGTAGACAACAGCTAGGAAATCTTTCTGTTATGCTGCGCTGGTGAATCACTCTTCAAACTGATATTCCTCAGGGCTTCAGCTTTTCCCTGTGTTATTTTTCTTTGCAAAGCTGAACCATCAAGGGAGGAGGAGTTGGAGGTGGCATGAGGGCAGCAGCTGAGCTGCTGCTGATCCATTGCTGCAGACTCCTTCCTTGGCTTTTGTCTCCTTAGACTATTTACATGCTGCAGTTTTCTGCTAGACTGAAATTAAATGATTCATTAAAAATTACAAGAGGGGATGCAGGCAGATGAGCAAACAACTTGGTTGCATGGAGTCAGTAAGAAGGTCTCTCCACCAGTTATTTCCCTTTCTGAGGAGTGGCTCAAAGCAGATTTATAAAAACGTCCTTTCTTCTGTGTCCCAGATGTAATACATCCTTGTTCAGTAGTTGCGCGATTGTAATTCTCCCTATAATGGGCCTGTTTGGCTCTTGCCTCACACTTCTGTTATATGGTAACGCTCCTACGCTTGTAATCTATGAGGCTCTGAGGCATCTAGTCAGGAAAACATAAATGAAATGTCTTAGGAAAAAAAAAAATGTGAAAAGACACTGTGCAACCTCAACAGTTTCCAGCAGGAAGTTTATGCTGATTTAGATGTGATGCAGGAATGCCACTAATCCTGCTGCCGGGGCTGCCTCTTCAATCAAGTAAAGTAGCCATGAGTCAAACATGCATTACACTTCAGCCAGAAGTAAAAAACGCCCAAATACAAAACACCTGCACTAACACAAACCCTATTACAACTAAATAGCTTTAATACTCTTTTTTTCCTTTTCTCTCCATTTATTTCCAGCAAATGGCAACTTCTACAGAAAAACATCAGTGCTCAGAAATAGACTCACAAAATGAATCCAGTCCCTAATTTTCACACAGCTGTCTGCCTTCGTTTATGCGTAGTAGTAAATGACAGAGGTGTTGCAAGTTGTACATGTATGCAACTATTGATAGATTCCCTCTGGAAACTTTTATCCTTGAAAATTAATCTGGCTGGGAGAAGGGGGCAGGAGAAGGGACAGTAAAAGACCCCGTAGATTTATTGTCTGAACAGACCAAACAGAGTTGTCCCTGGAGGTGGATTTGCAGGCTCATGCTTAGTTCCTTTTGAGGGTAAGAGCTTCCCTTTGGTAAAGTGGCTGGTTTGAGAATTTTCTTTCTGGCTGCTGGAGGAGGTGTGATGGGTGTAGGGGCTCATTGAGGCAGCTCTGCTGTGGATTCACATTTTCACTATTTGTCCCTTATTGTTTGCACAGTTAAATGCTTCTGATGGTGGAGCAGAATGAAGCCCGTTCCTCCACGTCACAAAGTGTTTCCAAGTAATGCTAATAACCAGGTGGAATACGGAAGTTACTGGAAGATCTGGTATTTAATAACTGTATGTTTAGATTGTACCCAGTGCCAGCCTCCCTCCTTTTCTAGCAGCGAGGGAAACAGGTGAAAGTCTGATGTTTCTACCTCTTTTTATATTTTCGGGCTGTGCTATAACATAGCTTTAAAATTGTTTTTCAAGAATGTGACTTCATTTGTAAGGTTCAAATGTGCGATGTGCACCTCTTAAAAGGAAACGCTAATGGAAGTGCTGACACAGGCATCGCTGTGATGACGCTGACTGAGGTCTCTATAATCAATCATGTTGAAACCTTGTGCAGTGGCACTTGTACAATTTGGTGCCAGTCAGATGATTTTTTTTTTAAACTAAGAGCGGAATTAAAGAATAATGCAATAAGGAAGCTGAATGGATATTAATTATAAAAGCTCTTTATCTATTCCTCTTCCAACCAAAAATAAATGATCAGAATAATGGGGGCTTTTTGAGACAAACACGATGAGCTGGCTTTCTATTTCTGTTCTTTTTCCTCAGTGAGCCTTATAAACTGATGCACTGAATGAGAAGATAAATAGGAAACTGAAAACATCTTTCTATCCAGTCTGAAATAACATTTGGTTTGTCCATATACAAGGGGGAAATGGGCATACAATAAACAAATGCAATTATATTCTGATAAATAGTCATATTGCAAAGTAATGAGTCAAAAAAAAAATAGAAAAAGGAGAGATTTCTGTGAGACTGTAGAATACCCCTCAGATGGAACCTTGGCATCCTTTGTTCTTGAACCACTGCTAATATTGCAAAATGTCCTGCGCTTTTACATAGGTGTGATAACCGATGGCCATGCGTGTCCCCCTGCCACCGCAGCATGGCCCGATGTACTTGGTTTATGGATTTCACCCTCTTCCAAGCAGAAATGGTCAAAGTGAGGGTAAAATTGTTAAAGTTTTGGAATCGGATGTTGAAAAATAGGTGGAAGTGAGAGACTGCT
This sequence comes from Haliaeetus albicilla, assembly GCF_947461875.1. Taxonomy (NCBI): domain Eukaryota; kingdom Metazoa; phylum Chordata; class Aves; order Accipitriformes; family Accipitridae; genus Haliaeetus; species Haliaeetus albicilla. Next base: position 20,095,203 of record NC_091509.1, read on the forward strand.
GCTTTGTGCCAAGGAGGTTTGAGGGTAGCACCGCCTGGAGGACTCTGGGCTCGTGGCGAGTTGTGGCTCTGGAGAGGGTGGAGGAGCCAGGGGAGGTGTGAGCAGCTTGGGGAGGAAAGCCTTGGATGGTGCGACCGGGGGGAAAGGGGAGTGAGCAAAGGGCGACGTGAATGGACAGGTTTAACGGTTAGTAATAATGCAGACCACTGGGAAGACCTAGACTGTTCGGCTTGCCTCCAGCAACCCCACTGGTAATGTAGTGGAGAAATCGCCAGGAAAACAGGCCAGTCATCTATAGTTATTTCATTATTGGATTCTAACCTCCTCGCAGTCTCTGCCATGAAAACTTCATTGAAAGAATAGCAGAAAGATGCATGACACCGCGCTATTGATTTCTCATGTCTTTTATAGTAGCCCGTAGAGTGCTAGGCCTTGCTGAGCTGGTCAAAGGATAAAAGACCACTGAAAACAAGGAAGAGGAGTAAGGCTGGTCCTGAGAGTAAGAGTGAAGGAATGGGGCAGGCAGAAGATTGATGAGCAAGATTAAACGCAACAAGACTGGTTTTGAGCAGTGATCTATGGGAATTTCATAGCTTTCCTTCAGAAGAGTGTATTCTTCTGATAGGGAATTTTACCAAAGAAACCAAGGTACTAATGTGATCTGTTCCCTCCAGATGTGATACTGGAAAGTTTCTGCATTCCCTGGACTGTGCAATATGGACATAATTAAATACACGATCAAGTAAAAAACGCGTGTGTGCACGCATGCATGCACCATACTGCTACTTAGCTTCACTGGGTTGCTCCCAACGCTGTAAGTGCGGGTGCTCAAGGAAACGTTAAATTAAATCCTTCTGATGAATGCAAGCAATATACTGGTCATTTGCTAACATTGTGCTGTTTCTTGGCTGGCTGGTTGTGGGGACCTGCTAGACAGCCTGCAAATGCCGGGCAAGGTATGGTGCCAACAGGAGCTGCGCAGCACAGCAGTCCAGCAGATTTAGGTCTGTATCTATACGTGCTGCACAGAAGTAATGTAATAAAATTGCCTTCAATATGCAGTACCTATCACAGATAGCTTTAGATAAACATTTAATAAAGAGCAATTTTATGAATAGCCTCTTTAGTAGCTCTTCCAAGAAGAGAACAATCAAGCGAATTGTGCATGTAGAGTTTCATGGCAACAATCTAAATATATATGGTCTCATATATTGGCTGGTATTTCTTTCTCAGTAATCTGTGTGTAAGCTTTACATAGTCGGGATCTTTTGATTTGTACACGTCTGTTGTCTCTCTTCTCATGTTAGTACCCTCATAAACCGTGATACCATCCAAAAATAATATTTAATGAAGCTTTTGATCTCATAATGGTTAAATGGATTTGAAATGGGGCAAAAATTAGGCTAATTATACTAGGATAGCATAGTTACTTGAAATATTCAAATGCCTTTTCATGGTATCACCTCTAATGGATTCCATAGTCCTGATAGATATAGCAAGTAACATTAATCCCTATTTTCAGAGGTAAAAATTTATATAGAAAATTTTCCTATGATTTTTGAGTGCTTCCTTGGCGTTATTTGCGGAAGAACTGCATGTTGTTACTGAACTTCGGTTGAGCAATTCCAATTTGTTTGTATTTTATACTAAACTGCAGACACAGATTAAGCAGTTCCCTTGGTGCTGGTGTCGCGTATGTAACTATTTGTTGCAATACTCCTTTCCAGAGTAGGTTTTCCTTTCCTTTTGGTGTTTGTTTTGTTTTTTAAACTCTGCAAGAGTCCTCATGAAATAATGTGGCCATCTGGCAAAGTTTGCTAGTTTTTATTCCGAGGAGGCTTTCCACATCATCCTGTCCTTTGTTTCCTGTAGAGCATCTAAATTCGTAAAACTGACTGATTTTTCTGTCCTTCTCCTCCGAGGCTGATGTGTCCCTCTCCGTCCCGCTCAAAGGTGCGCACACACGTACGCACACGCAGAGTTATCTCCCGGACCTTGAAAGAAAATAGTTTGCATCCATAGCAAAACGTATGCTCGAAGCATATCTCATTTTCTGTATTATTCTCCAGGATAAGTCACTGGTTTTACTTTATAAAAATAAATAAATTATAGCGCCAAAGGCTAGTAACAGAGATAATGAATGCGCTGTTGCCATGCCCCTATTCCAGGTGATTTACCATGGCTTTTCTGTCTCTCCACTTTCATAACAGGCATGCAGTGAAAACCCGAGAAACTCCTAGAGCAGGTTATTATGAAGTTACTCCTTTATGTTTCCTTTCTTATTTTATTGCAGCAGTAACAATGTATGTAGCATGCGCATTTGCTAACTGAACAGAAGCCAGGTGCGGTAGTTACACGTCTGAACTTTTGTTACTTCCAACTATGAGTTATTCAAGATGTACATTAAAGATGTGCTGGGGAAGGGAGGTTTAAGGCACCGTGCTGCAGCGTCTGACTTCGTATCATCAGCAAAAGTGACGTTTTGGCAAGTCAAGTGTATGGGAAGTGTCTAGTCATGTGTAAACGTGCGTAATCTGTGTATGTGTATAGATGTGTGTAAATACAGACTTGAACACGTACACCTGTGTGTGTATGCATTGTGTGTATCTATATCTGCATGTACAGGCAACGTGTATTTTTCAGCAGTAAATAGTACTTACAGGTGTGACGGTTTAGACCACAGAAGATTATTTAATGTGGGAAAGGAAAAATATTGGAAAACTGATGTCAAGATGCTGGTTGAATAGCTGGTAGCCTGTTACCTCACTGGTTTACCTAACGGAAGTAACAAACTAAGTCTAGAGAGTGAATATTTTTCTCATGTTATTTTTATTTTTGTTACAACATTTGCAAGGTGCACTACTGCCATTTGAAGGACTTGGCCTAAAAGCTTGCAGTTGCAGTTACACCAGTCTCTAGTGACCCGTAATTAAAGTCTCCAGTTTTGGCTCCAGTCCCAGTCTGACTTCTAAACTTTTTCCTTCAACAGTAAAACTGGATGTCCAGCTGCCTGCAGGAGCTCACTTTTATTTGAAGGCAGACTGGCTTTTTACATGTAAATGTAGTAATTTACATTTCTGCAGTGTATAAGCAACTTTTTATGAGTAGCAATATGATAGAGCTGTTCGGTTTTTGGTTTTGCTGTATGTGTGGTGGGTTTGTCTGCTTGGTCTTAATTGAAGTCAGTGCATGTCGTGAACCCAACCTTTCCTTGAACTGTTTGGGAGTTTTGCTGAAGTAAGGGATAGGGTTGTATTTGAGAGTAAAAAGAAAAAGTCTGTGAGCCTTTGTCTGATCTGTAACATATTTAGTGGTGTGTAAAAGGTAGATGAGGTCTCTGTCTTCATGAATTAATGAGCAGCCAGAGGACACATATTCTCCAATGTGGCAATAACATCTTCATTTTCTTGTTAAAGTCTTGCTTTGAGATGAAGGCAGCCTGTTAACCAGCCTTATGAAATTCCTGAAGTCAGTTATTTTACTGCCTGCACCAAGCTTTTGTCAGTTGTTCACTGGAATTCCAAATTTCTCGGGGGCAGCCAGAAACCAATTTGAGAAGTCAAGTGTTTTCATGGATGTATGCCAATGGGCTTCTTCTCTCCATCCTTCTGGCTTTAATACAATGTAACAACTCAGACTCCAGCCATGTTGGATAGACTTAATTAGTGTTCAGAAGTGGCTTGGTTTGCAAGATGATCAATTTTTAACCTAAGTAAATGACTTTCTTTGCAACTAATAAATTAAATAAATTATTTCTTTTTCCATGCAGTACAGTGGGGCTCATAAATACTGTGAGCAGTTAGTTGGTAGTTTCACTTGATTACCTTTCCAATTTCTGTTTTTAATAATCCTTGTAAAAGCGGGGAATTCAGTCACTTCTAATAATATGCCAAAAAAATAGCAATGGCAGGTGCATTTCATGCTGCTGAGCTACATGGTGTTCTTCCCAGCTCACGTGCCTGCCCACGGGATCAACTGGAGGAGGCACCTTGATGCAATTTCTGTGGTGCGTGGTGCTGCTCTGGATTAATTAATTACTTGGATAAAGACAGCAGTGCTTTTACAGTCAAATACCTTCTTTCCTCTTGGTTTCCACTGGCTCCGTTCTGTTTCACATCCTGTTACTGTCCTTCCCGGGCGGAGGGTCCATCTGTGTGGCTGAGTGTGCTTGTTGGGAGCTTTAGTTCTTCAAAGGATTACGCAAATAGTAATTGAATTAAAGAGCTGCTATCAACATTATCAGGTTCTGGCAAAGGCATCCCATGTTAACGCTCTGCTTGCAGACTCATAGATTTCAGAGGACTTGGACTAGTAGAAGCACATCAGGATTCCCTGATATGTGAATCTTTCTTTCCTTTCTGGCTGTTTGCAGGATATCCTTCCTACCCCCTTACCCAACTTAGGTGTGTTTAAACAGGAGTTGTCCATCTGGGAACATAGAATAAACCAAACTGTGAACAAAACAGATGGGGCATAAATGTAGACAGGCTTTCTGTGGGTTCTCCATAGTAACCAGGGTGGATGTAGAAAAGCTGAAGTATTTTGTCTTTTTATAAGCTGATGCTTAACCAAATCTTTGCTGTATCATTAAAAAAACTTAAAATTTCCATTGCAATAGGAATAGTGTTTGTCGCCAGTAATGCTGAGTTTATATTAAAAATCAAAATACCAAAAATACTTGAGGCTCCAAAAGGGTTTTTGCTGCTGCTGGTGCCTGCGGTAGCTGTTGGGGCAGGGTGCAGATGTGACCTGGTGCATTAAATCGGAGCAGCCCACCATGAACAAGGAGACAGAAATAACCTTCAGCGGGATGCATGGTGCAGTCCTCGGCTGATGCTAGGTATGAGATCAATTTTTAGTGATCAAGACAGCACAGGAAGGGCTTTGCCGTAGTTGTATCTGAATTACATTTATATAGACAACAATAGCTCCCGAATCTTGTTTTTTAAATATCTTTAGGATCAACGGCAGTCTGCAAAACACATGTTTTGAGGCACATTGTGAGGGACAAGCCAAGTGCCTGTACAGGTGCAGATCCTGCCACCGAGAGGAGGAGGATGCTTGGCCAGGTGTTCCTCAAGCCCTGAGCCTTCGTGCCACTCTGATCTACAGCAGACGCCATAAATGCAGATGGCCTTGGCAGCGAGGTCTCCTGGCGGTCACAAAATGTATATTCCCGAGGATATTTTGCAGAAATTCTGGAACAATTAGTAAAGTAAATAGAGAATATTCAGATACTCCTTCCAGGGACTGTACTTTTTGCACTGCTTAGAGATGCTTTGACCTTCTAGTTTATTACAAGTCAGGAAAAGTCAATATTTCTTAGCTTGCCAAGTTGGAGGAATTTTAATGAGTTATTGAGTCAAATAGTTAATCCTCCAATAACAGATTTTTTTCCCTTTCAGATTTACAGTGATAAAAACAAAGGCTTAATGGAGACCAAGAAAAATGGGGGTTTGTAGAAACTCTTGCTTGTCTTTGTGCACACGCTTTAACCCCTTGATCACTAGTAGATGACATGTAGCTTCAACACTGAGGCATTTCATATTGGCATAAAACGCTGGGCAGGCAGGGCCTATGCTGATGTTAGCAAGGAATTTAGCTAACAAAGGTTATGATAAAAAAGGACTAGTAGATTGAAGTAGCTAGTGCTGATGCTCCTCACATCTCCATTACATGTGATGGAGGGGACTTTGGCTGAGATCCAGTCTGCTCTGATAGGCTGAACTGTTCTGCTACTTGAATAATCTTTGAAGGGAAGAGCCCTGGGTGCATTTTGGAGGATGTTGTGATGCTACAGTTGCTGCAGGATTTGTCCTGTTGGACACTGGAGCACATCTGGAGCCATGCTTCCACTTGAGCTTCCCCTGAAACCTAGCGTACACAAAACCTCACCAAGAGCCAAACCTACATGTGGTAAATGTAGACAACAGGGATTTGCTTCCAAACTGTCTTGCTGGTCCAGACTGAGTCACTGGTGTTGGTGCAGCCGGTGGCTGCCGCTGTTGGAAGGCTGTGCAAGGCTGGCAGCGGGTTGTGCGCTACAAAATGTTTATTCCTGCTTTAATTATGCCTTTTGCAGCATCCCTTTGTAATTCTCAACTTTGTGTACTCCAATTAGCATAGACTAATCTAATTTCCTGAAACTCTCTTCTTTGAGTATAATGCTAATTATTGCTCTGAGTGGTGGCCTGTTTGGAAGTAGCCTGTCCTGTATGAATTATAATAATGTTCTGTTGTAAGCCTTTAAGTGAGGAAACTTCAGAAGCAGAAAATGTTATAGCACAAGGGCAACTTCCTTAGCCTTTTAATAGTATCAAACAGCAGATAGTACAGTAAAGTTCAGAATATTATATCCAATGAATTCTTAAAAGTAGTAGAAAGTTATTTTTTATTATATGTCATCATTCAGAGTATAGGGATAGATACTGGTGGTCGGTTTTACAGCAAGAAGCATCTTCCTGTAATATTTGCTTGACTTCAGTGATAGTCTTTCTTGGGGGTTATTTTTTCAAAAGTTCTCAGCAATTGGCTGTCTGAGCTTTCATTGAAACCTGTGTGAATTGTAGCCTTGGGGATGTTCTGCTTCTGGCTCATGGGGGGAAGTTAGACTCTGAATGCGGACACCAGTACAGAAGCTGAAGTGCTGGCACTTAGGGCTCTTTGCTGCCCCAAAATGAAGCTCCTTGTGAGTTTTTTGTGGCTGGAGAAGTGTAGGTTTTCAGAATCGCCTTCTAAATGTAAGTCATGGCCAAAGTTTGGGCACTGAAGTACTCCTGCTGGATTTTATTATTTTTAGCAAAGGGCTAAAAGAACAAACAGCCACACGTCCATCACTTTTTTCAGTAAAGCTTTTTCAGCACGCACTTAAAGTTGTAATGAGTGAGAGCTGGGAGGTCTGGGAACACAGGCGTGAAGACACTCTTCAAACTGCTGCTCTTCAGAGGGGTGTGCTTTTTGTGTCTGAAACCTTGTACCTCCTGCTTCTGTCATGGTTGTGCTGCTACTAGAGACAAGTATGGTCTGTTAGGTACATGTTGCTTACCCTGACGTTTTCTGCTCTTCCCAGTGCTTTATGGGCAGGATGGCCTGCACGCATCATGTGAGAAGAAGTACTGCGGCCGGGGGAGTAAGTGTGTCGTGAACAAGGACACCAATCAGCCCGAGTGCAGATGTGTAGAAGACTGCAAGTCCAGCTACATGCCCGTGTGTGGATCTGATGGCAAATTTTATGAAAATCATTGTCAACTGCATCAAGCCTCCTGTCTGCAGAGAAAGAAAATCTACATTATCCACAGCAAGGACTGTTTCTTCAAAGGTAGGGCATCATTAAAAATAAATACTTCTGTAGAATTTTCATCACTCATCTTACTGTAATCCTGAATAATGGCCGAACAGTATGTTTTATTTCTAAGAGATAAATTTTTCAAGGATGATTTATTATAGGACACTGTAGAACATAACACGATGTTTTATGCAGCTATTAAGCCCCTGAGTGTCATCACCACCCAAAATGTAATCAGACTGGAAACTGGTAAATAATTAACAACACTGTATGCATTGTGTACTCAGTACTTTCAACTGCCAGTGTAATAACTTTTTACAATCCAATTCATTTGGTAAGGCTTTGAACAAGACAAAGGTGTTAAGAAAAAGGTGTATATGGTGTTATTAAAAGTTTGTTGCAAAAATGAGAAACAAAAACCTACTCAGGCAAATGACACAGGCAAAGGAAAGGAGCTGTTTAGATGAGGTAGGAGGAGCGGGAAGTGTACTGCCAGAACAGAGTTTAAAATTATTTTAAAGACAGTTCTGGTTACCAGTAGGATGCATACATCTTCAGCTGTTTTACTTGTTCAATAGCAAATTTCATTATCATCATTGCACCAAATCATTAAAGGGATGGAGTCCCATGTCTTTTCCATTTAATATTTTGTATGCCATGTACTATCCTGTCACAAATTGGGCGAGGCTGTAGGAGCAGGAGTGTGTGATAAAATGCCAGGGAGTAGAAGAAGTTGTAAATTATTTTCTTCTAATGAGGCCTTATAAAGGCCTCACTAGAGTATATCTTGAAAAGTCATTGTCAAATGTGACTCCGTATACCTACAGAAAGATTTGAGTGGGTTGTTGCAAATATATCCAGTGACATTTATGTGATCAAATATGAAAATAATTCCTTTATCTTCAGCTCACTGGGCACTTGAGCCCCTGAGGAGCTTGGCTGTATACAGAGCTATCCATCACAGGTTCTCATTTACTAACATGATGCTAGAAGAGCCTATTTAAGAAACAGGAGCCCATTTGAAGAGTCTTATTAATATATTCTTGTGATACCCTTTGGAGATAGAAAAGCATTACTGTTCTTGTGCCTCAGAGGAGGCCCAGAGACTGAGACCAGCCCAAAATTTCCAGAGCTATCTAGGCACTGCTTTGCACAGCATTGCAAAGTCTCATTTATTTTGGAGGTCTGGCTGTGAACGGGACAGAGGGGCTGGTCAGAGGATTGACTTGGTGAACGCCAGCTAAGCTGGGTTAGTTTGTCACAGACACACTCTAAATTTACCAAAGCAGGTAATTAGGTCTAGGATCAATAGACCTTGTATGAAGTTAATCATGGAAAGGAGTCACCTAAAGGCATGTTTGGAGGGACATCACATGAGCAGGTCAAGGTGAAGAGGGATTTTTGCTTGTCGCTTTAAAAAGGAGCATCTAAAAAGGACATTTGTGCCTTGCTCCTAGTGCTGGTGTTTCTGCCTCTGGATATCGACTCAAATCAGGGCATGGATCTGGCTGGAAACTGCCTCCATCCCTGAGTAAGACGCAGATGGGACTGCAGCATGAGAAACCTCCCAAAGAAAGGGGAAATCTTAATTTCAGAGGTGCTCAGCAGCCCTCCAACCCTCCTTGATGCAGGGGGTTTTCTTCCCCTGACTCCCCAAAAAGTGTCTTCAGTTTTTTCATTCTTGTACATAGCCCACCTTTTTACAATGATGCTTCTGGCCTGGGTTTTTATTCATTCCTTATCGCATATAGTGTTAAAGAAAATGAGTTCTCATTGCAGTAATCAGTGCCTCTGCAATGGCTGTATTATACCTAATGATACAATGTCACGCTTGAATACTTTCCTGAACACACCATGAAATGATGTCAGAAAGTAGTAGTTTTGTGTCCCAGTTTAAAGTAACCCTTAAACTCTTGCCACGGAGCACTGCTTAAATCTGCTTTTCAGCAGAATAACAGCTTTATGGAAGGGAAGAAAGAAACAAACTCACTTCTCTTCCCAGATGAATAAATAAAAAAATACTTCACACTGCTGTCTGCAGAGATAAAATGTAGGAAAAAAAAATTTGCCTTAAGGGGGGAATAAACCCGCAGAGTGGGACTCCATAGGAATATTTGGCTTCAGCCCGTTTCTGCAGTGCAGTTCCTGAGTAACCTTCTGTGTATCTTTTCATTTCTTTGTACTTTAGTCTCCTATTTGTAAGTCAAGAATGACAGTGTTTTCTTCTTAAATAGAAAACTGTAGTAAGCAATTAAGCTACAGGTTTATAGCAACATTATAAATGTGACATAAAGCATAAGACACTATGACTGCAGAAAAATCTTAAAGGTGCAAAATGTATTGTTTCAGCTGAATTTTAGGTGTACATCTGTCAATAGTCACATGCTTTCTGTTTGTTTTCTATCAAATAGATCGTTTAATTATTTGAGTACAGCTAGGCTGATGAGTGGGCTGCTTCATGTTTTTTTTGTCCCAGTTGACTTGTTCAATTATGACTTAAGTCCCTGTGTAGAGCTGAGGGACACCGCAGATTGCATTTGTGCGCTCTGCCAGTTTACCCAGTTATCAATGACAAACTGGATGGCCTTAAAGTATGACGGAGGTCAAATACTCTGATTCCACTTTGACCGAGCTAGGTCTATGCATGGTAAACAGATAACAAAGCAAATAGTAAAGATCTTGTTTTCTTTTGTGTATTTTGGAGAAAGATTTTTTTGTCTTTTAGCATATTCATCACATGTGAAGTGCTTTGTAAATACTGGTGTATAGCAAATACTTGTGTGTGTCTAGAAGCATTGCTTGATTTGTGCTACCTCACTAGCATTTCATTCTGTAGTAGCATTAGTATTAGGAAAAGCAGAAGAGAATTTGGCTGTAGGCAAATGACCAATTTCTCCTTTGCCCAGCCTAGAATGAAATGGCTTCTTGAAACCTTGAGAGTCTAAGAAGCTAAAAAAACTTATGTGCCTTCAGACATCCAGATTCCCCCATGGCATTGTTTGAAATTAATACATGTCTTTTTGAGAGCAATCTGGAAAATCACACAGATGTGTTAGGTAAGGGTGGGCCACACGGAGACATCGGCCCTCTGGTGTCGGCAAACGTGGGTCGATTGCATCAACGTTGTGTTTGTGAAAGATTTCACGGAGGGTGTCAGTCCTTGGCGTGCAGACTTTGGGCTGCCCAAGGCTTGGTCTGGCTGGGCTGGTGAATGGACACGACGTCCAAGGTGGGAGCACGTGGAAATGTGGGTGAGGCAATGAGAGGTCCCAGCAGGATAGATCTCCTCAGGCTTCATCCTGTACCCTCTGGTGCAGCACAGTTCCCCAGTGCTGCCATGCACAAAAATAGAAATGCCATCCCTTTTTTCTCAGTCGACAAAGAAAATGATAAATAGGTGGAAAACCTCACTTAGAAGTTTGGAACCCAAAGGGAAATACCATAAAGCAGAAGTCCTACATCCAGAGGTCTCAGGAAAAATGTCACTCCTACTCATAGCTGTTCAAATTCTCCTTGATCCTGTTGTATTCGCTGGTATGAAACATAGTTTGGTTTTCCCATAGCAAAATGTTCTATTTTAAGACTTCTCTATATGGGGCAGGTTTTTTTGGGTTTATATATTTTCACTGTTTTGTGAGTTTGCATAGTCATTTGATTTGAGTGTTGGTGATTCTGACTGGGTAACAAAATACATGAGGATAAAATACTTTTGCTCTTTGCCAAAGAGGAGAAGAAAGAGGTTCGTCTTCCCCAGAAGCACTCCTACTACCCATTAAAACTGGAAAGATATCTGTGCTCATAATGACAATTGTCCCACAGATGTCCAAAATGAGCAGTTGGCCTGGAAACGTTCCTATTTGAATAAATGCCTTGGATAATGCAGCTATATCATTTTAGCGCAGTGATTTGGACTATGCTTTGCTTTCCTACAGCAGTAGTCCACTTTTTTCTACTTCCATTAATTTTTTTTCCTTTTGACTTTTTACACCCATTCAATCTCTTCACTCATTTTTGGCCAGTGAAAGCTGTGCATACACCACTCGATACAGTTTTCTTCCCTTACCTCTTTCCTTCCTCCAGAAACATTGGAGCAATGCACTTCTCTAGCAGTGTACATATTTAAGAGAAATTCTTTCTGTTTAGAGCCATGCTTTTCCATTTTCAGGATTTAGTAGTAATTTTTTCCCTTCTTTCTTTCCCTCCCTGCTCTTTTCTGTGAGATAAGCAATCCTAAAGCTCCTCTGCAGCAGCCAAGCCCCTGCTAGAGGAAGGCAGCCACGTTGCTTGCGCAAGCTCATTCCTTATTTTCTCTGGTTCTGACATCCTCCCTTTATCCAGGTGTATTGGGCTTTTTATAAAAAGCTAAGCTTTTTTTGCTGGGCTGTATAGCAGCTTTGTACTGCAGCTGGTCAGATTTAGTTGGTGCTCTGGCATGAATTCAATCCAACTTAGTTGACCAAATTCTTGAACTTTCCATTATGTAAATGCACTGTACCTGTGCTGATTACTTTATTCATTTTTTTTTGTCCATTCAATCCAACTTCTACTAAAGCTCTAATTTTATGAGGTCTGACAGAATTTTATGTGGAGAGATGGGGCACTATAAAGCACGTTCATGTCTAGTATTCCAGTCCCGTTCTCCTCCTCCTTCCAGTCTCTCCTGAAATGTCAGTAGTAATTTTTTCAATAATTTGGTCCCATTGCGTAAAATATATTTTTTTTCTTTTAAGCAAATATATGACAGTAATTTCATTCCTCAAACAAGGTCAATTCTTGCCCCATGATAAATCATATTTTTGTACAGATTTTGTGCAGAATTTGGAAAGAAATCCCTGTGGAAAACCACCTGCCTTTCTCCTCTCCATTACACACAGAGTCACACTGCTGGGTTTGAGCCTTTCACTGTTGCATTTCGTGCCATAAACTTATATAGTCTTCCAAAGTGTGCATGCCCATGTGCTGGGTTGTGCGTGCATGTACACATATGCGTGCAAGTGTGTGTACACATTGGAAGAGCGAGAACAACTTGTTCTCACATGACATTTATGCACATATAGCATAGAGCCTGACTCTGCACAGGGAGAGAATGAGAAACAAGGGGAAAAGCTGTAGTGAGAGAGGTTCAGCCTGGATGTAAGGAGATGGTTTTCCCATGAGGACCGCTGAGTGGTGGGGCAGGCTGCCCAGGTGCCACCTCCATCTCTGAGGGCTTTTAAGACCTGGCTGGGAACAGCCCTGAGCAACCTGGTCTAACCCTGCACTAAACGTTTAAATGTCGAGGCCTCTTCCAACCCATATCATCCCATAATCTTACGATTTCATGGCCTTAAATGGCATCTTTCATTTTCAACTTCTCGTCTATCTTTTTCCTCCAGTTCTCAAAAAGTTTCTTTCTAATTATGGAAAATGAAAATCTTCTGCATGTTGACAGAAAATTTTCTGTGCTTGAATGTAAATAAATTACAAACTTGGAAAAAAACCCAAACCCAAGCAGGCTAATAACTTGTGCAACGTATCACTGCAGTGATCTTGAGTAGATATGAATTCAGCCTCGGGTGGTGGTGGTTTATTTCCTCTGTACTTTATTTGTTGTCCATGTGTTAGTTCGGTGCTTTGTTAGTTCCAGAAGTAATTTGTTCTAGAGAATAGCATCTCAAAACATCTCTGAGAAGGTGTTGAATGTTTTGCTCACTTAGTGCTTGCAAAACAGGCAAACTCTCTCCGTCGGCTGGTTTGCAGACTGCAAAGAAATCTGCTCCATTTAACACTCTCTATCTTTCCAGCTGGAAAAAATCTGAGTGTGAACTAATGGCAGATTTCCCAGCTGGCAATTAATATTTGCCGATTTAACTTTGCAGCACTGCTGACAGGCTGCTTCGGTGGCAGCGAGATGGATTCCAAGCTGTTGGGAGGCATGCAATTAATCCCTCTGGGGAGTAGGCTGGGATCTTTGACATGTAGGTCTGGCCTATAATGATCATTTCAGTGTCCAATGTAAATATATTAGGAATTTCAAATGTTATAAAGAGAGATAAGTGCTATATATAATGGACGTGTGTGTTTGCTCTCAGTAGGGCTGATACAGTTCTCACTACACTGAATACTTCAGGACTCTGAATTCCAAAGGGATTCCTTGCTATTCCCATGCTGCTTTTTCAGCGCTCTCCACTTTGTCTTTTGGGGAGGGATCAATTTTACCTGGCTTTTCAGGCTGAATCCTCTTAAATGTGTTTGACAGTTTAACTCCTTATAAACAGACTGCATCAATCTGTTGGGGTAAATTATGGAAATTCCACTGATTTATGTGAGGATGCAAACATGAGACAGTCTGCTTCTAGCTTTGGTAATAGGAATTTTGCAGGAGTATGTCTAAGGTCTTTAAGACTATTTTTCATTTTAAAAGACCTTTTCATTTTAATGCGACCTTTCCTCACATTATGGAAATTCATGGAAGGGAAATCTTGGCCCTCTAAGAGTCAGTTGTGAAGCTGTCCCCGATACATTTGGGCTTTCATTGGAAATCAGATGCCAATAAGAAGAGAGTGTGGGAAGTTTAAGCATAAGAAGAATCAAACTTAGCAAAGGTCCTAAAGAAGACCCTCAAAAAGTCCCCAAAGAAGAAATGCATGTAAGAATTAGAAAAAAAAACCCAACAAAAACAAACCAACCAAACAAAAAAACCCCAAACCAACAGAGTCTTTGAGACCTAATACATACTAGTAATAGAAAGCCTTTGCTGAGGACCTTATGGCCATAATGGTAATCCTATAGGTTCAAAGGAAAGCGGGGCTGGAGCACTGCGATGGACACCAAATTTGACATCAATCAAAAGGTGAATTATGTCCACTGTAACTCCTCTCAGCGGTGCCATTACCTGTTTCCGCTTTGCCAAAAACAAATCTCTGTTTCCCTGATGCTGCGACTCTACATAGACTGGTGACAGATTTCAGATACGGTCGGTAAAGCTGAAATGGGGGAAAACGTACCATGGATGAAGCTAGTGGAAAAAGTGGTGTTATCTAAAGTGATCCCTGTCCAGCATTCCTGGTGGTTTTATAGCTCCAATTTGAGGCAATGGCCATTTGGGGAGTGCAGGAGTAACTGTAATGTGGCCTTTTGTTTTTAATATGAAATTGTGTAAAGTTTATTTTTTACAATGGTCATATGACTGGGGCCCCTGTGAACAGTTTTGTTTCGTGGCTGTTATCTGTTTCATCTTATTTAAGGACCAGTCTATTAATCTTCTCTGGTTGCCAGTCTTGACATGTATGGCCATAACATCTCCCATAAAACCAAGCAGTTTCATGTTATGTGTCAACTAGTGAACAAAGGAATTAAAGGATATTTCAGCAGCACTATTAACATCTTTAAAAAAAAACCCCAAAACAGTCAGAATTCTTCTTTCTAATTTCTTTCCCCCTTATAATTTAGGGTGTACTGGTTGAACTGCAGTCACAGAAGCCCATAGTTAATGAAATATGCAGCCTGTCTGCCTTGCTGGAGGACCACGCCAGCATCAAGCACTGTTTGGGAATCTCTGCTCTGCATGAATGTAAAGGAGGGTATGATAGGTGATTAAGAAAGGGGTTGAAGGAACTGTTTACACTTTGAAAATAGAAAAGCTCAGCCTAAAACTCTATGGCATGGAGGAAGATAATGGTAGCATGAGGCAGGCTCAGTTTAAAGCATCCAGAGTTGCAGCTTAATATAGTTGAGGGCAGAGAAATGAGATGCAGCTCGTTATTCTTTCGGGTGGCATCTGCTGAGCCGGCTCAAAGCCTGGCACTGGTAAACCTTCACTGCAGCGATTTCAGGAAAGCTGAGAGGTGATAATGAAGCTGCTTTTGATGCATAGCCTTAGCAGTTGTGATGGGGAATGGAAGCAGAGGAGGAGGATGGAGAATCAAAGTAAAGGATGTGGGAAGAGACGCAGGGATGTGGCTTGCATTTACCAGTTGGAGTTCCTATGCAAACTTTGGTACTGCTTGCCTACAAGACTCAGTATGTCAGGGGATGTTTATCTTTCATTTTTACCTATTTTTGTGTGCTGTTTGCATCTGACACATGCTTGTCATGGTTTGATGGCAGCCTGGACTCACTGTGTCCACCTCGCTTTTCTTATCTGCAGATCAGGTTAATATTTATTGCACATTAATTTGGGAGCTTAAACCATACTTTAAATATTGAAGTACCCTATGTAGGAAACATTAAAGAAAACTTTTGCTTTTTTATTTTGTTGAATTTAATATTAGCTCTCACCTTTCCATCAGCAATTTTCCAAACCACTCTAGGTGGTGAATAAACCAGAGAAATGCCAGCAAAGTGGGGCACAATATTATGAAATCATGATTAAAAAGTGACACATTTACAGAGCCTCTGCATTGCTGAATCTCTCATAGTCCTGAAAAGAGCTTGGATGCTCAAAAGTTTACCTGCTTTTTTTTTTCCAAATGTTGTTAGTTTAATAAAAGATACCCCCTTTCCCTGTAAACCCTGTGCACATTTTAATTCTTAGACCATCACTACTACAACAACAACAACATTTCTTTTTCTTTACCCCTTATGTCTTTTTTTTTTTTAACTCTTCTGTTGCTCCTGCAGTAATTTGGAGGATTTCTAATGTGTCAATATTACGAAAATATGATTGTGTCAAGCTTTAAATTTCAGAATACAGTTTCCTGAGGGGTGCTCATGGGGAGGACTGTCCCCCAGCTCGGTGTCACTTGGGGCACATGCACGGACAATGTTTGTGTAACGAAATGCTGAGCTAACCAAGCTGCTAGCAAAGCACTCCTGGCTGTTTCCCATTGACTCTGACTGGAACTAACAGTAAAATTGGTGATCTAAGCATACCTGAGTATTGGGAAGGATTGAACCCCATTCTGGATACTCTGTGGCTGCACTCAGCATTGTATCTGGACTCCTACTCAAACTCCTAATGAAGGGATGTTTGGATTACAGTTTGATTCAGTTGAGTTTCTAGGGCTTGTATCAAAAATTAATGGAATCAATCTTATGGTTGGACTCGATGATCTTAAAGGTCTTTTCCAACCTCTAAATGATTCTATGAAGTGTCTACATCTGTGGTTTTCCCAGTGGATGGGAAGGATTGCACATGCTGTGTGTTACCTAAGTAATTTCAAGTGAAGAAAAACAAATATTGCATAAAAATAGAGAATAGGGGGTTTTATACTTTCTTCACCGGCGGAGATTAAGAATTCCTATTGCCGTTTAATTCAAGTGTTTTCTGTGTTGGAAAACCTTCAAATTTCAGTGCTGAACCGCAGTAATTCAGCGTTACTGGAATGCTCTTTAAGTGCTTCCACCTAGAAGAGCATCAGGTGGAAACTAAGGATGGTGGTTCAAGAGACGGGGAGTTTATGTATATGCAAAATGTCGCCTATGGAGAACATATCCTAGAGCTTCATTTCCTTGTGACCATGAAGAGCAAAATATTTCTCTGTGCTGGGAGATTTATGCGAGAGCTTGCCTCGGCTTGCTTGGGAGCAAGTGCCGAGCCTGGACCTCAGAGCATGGAGGTACCTGTGGAAATTGCACACAGATCACTTGAGATACACAGCATGGTTAGTTCAGTTGCATGTGAAGAATATCCTACATTGTGATTTCTCTCCTAGGTTGGGGTTTCTCCCCAGGGCCGGTTGCCTTTCCTGGCAGCCCCTGTAATTCTGCAAGAAACCAAGTCCCAGTTTGGCATGAAATCGCTGCTGCAAAAAAGGCCAAGTAATTTGAACAGATTTCCTGTGAGACATTGTTAGACTGAAAATTAAAACCATGAATGTTTTCTTTTCCCCTAGTAAAAAAATGCTGGGAATATTCCCTAAGAATTTGGATTCTTTCAGAATTAGGTATGTCGGCTAATGGGTGACCACAGGAATCAGGAGCTGAGCTCTTCAGTGCTTGTGACACTTGAGAAGTTGCCTTCATTTCTCTAAAATTGCATAAATTGTATTCAGAGAAAAATTACTGATTTAATTAAGGGCCTCACAAGTAACCTTAGGAGAGGTAATGTTCAGTTTGGTGCCAGGTGACTCTCCATAGGACATCTCCAGCTCTGTGCTGAGACAGAGGCCAGGGAAAACTTTAATTAAAAAAAAAAAGCAACAACCAACAAACAACAAACCCTAAGAGAGACCAGGAGATTGCTTTTAAAAAGAAAACCAAAAACGTTAAAAGGTGGAGATGAGCATTAAAGATTAAGACAATTAGATTGTGGTAAAGGATGCTGGAAACTGAAAGGATGAAAACGAATGTATAGAATAAATTTTAGGGCTAGGGGTGACTCGGGCAAGGAGATTTAGAAGTGCTTTAAAGATAAAAAGGACTGATTCTTGAGAATAGTTGATTAAAAGCTATTCGGCAGAAATGCTAATTTTTCTGGGTGCTCAGTGTAAAAATCCATGGAGCAAATTGAAATTCTGAGTGCTGGGGAATACCAACAGGCTGGATGCTGCAGATTCAATTAAGTGACAGCAAGGAAAAAAGCAGGTGCAGCTTCCAGCAGCCTTCCTGCCTCTGCGTTCTAGGATTTAACAGGCACTTTTTGCTAATATGCTCAAGAGGGCTGAATCCTACCGGAGGTGTGGTGAAGTCAGAGGAATACTTTTTAAAATGAGCACTCTGCCAGAGCTTCGCAGCACGAGGTACTGATAAAGCCCTTTGTAATTCCCCGGTTGGTTTTTTGCATATTGTATTGAAGCTGTATTCTCATTGGAGGCGCATGAAGTGCCGGCGGTGAGGTTATCTGCCTTCCCTCGCCCATGTGAAATGAAACTGTTCCCGTGAACATTAAAACTTGACATAGTGAGCTAATGAATGATCTTCAGATTTGGTCTATCTGCTAGTGACTCGAAGGCTCTTTGAGTAGAAACTTTTTTTTTTTTTTTTTTTTTGGTAAAAAGCTGAGTCACGGAGAGGAATTTCAATCCTAAAGTGCATAGTTAATTGGAAGTGCAACCGTTGCAGCGTTTGTGTAGGGATGGACGCTGCGGTAGTGGAGAGATTTGTGTCCCATCCCTTTGCCCAGTACTGATTTGGGTGGTCACTCTGCGTTCCAGGGATGCAGCATCCAACCGCGGCTCATTGAGTTGCAGGTACCGATCGCCTGGCTACTTCATGTGAATTAGCACCATCGCTGGCGCTGGCACCTTCCTGTGGGGTCTGCTCTGCTGCTGGAGTGTACGTGTAAATCCCATTACCTCTAATCGAGCGGGGATCAATCACAAATTAAGGAGTAAGAGGAAGGTTTCCAGGTGAGATTTAAATGGGAGGCTTTTACTGATAGTATTTTGCATTTTCCATCAAAGTGTCCTAGAATGCTTTAAAAAGATTAATGAATTAGACCTCACAACACCCTTGCATGCCAGGAAAATAGTAATCCACCCATTATAGGGAAGGAGTTGCAGTCTAGAAGAGAGCCAGTGACTTTCTCAAGGTCGTAGAAGTGACTATTGGAGCTCTTGTTAAATCACCCTAATTCTAGGCTCCCTGTCCCTATAAAATCCCCTGGCATGTGCTGTTTCTCCTATAGGTTTTGCAGGGGTGAAGGAGGAGCACAGGCTGGGGCTACGGAATGCAGAATCCCTGTGCCCGAGCAGGGATGCAACAGGTAGTGGTCAGTGGAGGTGTGATCGTGGTGCATCATGTCTATAAGCGTGGAGTTGTGCTGTCCTTGGTATGCAGGACAGCAGGTTTTGAAACTCATCTGGCTGCTGTACTCGCATAAAGAGTTGCCCCATGTTTGGGTTTGGGGCTCTGGAAGGGGAAGGAAATATTGCAGTTTGCAAATGCAGTTGCAGCCTCCTCATCTCATAATGATCTTGCTGAACAAAAAAATCCCCAAGGTAATGAAGGCGTGTGATGGAGAAAACCACAGCTCATTCCTCTTCTGCTCTTTCAGTTAAAAATTCAGAGGAAGAAAGAACCGCACAATGTAGAGCGAGGAACTTGCTTGCTTACAATTATATTTAAATGCAACCTTCCGAGTAAAAAGCCTTTTGGTGTGACAAGTCCAAAGGAAGACATTTGTTTTCCTTTTGAGTGAGGGTTGTTTTCACTGAAAACAGCTTGATGGCCTAAACAAAGGTTCACCTGTAAGAGGTTCGCCATGTAAAATGCATGGGGTTTGTCTCTGCCCGCAATGACTGCAATCTCCTCTCAGGGTCTGTCAGAGTTTTCGTTCCTTGCTTGCTTTTTATCTGCCACACCGGCAATTTAGGTGAGAGTTTAGCGAAGGCAGCCACTTTTCAGGAATAATGTGAGGAATTTTATTTTTTAAATTATTTCAGAATAATATCTGAACTTTTCGTGGGGTTTTATTTATTTCTCCTGCTCAGAGGGTTGCGATCAAAATGTAGAAAAGCTCAAGGGAAAGAATTTGGGTGTATCCAACATATACTCAAGGCTTTTGCTTTGCTATTAGAGCTCAGGCAAGGCTTTGCCGTAGCGGCATTGTCACCTCTGTGCTGTTCTGGCACGGCAGCTCACCGGTGGGGTTTGGAGGAGGTGTTGGTGCCCTGGCCCTGCCGTGGTTCCTCTCTGCGGGGTTAGGGCACGGGCAAGGACCCCGCGGACGTGGGTCAGTCCTGGGCACCCTTCTCTAACTCCATCCGATCTTCTCACCAGAGGTTTTCCAGTGGAAGCCACAATGCTGAATGCCAGGTGTTATTACAGGGTTTTTTTCCATTAAATCTTGAGCAAGCCAAATACAGTGAAAAAACATTTGTGGTGAATATTTTGTGTATAAGTTCTTTGGCTCTATCCATGGCCCTTTAGTTTCCTATTTATGAATATTTAGCAAATTGGTTTACTAACAGGAATGTTGCCAGGAAGCAAATGTTCCTGTATATTTGTAGAAAACCAGATTTAACTTTGTATTTGCAGTTACTTGCTGTGGAAGCCCCATCTTAGTGCTCCTCTGGGAGGACCAATGTAGCCAATTAAAGCAAATCTTGTTTGGCAATATGATTCTCAGAACCTGTCTGTGAATAAACTCAGTCAAAGACTGATAGACAGCTGGACCAGCTGTGGATAGTTATCCCTCACCATAGCATCTGGGTGCCTTGCAGGTAAACTGGTAGCAATAGCAAAATCTTTTGTGGGCTTGTAGGAACCTCTGATAGTTGGTCTTTTTTTTTTGGATCAGAGCTGTGCTCAGGCTCTTCTGAGGGAAAGATTTAGAAATAAGTATTTTTGTTTGGGGTGTCCCATGTAATGTGAAGGCTTTCAAAGTGTAACTGTACTCTGGGTTCTGCTGCGTTCCTCTGGCTTGAGTTGTAAAACGGTCTGAAAGAAATTGCCATGGCGCTATTTTCATATGCCAGTGTTTGGGTATTGAATTCTAGAATAACATGGAAAAAAAAAAAATCAAGTGCCATGAATACCCACTCAGCTCAAGGACTCCAAGTGCTGGGAACTCGCTGTGAGCTGTGCAAAAGGCTGCAGCAGTGGGGGACCGTGGGGTGGGCATTACGCTCTCCGGTCCTTCTGGGCAGGGGCTTCAGGGGTGCTCCTGCACGGGGGGTGGAGATTTCTGTTCGCTCAGCGTGGACGATCATCTCTGTCCCAAAGACTCCATGGTTTAAGCTGTACAGAGCTATCGCCCCGGTGTGTGGTGAGGGAGCTCTTCTTTCCCTTGGGCTCAATGCTGTAGGTGAGTTGGCACTTGGGATGCCTGCTTGGAGGAAAGGAGGCTGGAGTACGGAATATTTACTATTTAGAGCGTAAAATGCATGCTCTAAACTAGAGTCAGTTGGTTTTATTCAGTTTGTGCACTCCAACAAACGCAGCCCTTGTTTGAGGGGCAGGTTTGTGCCGGCACCGCGTGGCCGCTCCTGCTGCACTGAGCTGGCATCGCCCTCCTGCCTCCTGCGTTTGTCCCTTCTGTCCCAAGACTGGAGCAGTCTGTGTTAACAAAATGTCAGGCTGCTGAAGCCGTTGATCATCTGCAAGTTTCTGATGCTGGACAGTTTTCATGCAATTTGCTTGGCTGGATGGTACCTGGAGCGCGGGTGCGTGGTGGGGAAGTCACGCTCACAGCGCTGCACCTCTCCATCCCACGGCTGCCCATTACTTTCCCATTTGTTCCGTACAATGCTTATCATCAGACTTTTATTCTTCACCCTGCTGTAGGCATGTGAGATATGTGGCCGTTTTCTGGAGAAAATTATTTGTAAGAATAGTTTCCCAGAAGCAGAAACTCGGGGGTCAACCTATCTAAATGCAGCAGGTACAAATCAGATAGCATTTCGGAAGAGCTCCACATCTGGAAGACATTTGTCTTGGACTCGTAATTTGGCATTGTCATTCTTGGAGTCACTGTAAAATAGGGCCTTGTGGAAAATGTTTAATACTCCTGGACACATTGTGTTTTGTTTTAATGGTAAAATAGCTTGTTAGGTCCAAACAAACCGGCAGAAAATCTTGCTGAAGCTGTACAGTGTTGTGGAAGTAAAAGGCTGTTAAGACAAAAACCTCAGCCCCTCTGAACCCATGAGATTTTGGCGGCTTTTTTACTGGAACAGGACTGAAAGATAATGAAGGCATTTTGTGGCCCCACACTGGCTTTCAGCTGGGTTTTATTTTACATAATGACTTGGTGAAAATCAGAGTGCAGTTACTTTGGGTTCACTTTAGAAATGTGCACAGGTTGCAGGCTGCAGGTTTGGGCTCATCGGTTATAGCGCATTCCTTTGGCTCTTTTAAAACTGAAAGGCTTCATTTTCCTTTGCAAGAGGCGGCGTGGGCACGGGGAGCGCGCGGGGCTGCCCCAGCGAGCTCAGGGAAGCCGTTGGAGTCCTGCTCCTCCCGAGCAGCTGCCTCCCAAATGCATACCCTTTCTGGCCTGATGGGATTTGGGGCAGATTTTTGAAGTCAGATTTCTCCGCTTTCTTAAATTGATGGCAATTTCCTAATGGATAGAAATTATTCAAAGGTTTTCTTTTTGCTTTTTCAGTAAAACTGTTGTCTTTTTTTTTCTTTTTGTCTTTTTTTTATTATTTTTTGATTTTCTGCATTGGGCTGGGGTGTTTTTCATGTTGTATGAACAGACATTTGGCTCTTTTTTTTTCTTTTTTTTTTTTCTTTTCAATGTGGTTGCAGAGCCTGTGCTCTAGAGCAGAGGAGGCCACATTTATCTGCTTAGTGATTCCTTGCACTCAGCTTTGTTTTGAAGACTTCAAAAAAGATGAATAAGTGGAGAAGTGTTTAAGAAATGCTTCCTTATCCTGTTAAATACTGTTACGGCCGTGAGAGTGGGATCTAGTTATAATGGCATCTGAACTGTACTGTCTTGTCTACACAACTGAAAGTCTTTGGTAACCTAAGCTCTGGGAATGTAGTAATACAACTTATTTTTCCTGACATTAACATACATAAAATACTAACAGTTATGCCAAAAGAACACTTGCCAATAGGAACCTAATTTAAGAAAGGAGCAGCCTTGAATCCCCAAATCTTGTCTCCTTGCTCCTCAGAAAGGCTCCAGAAAAAGCCATCGTCCCCAACAAGGAGCTGGAGAACTCTGACATTTCAAAGTAATCAGGTAGAATTACTGCATCTCTCGGTATCTTTAACCTATTTACTGACATTTCATTCACATCATCTCATAACGTTCATTGGATCAGAAAACAGCCTAGAGCCACATCTGCAAAATGCTTCATGAAGTGTTTTGGTCTGGGAATGCAATATCTTTGTATATGTTTCCTATGGAATATCTTATTTTTTGTCTTTTTTTTTACTTCTATGGTTTTCTCCATTTACTTATTATTCTAATTTTCTCCTCTTTTTGGTCACCCAGCAAACATTTACATACTCTTGGTGCCAGGCAATAGACTGCCATGCTCTTTGATTTTCTTAACCAAGCATAAACTGGAGTTAGCCAATAAGAACCGCAGAGATCCTGACATGGATATTTTTTTTAGATGTGGATATTTTTTTTTTTAGCCGTACTTCAAATGTGTGCCTGTGTGGAGGGGCCTGTCAGTCAGGGCACAGAGCTCAGAATTGCTGCTGGAGCCATAGGAATGAGAAACCGCAGATGTAGGTTGGGATAAAAAAAATCAGTGCAGGGTAGAGGAGGGCATCATTAGTGGCATCATTGGGTCACTCAGGCTCTTCCCCAGCTGTATTAAAAAAACCCACAATGGCTTTACCGAAGTTCAGAAGCGTACCTGATGGCAAATTATATCTGCAATCAAGAAGTTAAAAGGAAATGTGAATAGGATTGTGAATGTTTGGGGTTTTTTTTAAAAAAGAATATCAATATTTAGTTGAAATGTAGGACGAGCATTTTGTAGGGGCATTGAAAATTATATTCAAACTCTGTAGATGGCTGTAACTCATGTCTTTTGGTAGTAGAAGGGATAATCTTCATAGACTGCTGTGGCTTTTGAAC
The DNA here is from genome assembly GCF_947461875.1 of Haliaeetus albicilla. Lineage (NCBI taxonomy): Eukaryota > Metazoa > Chordata > Aves > Accipitriformes > Accipitridae > Haliaeetus > Haliaeetus albicilla. Next base: position 20,118,899 of record NC_091509.1, read on the forward strand.
AATAGAGTTGGAAAACTTTCTAAAAACTCCTGTTTTAAGGAAGGTTAAAAAAAAAAAAATCTACCTGAGTGTGTTGAAAATAGTTTAAACTGTTGTAGAAATAATGACCTAGCTTACAGTCTTGGGCTGAATGAGCTTTTGAGTGAGTAGGTGTTGTCTAAAGCCGAGCCAAGTGAGGTTTATCCCTATTGAGACATTTCAAATACTGAGTAAACAGGAGATTCGTCTACGAATTAGTTTCTGTAAGTCCTGCCTTTATATGCTGCATGAAGTTATGTGTGTTTCTAACGTACATGTTAGCACCCGAATTAATCTTTTTTTTAAAGGTTTTAAAAAAAAAAAAAACAACCAAAACCAAACCCAAATGCTGAGTATTGACATAATATCCTCTACTGAGATCAGTGGTAAATAATGTGGAGCAAGGAAACTCCTGAGCACTTTAGAAGATGTTGGTCTTAATTTTTCTTTTATTATTGCATTTGGCTTGGTACTTGTTATGGTAGGGAAAAAAGTAAACCCCTGAATGTTTCATAACAAAAAGCACAGAATAAGTAAAATACTAGCTATCGGTTCATTGCCATTATATTTCCACTGGCAATTTACAGTTATTGTTGATGAGGAAAGCATGAGGTCACTGATGAAAATTGCTTATTGTCAGTAAAGGTTGTTTGTAGGAATTTAGCACCTGTAACAGGTAGAAACTGGAAGCTTCCCCTGCACCCCCCCCGCCTCTGTGTCTTAGTACCAGGAATTTTCCCCAAATTTTAGTAGCAGTGAGGAGCCGTAAGGATGACTGATGACCAGAGCAAGTATTTGTCAAGCCAGTGACACTTGCGTCGCAGCTCCCTGCTCACACTGACTCTATAAAAAGTCACTTTGCTACAGTCTTTGCTCTGTGCTGCTGATCGATACAGCAAAAGGTGCAGATAAATGGAAAAATAGATTTTGTTAGTGTAAAACAGGGTGGACAGTTGACATGCCCTTTTTGTAGGCTGATTTACACTTTTCTGTGTGTTGCTCAAGCAATAAGGGATCTTCTTAGCAGTTTTGATCCACAGGGTCTTAGGTTTTGATCCAAGTGATCCGGGATCCAGTCCAGGGATCCGTCGTGGATCCAGCTGCGAGATGGACAGCCTGGTAGGCAGGTGGCATTGGGCATGCAGCGGAAAGCACGAAATAAAAACTAAATAGGCTGTTTATCTTCTGCCTGGGCATTACTGGCCCATTTTTAGCAGACTGTTTTGAAGAAGTTATTAATAGGGTATTTTAATTAGCTGCTAAAGAGTTCCCTACTTGATTAATCTAATTACTTTTTCTTTATTGCTGCTTTCTTCATCCGAGGGAGAGCCTGTGTCGGTGGTTGCAGACTCCCAGGTCTGCCTGTACCACTGGAGAATATCCATGGGAACAGGCTCTCCCTTTTGCTCCCTTTGCTCCCTTATTTTTATTTTCAACTCTTTGTGTGGGTTTATGCAATATAATTTTTTTCTTTGTAAATCTACTTATTATATGCATCAACTTGAAAAAAGAGTTTTCCAGAGCCGAGTGATGTGAGCTTTTGCACGCTGCCGTGTTTAAGCCTACCAGCAAGCTAAAAAATGCCCTTCTGTGCAGGTTTTTATCCACTTTGCTCCTTGATGAAAGGGCTGAGGGCACCCAGGGGCTCTTCTATTGCAACTGTTTTTCTGTGGATGCTATTCCCAGGTGTGGTGGTCAAATGCTCTAAACAGTCACCAGCACCAGGAGACAGGACGAAGTCTCTGTGCTTCTGCTGAACCAGGGAAACACTGAAAAGATGCTGTGCTTGGGTGGAAAACCAGTCAGAGGCTGGGGCAGGAGAAGAAGCTCGAGTAGCATTTGAAGATTGGCACCTTGTGCTCTTAGAAAATCACCCTTTCAGTTATTCTGGGTTTTTAAAAAGGCCTTGATCTACCCACAGGAGGAGTCTGAATGGCCAATCCAGGAGAAATCAGTCCGTGTGAAATGGGAGCCGGTGGATCGCACATTTTTGGAGACTGGTATGAGGGATGTGGCAGAGGTGATTTGGGAGCCTAAGGTCTTCCAGCAAACCATCACTAAACCCTGCGACACCCTGCCCTTTCCTGCAGCCTCCTCAAAATGGGTCATGTCCCCCCTTCCAGTGGGTGATACTGGGCAGAGACATCCAGCATGGAGCAAGCCTGGAGAGAAGGTGGCAGAAAGCGGCATCCCTGACCGGCCGCGATTTTGGAGCAGTTTGGGTTGCACCTGCAGGCTCCCACAGTGCAAAGCACTTCAGCTGCTCACTAGTTTTTAATATTACCATGCAGGGGAGGAAAAGAGTCTACAGAGAGCTCTTGAACAGGGAAGGCTGGGATTATAATGCTTGTCTGGATATCTTCTGAGTATGAAAAATTAATATAGATGCAGTCCTTCAGCTGGACTCCGGTCAATACGTTTTATGGTTTTATATATTGCGAATGATGTTCAGCAATGTCTGATGAAATCTGCAATAATAACAAAAAAGCTTCAGCTCCCCTCTAAAACTCACTTTTCACATACTGTCCCCCTGCATTGCTGGTGTCCTACAGGGCACAAGGATGAGCTGGGTAGGTGTTGGCTGGGCTATTTCCCAGGCCATAGGGGTGCCCTGTGGCCAACGCTCCTGTCTTACGCAGCATGTTCGTCCTCATCCCTCTTCTGGCAGTGCTTTACCCTCAGGAATCTTGCCCCTTGCTAGAGCCCTCTGCCAGCTTCGCTCATCCTCATGTTTTGCAGACTCTTGCACAATCGTGTGACAAAATTCACTCTGAGAAGGTCATGTTTTCTCTGTTGATGTGTCCAAGAGCATCATCTCTTTTTATTTCTTCCTATGTCTCTCGTGCGTATCCTGGGGCAATCTAGAAGTTGCTCCCCATCCCACTTTGCAGGTCCTCGATCACCTCCGTGCATCTCCTGTTTCTACGCTAGAGGAGATTGCATTGCTGTTTTTTCTTGGAGCTGTTAAGTCCGTCTTTCCAGATGGTCTTCTGCTATTTTAATACTTTTTGTATTTTAATACTTCTGCTATTTTAATACTACTTGTAACGAAAATGCCAAGCTCATTGAATTCTGTGCATTAGCACAGAAATTATTAAAGCAGCCCAGCACTGATCAATAATAACTGATAGTACTGCTAACTACAGGGTGGTCGTAGGCATGCTGTAGTTAGCTATTACTGTTAGACAAGGGTTTTAATCCTTAACTAAACAGGAAACATTTAGGAGAATTCACTGCTGGGAGAGTATATTCAGGTGAGGTACTGATGTTCAGAATTTCAATAAAGTATTAAATCCCTTTTAAGCCATAAAAAATGAAAAAGTTTATGAAGGAGAGTAACTCATACCCTTTATTTTTAGTTCCGTGAAGTAATTTCCTCTCAAAACGCCACTGTAAATTAATACATCAGTAATCAACTCTGTCATTTTAAAACAAAATAAAATTAAAATTGTTAAAGAACGTAAAATAAGATTGAAAATTTGTGGAAAAATGCAGTTTATAAAAAAAAAAATCTCGGCTTGGAGGACTTGAGTTGATGCAAGAAGGGATTCTCTGCATGAATAAACTGTAATAATTTTTAAATAATTGCTGTTAACACTTTTTGTGACTACCTAAGTACATGATGGCATATGGTATGTCAGCGTGAAGCGCTGATTTAGAGTTTGATATTATATACCAGTTTTCAAGCTGTTAGTTATAAACTAGAAGCAGCTTTATATAAGCAGACAGGTGGCAAGTGTTCAGCAGCTTGGTGGGCAGGTGGGATGCTGCGTGTGCTGCTCACAATGGGAAACCCGTGATTTTCCTGTTACCTCACTGGCCTCTTTTTCCCATCTCCACATTTTTTCATCTCTTTTGTCACTGGTTATTTCCCATCATCTGTGCTTTGATGGAGGAGCTCTAGTGTCCCCAGCCCAGTGGGGGCTTCGAGGCACCCTTGGCTTTATTGCTCTTCTTGGGGCAGAAATTGAAATTTCCTTAGGTTTTGGGTGAGGGAGGGGGAAGAGGAGGTACAGTCTCCCTTTATGCCAATGAAGAAACTTCTAAAAGCTGCAGGTGAGCATTGCAAACCGATCCTGTAGATTTTGCTGCTCAAAATGTGTCCTATTTATTGTCATAAAAAGCAAGCACTTTTCCCTCCGTGAGTTTGAAAGCTTGTGTGCTTGAATAACCACCTTTATGTACCTTTTGTGTACTTTCTTTGTGACAGTTGCAAACGAAGACACTAATAGCTGTCTTCTGAAGCTTTAGTAGCCAGCTTTTGAAAAGAAAATACTAGCGTTTTTCCCAAATTTCTGCCATCTGTTGGGAACAGCCTTAAAAAGTACAAACTTGCACCTTGTCTGTAAAAAATTTCCAGGTGATCATGGTAATATAGTGAATGGCAAAGTAATGCCATGTAGTGCAATATGTTATATGCAACTACTTATTGAGAAGGACAACTTCCAGTTGGTTCAAACCCACACGTGCTTTGGGCAGAGCCCTCGTGGACCACGTACAAGTGTCTCGGGTCACTTTGGGTCCTTCAGGGATTACTTGTACCTCCTGATGACTTTCAGAAACAATTCATAGAAATCACTTCTACCAGGAGACGTATCCGAGATGCTTGGAGTAGAGAAGGACTTTGTCCCAGGCTTTTGCTGGTGAAGCTGTCATCAAAAAGGAAACAGTCCCACCCTGGTGTAATTAATGTGGCATCAAGTTCTTTCTCATTATTGCAAGAGGGAACTAATTTTTCTTGTTGTCAGGGCACACGGAGATGGAGAAGGGCATTGTGAGTACCTTGCTGTATCTATTTGCCTATTTAGCTCTGCAAACAGGAAGGTGCTTGTGAAGTCACGGTGAATTCAGGTGAGTTTGTATCACAAAGCCATGAGAAACGGCACTGAGGATGAAGTGCAGAAGCAGGGGCTATCTGATATAACTTCTGGTTAAAGAGGACAGCATGCAGCCAGGAGGATGCTTTGTGGAAGTTTAAGAAAAAGTCGTTCCCTCCCCCCCTTTTTTTTTTTCTTCTTTTTTTAATTCAAGAAGCTGCATTTTTTTCTGAAGAAACTTAATAATAGAGCTGCACTGACTCTTGAGCAACAGGAAATCCAACCTGTGATGTGAAGAAGAGTTGCAGACTTCTCAGCTGGAAGCAAAGCTCCTTGCGAGGCTCACCACGGCAAAATTTGTCAGTGCTCAGCAAGGAACAGAAGATGTTTGACTGCTGTTGAAAGGAGCCGCGCAGGGGTGCGCGGAGCCTCGGGAGAGGTGGGCAGTGGGAGCCGGAGCAGTGTGTGGAGGAAAACCCAGAGCTCGTCTGCAGGGTGCTGGGAAATCGCGTGTGCTGGCTGTCAAGCTCAGACATCAAAGTCTGCCCGTGTCTTGCAAAAGGCACGTGCTTGGGGAGGAAGGAATCTGGTGCGTGCCCTGGCTCTCTTACAGGAGCCGCAGGAAGCGTGAATCTGGCGTTAGCGATAGTGCAGTGGTTTTGCTTAGACTCAGGGCTTCAAAATACTGAAGGGGAGACTGCTGCTGCATTGCTTCTTGCCACATCTGTCTTTTTAATCTCAGTTTTATGGGCCATTCTGTCAACTGAAGGGAAGCAGCTTGGCTGGATAAGCCTGAGGGTGATTGCCAGGTCCGTACCACAGGAGCAGAAGGTGAGGATTTTCCCATAGCCCGTTGCTGTTGGGTGAGGAGGCGCGCAGGGCAAGAGTAGGGTGTTACAGGCGATGCTTTAATACTTCCTCAGAAAGAGTATTTTTTTTTCTATGCCTATCATCTATTGCACGCACAAACTGATTGCACCCAAAATTTTATATATATAACCCTTGTAGGAATCTCAGGTGCTGCTTTTGAGCATGTGTTTTAAAGACACCGTAGAGTAGGAGGGGAATGAGGCAATATGAATAAATATATTTTTATGTCCTGTAATGATGGTTTTTCATTGGGCTTGGGCTTTTGGGGCCTCGTACAACTTTCGCTGAAGTCGGGATTTAATTTTTTGCTTTCGCATTTTATTATGGCTGGATTAAGCCTTAATTGTTGAGGCTTTCAACAATTGCGCTGCAATAAATACATGAAAAAGTGAATGTAAATATAACTTAGAGAATGAAATGCAAATATGTGTATTTTTTTAAATGTGTGCTCATATCTTGTAGTCAAATTTACATTTTTAAGTAGCTGCTTTTAAACTTATCTGCAGAAATCCCTTAATATTAAATAGATAAATCTTTATCTTCAGACTAGATTCCCATGTAGAAATAGCCAAATATATTTTTAATACAACGTAACTTTACAGGGTCATGCACTCTATCTAGTGCCTTGTCATTTTAATGGATTCTGGTTTAATTGCTTATATCCCATAGCTGAAAGCAGTTTTTCCTCATTCTTCTGAGGACCTGTTGCTACCATAAAATTTTGGCAGGGAGTCATAGCCTAAGCTAAAACAATTTGCCAAGCATTTTCTCTATGTTTGGAGTAGGACTACAGCCGCTGAGGTATGCAGTGAAGCTCTAGCAAAACAAGCTGCCTGCCGGGGCTGTGCGCTGATGCTGAGGCTGCAAGTGGGGCAGGTCGGGTGCTCACGGAGGAGCCCCTGTGTTTTACACCCTGAGTTGCCTACAGCCTGAAAAAAAGCAGCTGATGCATCATTTTTTGCTCTGGAAATCAATACCATATGGATGGCGAGCTCAGACGGAGTGGTAATAATTCCTAATATCTCTGTAAGCCTCAATATAACAACTAAGCTTTGCTAACTGATTATGTAGGCTTATCCCAAATCAACCTCTGTTAAAATGGAATTATTAGGCAGGAGTAAGTCATCTCAGGGGGAGCTTAGTAGAAGGAGGTGGGTGGTCTGGGGAGCTGTTGGCTTTCAAATACACTGATGGGTCCTTGTAGCTATTCCCAAATTCTTGTGGACACTTTTAATACTTTCTCAGCTTGAGCTGGCATATCTCTTACCCTTCTAATGACCAAGCCCAAGAGCCAGGTTGCCACATGGAGGAAGGGCAGGGGTTTGGGTCTGGGTGTCCCTTGTGTTGTCCCGTAGTAGAGCAGGAGCGGAGGCTTCCTTCTCGGTTTGCCCGTTGAATGTTTTTCCTGGTGAGTTTGGGTTTCTCTCAGTGCCCAAATAACGGCTCTGCAGACAGTCAGGGGGATTTCGAAGCTGTGGCTGTGCTCGCCGTTGGCACTCGGGAGTGTGAGTCGGTGTGAGGATGAAAGTGAATAGTTATAGATGGTGTCTGCTTAAGACTTTGATAGCTTGTAGTAAAATCTTACCAGCGACTTAGTTCGTGTCATGTCCTAAACTGCTTGTGAAATAAATATAACTGACAGATCTGCAAGTAGCATCGCACAGTTTGTGCACAGAATATTTTTCATTTGAAGCAACCCAGAGGTAAAAATAGATGAAATGCTTTGAGTGCCAGACTGCATACCCGTGGTGTCACTGTGTGCGAGGGATGAGTGACACATGTCCTAATATATATTGGATGGCAGTCACTCAGACACTTCTCTGTGCTGATAATGAAAACAAAGTGACCAAATTTGATTTGAGATCTGAAAATGGGGAAGGTGATATGGCAGCTGAAGTGTATCATTTACCTTAGGAAGCCTCCTTGCTTGGATTTCCAGGGGAAAGTTAGCGATAGAAAACACCTCCCAGTCTTCAGCTTACATCCCTAGTACGGGAGATGCGGGGATTTCACCAGGGCTGCGGAGCTGAGCGCGCACATGAGAGTTTGCAGGGTGGTTGGCCTTGAATTTGCACAAGTGTGACATACCTTCGTCTCGGGGAATTGCCCTGGTAAAACAAACCTGCCCTGGTGTGACAAACTTGTTTTCCATCATTCTTTTGACCCTACTCTTACATGTTTTCTTTAAAAAGAGATGAAGGTACGTTGCCCAGTCCCAGCTGTCCTGCTTCGCTGGGTTGCAATGTCGTGTTATTTCCATGGACGGGGGTTTGTTCTTGGCTGCTTGGGGGCTTGAGCTGAAAACCAGCTGTGTTTTCTGCTGTAGAGCTGTTGAGCGTCCTCTTGGAGGCTGGGGTGAAGTACGGTATCTGTTAGTGAGAGCTTGTCATTAGTGCTGACAGTATTAGAATACCTTGTTCCTATTTCAATAGGTGTTGTTTTAGATATATAATAGAAAAAGGGAAGCTATACTGCAGCTAAAAATACTCCAGAATGGTGTATTTATGGTTCTTGTTACACTTTGACAGTTGCGAGTTGTTTTTTGCTGGGGAAAAATGTTCTTTCTGTTGTATCTTATGAAGAATTGGTGACATCTGGTGATCACTTATAATGAGTCCTCTCAAGACTGCTGGCAAAAATAAACCTTTTAGTAATAAAGATTTGTCTTGTGGCATGTCTAGGAGAGCGACTGTAATTAGCACGTAATCCCTACCCACTGCTCTACTTGGGGAAATGTTCGAAACCTGTGTCAGAGCAAATACTCTGTTTTCAGTGTATTATGAAATGAAAAAGGCTGTTCCCTGGCTCTTAGGTCTAACTGAATAAAGGCCTATCCAAATGAAAAGGGCAGCAGTGATGCTCTGGTCCCTGCGAGACGGGCACACGGAGCTCCCGTTAATGTCAGAGGGGGAGTCGTTTGTGGGATCAATACCGACTACATCTTAAGTTAAATGCATTTATATTTGTGGGCAGTGCATGCGGGCTGTTTTACTTCGGAGTTTTGTCATTTGTCTTTAAAGTATAACAACCCAAGAGTGAAGGAATTAGAAAGCTGTCTCGGAGTGCTGCAGTGTATCGATTATGAATTGATCAGGTAGGGAGGTGTCTTACCTGCTCTATCTATGTATACACCTAGTGCCGGTCTTCCCAGCTGGCACTGAAGCACCTATAGCATACACGAGCATGCTGGCAGCAGGCATATGGGCTTTTATAAGCACGATGATCTGCATCGTTTCTCTCTCATGTTTGTTTTGTTTGTTTGTTTTTTTTAATTAACATCGAAACTGTTACTACCTTTTTTGGTACTTTTTACCATGGGGAAGGTTGGATTGCCATTGTTTGTTCTGTGAATCTGAACAGTAAGGTAACCCGGGGTGGCTTTTAATATCTTTAAAGAGGAAAGAAGAACGTTGTCTTGATTGTAGAACTTTGCCTGGTTTTACTGATATTGTGAAGAGAGATGGTTTCACTGTGTTGCCTTTGTTTGCAAAACAGGGTGAAGTTTCAAAAAGGTTTTCATTTTAGAGCACTTGAAGTTACTTTGACCTTTTAAAATGTTTTGTGATAGCTTGAGAATTTGACTACAACTTTTTTAATTTGGACATGTTTTTATTCAGTGAAATTCATGTGTATGTCAGAAGCCTGATAATATTTTTTATTTTTTAAATAGTAACCTTGCTTATAAAAAGCTATCATTTTATTTTAAAAAAACTTTGACGATAATTACTATCCGTGGGTTAATTAAAATACTTCATTGAAAATTCAGAGTATGCTCTGAATGACTCCTTGTCTCTAGCTGTGCTCTGCCTTAGAGCTGTCTTACATTTTTAAGCAAACAAAAATTAGCATTCAGAAAAAGGGAAAACACCCCTCAAGTAAATACCAGCCATTTTGCGCAACGCTAGTTTTATTGAAAATATTTGGGCCCTTCAATTAATTGAATGCAAGTGCTGAAGTTGGGTAAAAATAGAGGCATGTGATGCATCTTTCAAGAAACACAGTTTTAACTCAACTTTGCCTGCAACGTCGTGAACTTTGCCTGCAGTGTGTTTCTGGCGTGGGGGACGCAGCAGCTTTTCGGGTGCTTTGTGTGGTGCCGACCTGCAGCTGATTTCAGTGAATGTGAAGCTCTGGAAAAAACTTTGGTCGGATTTATTTTTAAGAAAGATCTCTCCAGATTATCTGACTTGTGTAAGCCTAAAGCCTGCCTACGTAATCCCTGGAGAAACCACGGGCTCTCGTGAATAAAATGAGATCCGAAATACAGAACTAATGGCCGTGGTAGCATTTCTTTTATGTCTTTGATCAAGCCAGGTCTGGTCTTGCTATTTGGTTTTGTAGCCATTTTGAAAGCAGCATCTTTCTAATCGAAACCATAGGAGTGCTTTTTCTTCTCTGTCTGCATGAGTTTCTCTTTCCAATCATACGAATAGATAATCAATGGCAGAGGCTCCGTGTTAGCCCTGGCTGACCCACCGTTGTTTTCTGGTGCCACACAGAGATGAAGCTATTGATGATATTTCTGGATTAAGTGAAAAACAAAGCAATAGCTGGCTCATTGCAGACACGGGGTAATGCACACGCTGATATGGAAACCAATAAGCATATTCTTGCGGGCTTTTCATCTCGCTGGTTTGCCAGGGGAGATACCAGTGCAAGTAACAGCTTTGAAGCAACAGTCCCTTAGTAATTCCTGCTCTGCTCTGTGCTCTTAGGTGGGACTCAGAGCGGTGTAACCTTGGGCTGGAGTTTCTCAAGGGCCAGATATAGGCTAGTCTTCTATGTCCTCCTAATGTTGTGGGCTGTGTAGATCTGGTTTGCAGAAATTGCACACCGATGTAGCGTGCTTTGTGCTAGTTACCTGTTCTCTCTAATGTGTTTTGAACTTTCTGACTGATTTCAACCAAGTTTAACAGCACAGACAATGGGTTTCATGAAATTTGAGAACCTGTTGCGGTTGTCCACGGGAAGCCAAGGCTGAAGCCAAACTTAGTGAGAGACATTGGAGAAGTGACACAAGACGGAGCCATTGTGTGTGAAAACACTTGGAAATGAGCTTAGTAAGTCCCGGTGCTCTGGGAGCAATTTCTTCTCTGTGCAATTGCGCAGGAGGAGCCGCCACCCCACTTTCGTGCCAGGGCTTGGACGGAGAGGGATGGAGGGGCTCTGCTCCTCTCGAAAGTCCCCAGGGAAGGACAGCGTTTGGAGCATGCTATCTCCAAATCCAGTTTCTGCTGTAGCTGCTGCTGCACTGCTGCTTGGTTGGGTTGGGTTTGGTTTTCCAGGCCCTGTGGACAGCAAGGAGTCATGGATGTTGGGGCAGGAGAAGTTTGAAGGATGGATGGAGGCCAGGTCTAGGCCCTCCTGCTCCTAACCTATGGATGTTTTGTTGCTTACTCCCTCTCAGCTCTATAATTTTAGTCTGGATCTGATGGGCACACCTTGTAGAGGAAATTTGGCATGTCAGCAGCAATAGCTGAGGAAATATGGATGTTTTCTTCTCTTTTTTTTTTTTTTTTAAGGCATGGAAGGACTGGCTCCTTTTTTATTATTTTATTTTCTCTTTTCCAAGAGATCAGTGCCTGAGCCAGGCCCCTCCATCCCCCACGACGCCCCCTGCATGGGTACCCACCTCCCATTTGATTGTTAAATTGAATTATTTTCTGCTTTATCTTTGAAAGCAAAAACCGTGTTATCATCTTCCGAGTGTATTTGCAGACTATAACCATTTCCATTTTTCTGCAGGATACAATGCGGCAAACCTTAATCAGACATCTATACAGCTTGGATTTATGGTGTCTCTCAGTCCTTAAGATTTTCCTATTAATTAAGATTTTAGAGAATGTCTTTCAGGTTTTTCTTCTGCATTTTATTGCTCATTTTAGCACCTTCTTTTGTCCAGCTGCTGTGTCATTTTTTTGTACTCTTAAGACCTCGGTCCTCACTGGGAGCACAGAGCTTTGTCAGCCTGCAGCAAGGGCACGTCTCCGAGCGCTGTGGAGGCAAAGCTCTTGGCCCAGGTGGGACCTTGGGGCAACGGGGGGGCATTTGAGGGAGGCTGCAGCAGCGCTGTGATGTTCTTGCCATCTGAAGTCGAATGGAAAGCTGTGTTTCACCTCACTTTATATGTGTCTTTTCTCTCCCACTGTTTTATCTGGCTATATGTTGAATATGCTTCCACATTTGAACATATAAAACTTACTGTGGGTAGCAGGAGGGCTGCTTGGCCACATAGCGCTGGTGCGCTGCCAGCTTTAGCTCCTGTCACCCCAAGAACGCGTATCATGATGCTTGAACAAGGCATCATTTTCAACCGGGAAGGTAGACCCGTGGCTTTTACTGTTTGATAGTATTATTTGTTCTCCAATTAATTATGTTGCCAGAAGGAGAGTTTGTGGCTGTTTCTGAAGCATGGAAAACTTAGTTTCGCTGCTGAAATGCCCTGGGAAAGGTTGTCAGTAGTTATTACTGTGGGTAATTGCATATGGTCTCTTTTCTAGCTATGCAATTTCCCCTGTCACTTAGTTCTTTTGCTAGTTTTTAGTGGTTTATGTTTATCAGCGTTTATTACCGATTACAGCAAGCACTGCCAGGAGTGAAAGACCTCCTCCGAGTCCCGGAGCCCTTGTCTGCTCCCTGGCCATGGGTGCTCCAGTTATTTCTGTAGGGCTGGAGAATTCGGCTGGTTTTCTGCAACGCTCACCAGCGACTGGGCTGGATTTAAAAAATTGCCCTCGTGATGTTTCTGATGCTACCAACACCCTTGAGATCATGGGAAAACAACAAAAGAGGAGTGAGAACCAGGGTGTGAAGAGGCTGCTCCCAAAATATGGAGGGAGAGAGGGATGAAAGTGTTATTTAAGTTATTCTGTAGAATGAGTAGGCATTAGAAATAGCAAGATTTCCTTCCCTTCAGCCCAGTGCTCAGAGTACCTCAGTTATCCTGGGTTTAATTCCTGGTTCTTCATAACTTTGAGGATGTTGCTCTGTCTCCTCTGAAAATGAAGATATCATCTTTGGGTTTTTTTGATGAGGAGATCATCTGCCTGTAAGGGAGATATCGTCTGCTTGATTCATGTTTGAAAAGTGTGAGCCCCGGAGAAGCATTCTTTTCTTCACATTTTAGTTAGTTATTTAGAAAATGGAAATAGAAGAAGAAAATATTTTTAGATTCTATATTTCTAACACTTTTTCTGGCCAGGAAAAAAAGAGATGGCAGGTCCTCTGAGAACCGTGACTGCATGGAGCGTGTTTCTCTGAGGCTGCCATGGGGGTACTGGGAAGAGACGTATGCAACATTATCTGCTTTGGTTCCTCTTCGCGTTCCTACTGCTGCAGCGTTTGCTGCGTGCGTCTGTGCCAGCAGCCTCCTCGCCGTGGGACAGGGTTGTTTCAAAGCCTGCCAGGTTCTGGGCCCTTTGTACTTACCCTCTAACAGGCTCTTGCTTTCTGTGCTCCACCTGCCAGCGAGCGCCCTGGGAGACAGCATCTGATTTCCTCTAATGGCTGATTTGTTTCAGAGGTCAGAAAGGGCAGATGTAAATTACTATATAGCTCCTTATTCATTGTCCGGGTAAAAGGGATACTCTTGATTTTGAAATAATGGTGGAAGAACAGCAGACTTTCCTGGAGACTTTGTATGTGGACTAGATCCTCCTGATCTTGCTTTGTTTCAGTAAAACTTTTTTCTGGCATCTGTAAAACCATCTGCTCTAGTGGGAATGTGCCACCAACAGAGGTGGGCAGATGCTGGGCCAGGTCAGGGGGATGCTCTAGCTTTTGATTGTGGCTGGTTGCACCAGGGAAAGCCTAACGCCCCTGGGGATAATTGGGAGGAAAAGATCTGTATAGGAAGACCGTTGGAAGTTTGTTACCCTGAAAGACGAGCATTTTCTTAAAAATTTTATTCCAGCTACTGAGCTGGGAGATGGCTGTCTCGGTCCACACAGATCATCTGAATCCATAGGAGTCTTAACTACCTGGATTTATGTGAACAGACATTTAATTGAACTCTGTCTTTTTCTTCTTGTTAATTTAATGTTTCATTTGTGAGCAATGGGAAAAAGCACTGAGGGAGGTGTCCAGCCAACTCGGAGTGCTGCTAGCGATATTAGCTACTTCTGTCTTATTTCTTCCGGTAGTCTCAGCCATCTTTTCCAAAACCTTGTTATCTTACCTGCAATTTTACCCTTCTTGAGGGTACTGTTGGTTTGTCTATCCTGTTTTCTGCAGACCAAATTATGAATTTGAGTTATCTCTATTTACTTCACAGTCAGCCCAGTGTGGTCAGGGCACTGTGAGAGGGAAGGTTTGACTCTAAGGTGGTTGGCACCCAGGTTGGCTCTGAAGCTCATCAGAAACCATCACCACAGAGAAGGTCTTTTTTACTGGGAGGTGCTTTTACTTGTTCTATGCTTCCCACATCTCCAGCACCTTGAAAGGGCATTTGACAGCATCACACCTTTCTCCTGAACCACCAGGATTGGCTCAACCAACGAGTGGGATTTTTGCCACCCCCAAAAATCATGTCTAGATCACCTCAAAGCCAAGGCAGCTCTCAGAGAAAATCCTGGTGATGAAGGTACCCCAAGGCTGAAGCTGGGGGAAGCAGCGGCCGCGTACACAGGCACGAACGTGTTGGTGGGTCCCGGTGTCATGTCACGGCAGCGATCGCACCCTCCTCGGCACTGAGTCCGTTGTGCAGTACTGAGGAGGGTGGTGGAGGAGAGTTGAATTGTTAAGGAGCAATGTATGTTCCTGCTTACCTGAGTATCAGAGATGGGAATGGTAATGCTGACAGGCATCACCTGCTAAGCAATTGCCTTTGTGCTGCCCTCAGTATCAAATAAACAACTATTTCATGTGTGAAGCTTGAGGACTGTGCAAATAGAGCATAGCCCGCCATAACAAGCACAGCTCTACCTGGTCCATGCAGCTTGTAGATTTTACAAACTAGCGTGTTTGCTGTGTCTGAATAATTGCACTAAAAAGGAATCAATAACCTATAGATTTTTACAGAAATACAGTATGTTTCTGATCTGGTCCAAGTAGCTGTGACTTGGGTGGACGTTCAAATAGTGTACCTCTTACTGGCACTGCTGTCTGGCAGGCTGGGTAGCTAGTCACTGAAGTACTTGCCTTTATATTTAGTTTTAATTTAGGTCTCATTTTGTGATCTATTAGTTCCATGAAGTTATTTATATATGAGTTCTGATCACAGTTATTTTGATAAGAATATACAGACAGTAAGCATGGTATGAATGAGGCCATTTCTCATTATTTCTGTTTGATTTAATGGGCTTATATTATCATTTCAAGATACTGATTTGAATTTAATACTGTTTAGAAAACAAATACAAGTCCAAATTGGCTCCAGATGTGATTCATTTCATTTTGTGCCTTTCAAGATGTTTTTAACAGCTGATGTATGAGTATGGTGGGAGGTTGCCAAAAGAGATGCTTTTTGATTCAAGTCAAAGAAGCAAAAACTCTTCATCTAAAACAAGATAGGATTTTTTTTCTCCATGTTTAAAAACCCCGTAATTACATATTTTAATGAAAGGAAACTTCTTTTGGCTCTGCATTAAAATAATGAGTGTCAAACGTAAACAGTTCTTCTGCCAGGATACATTCATTGCCAGGTATTGCAAGCACTCGGGTTAGGAGGGCTTTAAGGCTGGAAGGGTGACGGTGTGACCAGCTCTCAATAGCGTGAGTACAGCTACGTGCTCGGATGAGCTGAAAAGAGATGGACCCCTGCTGAAGAACACCATATATAGGTTGCAAAGGAAAAGAAAATAATGAAGCAAGTCCAAAACAGGTGCCAGGGATGTTTTGAAAGTGGTTGGCTTTGACTCCTTAGATGCCTTTTTTACTCTTTTGAGTACTCTTTTGACTAATATTTCCTTTGCAGCCTGCCATACGGCATTTCGGGAAGAGAAATTCATAAACTTGCAATACAGTTCCATTCCTAGGATTTTTATTTTTTTAATTTAGAATGTATTTTTCTGAGAGCTTAAACTTTCACATGCAGGGCATGTTCACTGCAAAAGCAGATGTACGTCCGAAGCTTCACACCTATTAGGGTCGCAGCAGCCAGCTAATACAGTTTAGGGCACAAATTATGCTGATAAGGATGCCAGCACTGAATTAGCCAGCAAGCAGCTCCTCTGTGTCATCCTATCTCAGACCCACTGACAGTCTGGCCCATACTATTGCTGCACCGTATCCTTGTGTGTGCAATCATGTGCATAAATGTATATAAAGGTATTAACGCGATATGCATGCCCTGCTGAGCTGACTGAATTTTGGGCACTGTGCTTGCCACCAAGTTCAGGAGAATTTAGATTAAAGAATTCCTGAGTTTGTAAGTCGTGATGCTCCCCAAACCCATTTCTGGCCTTAATGGACCTAAGGTGGAATTATGTAATTTAATGTCTTCATAGTCTGAATCACAGTATGTGTTTGAGTGCTTTTTAATTAAGCGACATATTGAAACTTGTAAGGAGTAAAAATAATCCTACCTATACAGATCAGTGTATTTTCCAGGTTCCATCCAACAGATGCAGCTGATTATTTCATTTTCATAAGTTTAGTAGTCATCAAACATAAAGGCACTTCTCATGGTGTTTTCCAATCCATGTAATTCGAGGCGAGTTGGGAGGATTATGCGTGCAGAGGAGGACATGCTGGTAATGTCCGCTCCCTGCGGGAAGAACGACTTTCCTGTCCTACAAACACAGGCAGTGGGGCTTTTTCGGTGGTGATATTTATGGCTGTGATTGTGAAATTAGGAAGAGTTTTTAGCAGTAGCTTGTGAAAGGTACTGTTAAAAGGTAGCTTCAACTCCTCCTCCCCTCTTCCCTCCCAAAAGCCCTTGATATGAATCTGAGATATTTTCAAGCTCATAGATAGTGTCTTAGAAAAGCTGAGGTGCAGATAAGCAATAGCTGTTTACTTTGAAGCAGAGAGATTAGTTTCATTAATAACATTTGCTGATATTGTTAACAAAAATATGAAAAAGATAATAGTGTTAGGAAGTTTGCCTTGATGTTGTGGACTGCTCCCATTTTTTATTTACTGGTGCAATCTCTACAACGTTTGACACTGTCTTACAGCAGTGCCATTGTGGTGGAATGATGGAGGACGTTGCTGGTGGCATCCTTCCTTAGAAATAGTCGTAATCTGTCAACCTTCTTATCTCCAAGGCTTCTGCAATTGTAGTTTTTCAGCATTTCACTCCTCGAAGGAAATAACTGTAGCTGCAGTCTTTCCCTTTATGACTTGATGGAGTCTCATCTGCAGGTACTTCTGCCAGGTGTTGTTTTAAATGTGCCATTATCACCGTCTTGAACTGTGCTATTAGTGTTTTATCTCAGGTTCTTCTCTGGTCTTCATTGCATCCCTCCCTCGCAACGTAACAGCTAAGTGAGCATGTGGGAAGTGAAGTACCAGGGAATATGGTATTAGCCAAATGCATATTAACATTTTTCTTTCTTCACCTCACTCGCTTCACAAATATGTACCCATGGAAAAAGCATGCTCTTGCAGCCTTTCTCAGATAAAGCTTTTCTAAATGTCTTTTGAGGAGTTAATAAATCAAAAGTGGGAAAATAAATTGATTTCAGTGTCTCTCTGGCTTCTAATAATGTTTTTTTAAAGTTCAGGCTTAGCTTTCTTAAAATGTCTTTTAACCTAAAAGACCGTGGAGATCTTCTACCTGACATGAAAATTTAATTTTTGTGTAAAACTTAATGAATAGAAACGAAGGAACTGTTTTGACATTTGAATGTCTTTAAGAAAGCAGTTATGCCATAATATGCCATAAAGCTCACAAGACAAAAGATCCTGATAAAGCGTTGCGGAGAAAGGCTGTCCATTAGCAGGATGAGACTGTGCGTGGCTTTCCTGGGTGAGTGTGTGGTTTGTAAACCTCTGGGGCTGGCTTCTTGCAGAGCTTCAAATGTTTGAGGTTTCCTATAATGGCTTCCTCCAGCCTGAATGTATGGAGGGAACAGCAAAAGAGTCTGTCGGAAGGGAATGGATGAACTCGAAGCCCAAAGGCACTAAATAAGATTTAAAAAAAAACCCTGGAAAAAAGGTGACCTAGGGAGTGGCACGGTTAGCCAGAGAACAGTCTCAGTTCTTTGTGTGTCGTAGGAAATGATGATTAAAATTTAACGAGCAGTGTAAAAAACGTTGCTCTGCTGACGTTTGCTTGTTTGCTCAGGGCCTTGGCACATGCAGTGTTTTCCATGCGGATAAAGGAGGTAAGAAATGGTATGCACAGTCATTTGTAAAGAAACGACTGTGTGAAAATGCATTTCTGTAGTTTCTCTGTATGTCTGTGTAATATAGACATCTCTGGCTGCATAGGCTGAGTCGCTGATGACCTTCTGCACCCCTTAACAGAGAGCCAGATAAGCAATCTTTCTAGATTTCTTTTTTTAAAAAGTGCGACAGGGTTACATTGTTGGTACAAATCTACTCATGAATACCACCATCACATTTTGTATATGGGTCACTTGCAATATCTCAAAATATGAATTAGGCCAACAGGCTGTTGTCTGGTATCTTTGGGATGTCAGGATGCTGCCTTACATTAGATAGCAATATAATTTTTTCACAGCTCGAAACAAATTTATCTGACAGCCATAGATATATTTCCTGCTTGACTGACTGCAACTCAAAACATTTTGTGATTCTACAAATCCTAGCATGTGAAGCATAAAATTTTAGAATATTAGTTTTAAAAGTTTTCAGATGTTTGGCTGCTATTATATTAAAAAAAAAAAAAAAGAACAAAACTCAGGAGGTTACTGTACTTGCTTGGATAAGTTTGAGCTGGGAGCTTAGTCCCATTAATGTGACTGGCCACTGCTTATTTATCAGAGTGCATCAGCCAACAGAAGGAATGGTTGATTTATTTTTATTCTGTTGATGTGGATGCAGACAAAGCTATCAAATGATGGTCTGAATCTTCCCCTCTTTCTCTTAGAGATGTCATTCCAGTGTAGGTGGAAGAAAAGGCCAAACTTCTATCTTATACGGGTGGGAAATTAAACACAGAAAATGCATTTATTTATTTATTCATATATTGAGTGCAGGGAAAAGATACTGAAATAACTAAGCACAACTCTTGATTCCAGTCTTCTGTGCTGCAAATGAAGGCTGAGTCCTGCAAACTCACTGATACTCCGCCACTGTAAAAGTGGGGTGAGCAGAGTAGGAGCCAATCCTCTGCAAAAAGGGCAGTCCATGGGAGAAAAAATGCGATCACCCTGTAATTGCAGCATTAACATGTGACCTTTAATTTACTTTAAAAGCAAAGTGATAAAGGCATGGCAGGCTTTTGGTGCTGTCTTAATTTGACAGGCTGTGATTTTGAGATATTTGGGAGATAGGCAGGGGCTGTAGGAGTATGACGGGAGGCTGTGGTGCACAAGTTGTTTTCATCGCCTGCCATGTGGTTGGGCTAAATTTTTAATTAAAGCTTGAACATTGGATCCCATTTTGACTTTTTGTCACGTTTCAAGTGGTTTAACAAAAACCTAGAGTGATACATCTTAGTTTGTACATCACAAAACCACACGGCATGTGAGAAAGACCTGACATGGCTGAGGGCCTGACCCTGCTTCTAATAAATGGCATTAAATTCCTTGGCTTACCTTCCAGAGCAGGAACTTTCACTTGTTTTCTATAGCTGTTGTATTTTATGTGGTGCTAAAGACAAGGAGAAAAGCATTTGTGCAAGACCATGTATAAACTGATTTGACTCTCTCATTAATGTGGAGTCTTTGTACGCTTGCAGAAGGCTTTAGCAAGATACCGAGATGATTAGGAAAGGTTTTTGCTGGCGAAACAGGGATGTTATCAATGACTATTATTATCTTACAAAACCTGCTGCACTGCAAGGACTTCCTTACATAAAACCTAATTACATCGCTTCTTCAGAGCACTCGGTTTCCAGACCTTTGCTCTTATTGTAATGCCAACACAACCGCTCTGCGATGCCCAACGCGTGCGGTGCAGCGTGGTGAGTTACTCGTGCCTTGCGCTGCAGGTTAAGCTGCATCCGTTTCCTGACAAAGAAAGAAAATCACTTTGGGTACCCAGTGGCTGGGAGTGCGAGGCACAAGCATCGCTTCTTCCTTCAGAGCCCTCGACAAATAGAATTTATGTCAATAAAACTATGTTAAACCAGACTTACCATTATCAAACTGCCTCTCTGAGCAAAGAGGAGCTAAATCTGTGCAGCATTTTAACATCCTTCTCTACTGCAATATTGAATTTTAATCTCCCAGCTGTAATAAACCTCAGAGTTTTATCCTCTTCAGTGGTTTGAGTTTCATTTGTGTCCTGTGCTGTTGGACACAGCTAGGTGGGATTTCGATGATCTCTCTGGGAATGAAGTGCTGGCTGTAAATTGTGAATAAGCCCAAGCCCTTGTGATGCTTTGCTGTTACTGAGTGTAAGGGCGTGGAGTTGTGTCAGTTCATCAGGCAGCAGAGCCCTGGGAGCCAAAGGATACACCACTTGTGTCTGTTGCTTGAGTGAAATTAAAAGATTTCCTGGTACATGAAGCAAATTCACCACCATAGTTGGGGGTCTCTGTTCTAGTGCCATTTGGGCAGGAAGGCGTTAAGATGGTGAATATGTTTTGAAGGCTACCCGGTAAATGGCTTAAACTCTTTCTTTTGGAAGAGTCTAGTGGTGTGCTTTCCTTTCCTTCCCTCTTTCCTTTCTGACCCCAAAACGCTCTCCGGTGCTGGAAGTGGCTGTCAGGACACAGTGGGGCACTGAGGGCGATTCCCTGTGCTGCCTCTGTCCTCTTCAGCATGGCTGTAATTCAGGGGTTTCAGCTGCAGTCGAGGCAGAAACAGGCAGCGTGTGGGTTTGCCATAGGAGAGGCAATCCTCATCCAAATGAGAGATGGAAATTTGGAGAACCCCTTTCTTTAGGGGGTTCTACAGGGAGCCTGTTTAGGCAGAGCACAAGCTGAAGCTTTGCAGGATGGAGACAGAAGTGCTGGCACCAACTGCGCTCTGCCTGGGCGGGCAGCTCCCTCGGGGCCATCTCTCCCTGCATCCCAGCTTTTAAATTGTGCTAATTCCCTCTCGACAGAGGCTCAGTGTAGTGCTCTCACAGATCAAAACATAGTGATTTGTCATTCGTGCTTTGCCCTGGAATATGTCACTCTCGGTGCTGAAAATCTTCAGGAAAAACATGTTTTCATCCCCTTATTTCTGCAGTAAGAAGCTTCCCTCTGTACTATAGTGACATATATAATGAAAAATCCCACTGCTGACGCTTCAGTGTGGGGATATTGCTATCTTGACGGGCCTCCAGCAGATCTACTCCAGAATTGGTACCCTGAACCGCAGAAAGGTTATTTGCGTTGTCAGCAGCAAAGCACTTCCAGTGCTTAGATGACTGTCCCATTCATCATCTATCATTATAGTGCTTAAGAGAAAACAAAACAAAACAAAATCCCACGAAGAAATAGGAGAGGAGTTCATCCCCAAAATTCAGCCTGTTGCATTGCTGAGCTTTTTTTTTTATTCACTTTCTTGGTCTGCTGCATTTGCTCCTCATAACGTGGGTTTTGAGTAGAAATACAAATCTAATTGTTTCTGTTGTCTGGGCTCTGATGGGAAGGGGCAGGAGGAGTGGCATGGGTTTGTGTTGTAAATGGGAAGTTAGAGTAGATGTACTTGTATTTTTCTCTCTCTGTTGGAGCCCTGAGAGCTGTAACGTTGCAGCTGGCTTGGTATGGGCAGGTCAAAGTATACTCGAAGGTGTAGCTGGGTTGAATGTTGTGGCCAACTGGCTGAATTGGTGTAGGAGGGATCCGAGTTCTCGTTGTCTGCACCGTTTATCATGTGGAAATGATCGGATTTAACACTTTACGTTGTCGGGATGTTCTATCATTAAGTGGCAAATTTTGACTATCTGTCGTGGGAGGCTCTATTGATTTCTGGGGTGGCGTAATGTTTTGGGTTTGCGTGGCAGGGTTTTGCTAGCGGGGCAGGGCCGGCTCCTGTGAGAAGCTGCTAGAAGCTTCCCCGGCTCCAAGTCAGACCCACCTCTGGCCCAGGCCGAGCCCGTCAGTGATGGTGTTAGCGCCTCTGGGAGAACAGATTTAAGAAGGGGAACCTGCAGTGACTGGGGGGAGATTGGAATGTGAGAGGAACCCCTCTGCAGATGCTGAAGTTGGTGAAGAAGGAGGGGGAGGAGGTGCACCAGAGGAGGGGATGCCCCTGCAGCCCATGGTGAAACAGCAGGCTGTCCCCCCCCAGCCCACGGAGCCCACGCCGGAGCAGGGCAATACTCCTCAAGATGGCCGGGACTCCGTGGGAAAGCCTGCGCTGGAGCAGTCTGTGCCTGAAGGACTGCAGCCCGCAGAAAGGACTCATGTCGGAGAAGTTTGTGGAGGACTGTCTTCCATGGGAGAGACCCCACGCTGGAGCTGTGGAAAAGTGTAAGGAGTCCTCCCCTGAGGAGGAAGGAGCAGCAGAGCCAAGGTGGGATGAACTGACCCCATTCCCCGTCCCCCTGCACCACTGGGGGGGGGTGTAGGTGGAGAAAATTGGGAGTGGAGTTGAGCTGGGAAGGAGGGAGGGGTGGGGGAAGGTGTTTTAAGTTCTGGTTTTACTTCTCATTATCCTTGTTTTGGTTTGATTAGTAGTAAATTAAATTGATTTTGGTTTTACCCCAAATTGAGTGTGTCTTTTGCCCGTGACCATAAGTGGGGAGTGATCCCTCCCTGTCCTTGTCTCGACCCTCAAGCCTTTCTTTATATTTTCTCCTTCTCATCGCACTGGGGCCAGGGTGGGAGGAGTGAGTGGCTTTATGGTGCTTGTTGCTGGCTGGGCTTAAACCATGACACATATATTGTGCAGGATGATTATAATAACAAAAATCCAACTATTATTTTGCAAACCTTTATAACTACTACAGTGGAGTAGTTTTGACCTCATCAGATTCTGGAGGAGTAAGTGGACTCTCACGCATAAATGTGCGTATTATAAATGTTTCCCTTTAGTCTGTTGTTGGTGGACCAGTTTTAGAGTTTTCTATGCAAAGTCTCTTACTCCTTTTTAATTTTATTTTAATGTTTTTTTGTTTTTTACATTTAGAAGTACTTTCTCCCTCCTTGTGCATGTATTCCTCTTTAGAAGTTAACATTTTGTAATTACAGTAATGCCCTTTAGGGTGTACATTACGATCTACTAATGAGATGCCTGAGAACTCTCCTAATGACATCTGAACAACAGTCACAGCACATCGTTATTAGACCATTACACACATCCTTAACAATAATAAATACTTCTGCTTACTGTAATTATATTGTCCTTTAGTGCTTAGCAAGAGGATCTTGGAGACTTCACAGTTCAAGTGCAAGGTGGGGAAGTGCCTAAAATCAGTAGTCATTTTGCAGTGGGTTTCTCTCAATGTCTTGGATTATGTGGATGTGGAAGGACACACAGTATGGGGAGAATTATGGTGTTTTATTGCAGTTGGATTGAAAATGTCATGAGAACTAGTCACCAGCATGTGCACGTACCCTCTGCTCACTCTGTCTGCAGGGGCAGTCGTAAACATCACACACCTTCTGAGTAGGGATGTTGCTGAGAGAAACAGGGTAACCATAGGCAATGGCTGGCTCAGAATTGCTTAAAAAGTTACTGTGGTAGAGGATGAAGCTGTCCCAGAGCAGACCCTGCGGTCTCGTGGTAGAAGCAAGAGTATCTCCAAGAAGGCAGCAGGGAAAACCTGTTTACACAAATACCCAAAAAAAAAAAAAAGTAATGTTCTTGACTCCATCCATCACCAAGGATGGCATGCAGTAGCCTTTATTGTACGCATTGCCAGCTATTTTTCCCGTGTGTACTTCATGGTACAGGCAAGAAACCGGAGAGTAAGGCAGCAAAGTACCTTTACCCGGGGAGTCAGATTCATGGGATCCCTAGTACAGAGTGATGGTGAAGTGCTCCTTCTGACAGTAGAAGTGAGTTGTTTGCAAAGGTGTTTCAGAGCACAACAGGATCAGTAAAATTTACATTAGTGCCAGAGGGCTTTAACATTTATTAAAGCTTCCAAATAATACATTTGCTATCTTAGAAGTATTTGATAGATGTGCCAGTCAGCCATAAAAAAGTGAGCATTGGTTACTTCCCAGAGGAATCCAGACAATTTTGCTTTCTCTAGTAGGAGTAAGGTAGAGGATTGTAAAATGTCAAACAGCAGATTGCGTAGCATCATCAACTGAAGCAGGCATAAGGAGCAAACGTACCATTTATCTAACAAGCCTGTTTGGTTTGGTTAATTTAAATTACAGGATGTCTAGGTTAAAGTTGTGATGAGATTTTCCATATAGAAATGAAGATTGTGAGTTGGATACAGTGAAATCCAAGGCTTTCTGGTCGCTCAGACCAATGGACCAAGACGCTTCCTCATATGGCTGCTGAAGTGAAGAGTGAGCTAAGCTAATCATGGCTGTACTAAAATTAACTCTTCCAGTTCATGATGACAAGTGGATGTGTCATAGATGTCTTCAGGTGCGTCAAGTGGCCAGAAAGAAATTTTTTTTTTTTTTTTTTTTGTCCTGCAAATTGCTCATGAAGACTTGGCTTCAACATTAATAAAGCAGCACTGCCCAAACAGTAAAGGTCTGCCAGGTCTATTGCCTTCATTTAAAAATGGCAATCTCGGGTGCAAAAATTAAAACTAAAGCACAGTACGAGGTGTAAACTGCTGTCTACAGCAGATGCATTGCAAAAGATATTACCGGCTTTAAAACAAGTCTTCCTCTTGTTTACCTGTTGATGTATTTGTTTTGGTTTTTCCCTTGTCTCTGGCCTCTGAACCATGTGCATCAAACCAAGGATGATAGCTCTTAATTTCTTGTCCATCTCCTGCTTTTGCTACTTCTGTACTTGAAGCTGTAATCCTTCGCTGACAACCACAGCTGATGCTACTGTGTTTGTAGATAGAAGGTTCCCAGCAGATCTGTTGAGTCATATTTATTTTTATTGTTTGTGTTTTGGCAGCGCTTGGAGGTTCTAACCCTGTGCCAGGAGTTCTCTGAATGCATGGCGAGAGCCTAATCCCAGAGCCTCTAAATGGACTGGACAGACACGGGACAGGGAGAAGTCCAGATTGGTGCAAACTGCTCCCCAACCCCACTAAAATCCCCCCACAGTCCTGCAGCTCCCCCCCCAAATACTCCTTTTGTCCATCACAGGGAAACCACGCCGATCAGAGCCTTCCTGCTGTCACTGGTGGTCCAAAGGGTTCACCCCATGGAAAGAACCCTCTCTCACCCAACTATCCTTACAGCGAAAGCACAAGAAGATACGTAGAATAAATATAATCTGGTTCTTTCTAAAAGTAGGGGTTTTAGTTGTACAACTCTGTACAGGCTGAATAAGGAGGTTCCTGAAGTGCCACTGCTGTGTGCAGCTCAGAAAGGAACAGCACACAGGAGCATCAGGCCTTTGGGATGGACGATTTGACCCCAGACAGCATGGATCACACAAATGGAGGTGTCAGTCCTACACGGTAGGATTGCTTGTAATTACCTTTGATTTGTTGAAGCAATGAAACAGAAATCAAAGTCTGGATTTATGCAGAACACCCCTGTTTTCAGGAGCTCTGTTTAACCTTTACTACCCAAGAGCATGGCTTTTCATAAGATAGGTATTTTTACCTTTGTTCTTGTTTCTTTCTTTGTCTTGTTTTTTGTATTGGAAAGTGTGATAATATGAAATATCCTTTATGGGCCAGACTGAGCACAGCAAAGCTAGGCTCCCATGGGAGAAAAAGCAGTGGTGTCTTTCCCGAGGACATGCTGTAGATGACAGTGCCTCTCTGAGAAATCGCTTGCATTCAGGAAGCAAAAAGCTACCTCAATATCCCATGACAAGTTTTCTAAGCTGCTTTGTTTCACTTTGCTTCTCTAGTTGCCTGCTCTCCAGCCCCTTCATGGGGAGCAAGCAAAAGGAGAGCAGGAAAAGGAGCGTTTCGGGACTCCAGTTGCATCTGGACCTGTGCAAGCCAAGCAAAGCACCTTGCTGTGCTCCCTCTGAAGTGCCACCGACGGATCCCCCCTCAAGATCTCAGGGAATTTGCTATTTGAGTCCTGCTGTCACCTCTCTGCATTTCACATTCCCCAAGGCAGCTGGCAGCCACGCACAATTTGATCCTCTAAGTCCGTGCTCTTCAAAGGCATGTACAACATAGCTGCTTAATTATCCTCAGAAGTGCTGACTGCTCTGCTCCCCATCTATGCCAGCCCTTGCCTTCCCGGCTCCACTCCCCTGCAAATCCAGCCCCTCGGACCCGGCGTGTGGCTCCTTCCCCGTCTACACGTAGGTCCCTCCTGGGGGTGGCATCCCCAGCACCCACCTGGCATCTGCCCAGACACCGCTCTTGACTTATTTTCTTCTTTTTCTTAACCTTTACAAAAGCCTCACTGTCTTCCCAGGCTATTTTAATACAGTATTTCTCAATAATTGAATCAATTCATTACACTGTGAATTTGTTTTGGGTTGGGATCTTAGGTAATTAGACATCCTTAAGCTTGTTTCGTTGTCGCTGTTAAAAACAGCTGCGTATGGCACGTCTTCCTCTCCTGCTCCCCTCTCCCCTGCCTGCAACTTGGGATGCAACATCGCTACTTTAGCTTAATAGTTTTTACAAGGAAAAACAATACAATCTGAAGACAAAATATAATTTGGAGAGAGTATGCAACAGGCACATAGAGTTGGGTATGTGACTCTGTGTGTGTGTAAGATCATGTCTCTGTGTGAAGTGATAGATTTATAGCAGAGTGGGCTGTGTTGTAAATAAATTAATCATTAGAGATAGCCAGTTTTCTGTTTGAGTCATGCATAATTCACTCGTGATTTCTGTTACTATATTTGCGCTTACAGAATAGTTTGGATGAGCGGTGTAGGGGTTACTTGCGAGTTGTTTGCCTTGACTGCATGGTGTTCCTTTTTCATTTGCTTTGATGTTCGTGCATTGTTTCTTCTCTTTGGTTTGACAAATATTTTTAATTTTTTAACAAGAAAATAACAGCTTATACTCAGTAGGCAGCGAACAATAAAAGCAGCAGTAGGAATAGCCTTGTTTGCTTATGGTGTCGCATAGAAAACTTGCCCAGGCATTGCTGTTAGTTACATCTTCTTTACGCTAAATAGTGTTTGGGAACGCTGTCTGAGTGCATCTTTGGGAGAGATGTCCTGGTGGGATGAGAACAATTGTCCACTGTAATCTTCTCTGATTCCCTGGCTTGGGAATGGGCTCGGGCTCTCTGTGGGTAGTGGAGCATCACCCTGTAGTACCACGAATGGTCTGAGCCAGCTCAGGTGGTGGGCACTGAATTTTGGTAGAACCACCCACTGTTGACTGGAAGCTGAAGGTTCTTGTGAACATGGCCATGGTTGTTTTGTTGCCCACTGCGGGATGATAAAATTCCCAGAAAAGAGAAAAGAAACAGCCATTTAGAATGTGAGCTACCTTAGCGAGAGCCGCTGTATCCCACAGCTCATCGGAGAGGACAGGTAAGGCGTGAGCTGAGCCCAACATCAGTGCAAACCTGGGAAGATGACGTATGGGATATAAGACTTACGGTTTGATGTACCAGATAAATGCATAACGAAATTCAGTAGATGGAAATTGAAGCTAAACAAATTAAAAATAAAATGTTTGCCCACTGAGACTAAGTAATCATTTGAAAAATTACTCTTATGTGCTTAAATCAGGGCTGGAAGCCTTCCTAGGAGGTATGCTATAGAGCAAACAAATTATGGAGCTGCTGCAGGGAAAATCTCGTTGAATTTGGTGCTTGTGTAATGGAGGAGGTCAGAGCGTGCACACAATCCCTTCTGGCTTTAAAAATCTATAAATCTGTGGCACACCGCCTAGGTGGTGATAGGCACTTGATAAATTACATTTATCACACGCTTTCCCACCTGCAAGCTTCCTCCTGCCTCCCTCCCCTGGGGCTGCTCCTAACATCTCCTGCCTGTACCACTGCCTGCTCCCTCCTGGGAAGGATACAAATCTAGAACTTGCTCTTGGACTTGGTAAACCAAGCTGTAATTCTTGGGCTTCCCGAGAAAGGTTGCAAATCCACCTGTCTCTTTTCCTGTGCATTTGAGGTTAAGGCATGTGATTCATTTAGGTTTATGCAGTTGGGAAGGTAATTGTGTAAGGTAGGAATAGAGTTTTTGTTTACAGAACAGGGAATTTATATTCTGATGCTGTAAGTTCTTAATATATTTTAAAAGCTTGCGGAGTAATAGACAGGTGCGTTTTCTTGTAATAAAATGAAATATTGAAATAAATATACACTGAGGCAAGTTTTAACTCTTCCAGGTTGTAAATGTCTATTGTTTAATAGTATCTTTTTCACGGTATATATTCCATTCCATTTCTGTGATATATTAGGTGAGCTCCTAGTTGCTGCTAAATTCTATATGGATATCTGATAAATGTACATCTTATTAACTAAAACATATCCCTAAGATAAGCAAGTTAGTTTGGGCTTTTATTGTTAATTGAATTTTTTCAACAGTAGCAGCTGAAGGATTGCTAATGTTCATGAATTTGCATGATGTTAAACATCTGCTCCTCTTAGCAGGAACTTTACTAGAGTTTCACTTAACTTGTAAATTCAGATCAGGAATAAAATAGGTACTCAGCCCTTGAGGCGTTTAGCTGCGTGTAAAGTAGGTGGGCAGGTAGCACTGTGCGGGGAGCACGGTGTGATTAGCCAGCTTTGCCTAAATGTCATGTCCACGGTGCATGAGCACAGTGACGGTAAAGATCACGGTCTTCAGTGGTCTTTGGAGGCAGCAGGATGCTCCTTGCGTTATTATCAGACATTACAGAAACATTGCAGTGCTGTTACCTGCAGTGTAATTGCTGCAAAGTGCTGCCTGGTATTTTATAAGAAGCTTTCTCTGAGTGACCAAAAGTCAAATAGTTGGTATCATGACTTTTAAGATTTAGGTTAATTTTTCTTCATCCTAAATCGGTTTACTCACACCTAGTACTTGTAGCCTATAAAAATCAGAGCGGGGAAGGTTCAAGACTCACAGATGTCTCTGAATTGCAAGAAGTCTCTGAATTTCACAAAGCTTTCTCGATATTCTCCTCTCCCTTACTGCAGTGAGCTGCTACACTTGCTGAGAGGAATCTGTTCATGCAACTTGTTGAGAAAAGCAGTTTTTTCCTTCTTTCCAACCACAAAGGAAAAGTAGGAGGAAAGTCCATCCAACCTCTCCATGCATGTGCAAAAAAAGAGCAATTTAAGGAAGAGGAAGGGAGAGAAGGAGAGAGAGAGAAAATTTGCATGGAGGAATGGGGATTTACAACGAGACCCCTGAAGAACTGAAGTAATCTTTAATTTTCCTGTCCCTGTGTAGACCTGCTCTGTCAAGTCAAGCAGGCCACAAAGCCACAGATTATTGGTGTAAAGAGTTCACATAATCATCTCACTCTGATTCAGAGGTCTGATGTTTTGGGACCACATTTTTGCAGTTTAGGCATGCCAACACTTTCATTTTGTATGCGTGAAAATGGGCTGTTGCTGATAGGTAATTTAGCTGTAAACGGCACAGGAATTAAGGAGCCACGCTAATAAATAAATTTGTATCCCGTAACATTTTAGTTTAGTCCTTTTCTGATGCTTCTAACAATACCAGGTAAAGTCTGAGTAAAGCATATAAAAGGATGGGCTGTTTGAAAACAAAACCTTTCTCAGATCCCTTTAATTTTGTTTAGAAATGTTTTTTTTTGGTAACCACATCTTTTTTGCCCCATGGATACAGAGGAGAAAACAAAGCTTAGTGCTCCCCTCTCCTGCACTGAATTTCTTCCTGGAGCTAGAAAACTGCTACAGGAACAGCCAAAAATAGCCAGCACAGTCTAAGAGGAACTGTCAAATAAAATGACACTCCCAGTGCCTCCTGCCTAAGAAATGACACTCTTCAGCCTGCTCCAAACTGCTCTTTATCACCACATTTGGTGATGGTGAAGGGTTGCCTTGAAAATTAGTGCCGCTGGAGTTCACCTTTGGTGGCGGTTTATTTGTACTGGGTTATGATTATTATACTCCCCTGTGGCAGCAGTGAGCAGGAGCGCGGTCCTGCCGGTGCGGGCAGATTCCTGGCAGGTGATGGTGTGGGATCTGGGGAGCCAGGCAGGTCTGGCAGCTCTGTGTAGGATGCCAGGTCATGATGTCTTAACTTGCCTCCGGTGATAGCACACCGAGTCTAATCCTGGGTTGGGATTGTTGGGATTAGCGGCACGACTGCAGATTTTCAAGGGCCAGAGCCTGGACCTGAGAGCATGCAGGCTGCCTTGGGTAGCTGTGCCCAGGCATGCCCAGGGGAACCTCCTCCAGAGATTTTTTTGGGGGCCACAAGAAATTTAAATCTCCATGTATACCTTCTTGTGCAGATAATCACATACTCTTGTACTTAGCCTGGATGCTAATGACTGCACAGGTTTTGTTAGGGATTTTATGAAGAGCTGCAGGTGCCACCTGCCATTCGTGCAGCCCCTGTAGTTGTGCTGAAAAATAGCTCAGTAACCAGTGGGGCTCAAATCCTTTAAAGGCTTCTGTACATGTTTAGGTTCACACCTACTGTCAGGTTAGCTGTACACCAAGGAGTTGGAGATTGGTGCTCTATAGGTGTTACCAGATCATTTTTGATATATAAAGAAGTACTGACATTTCTAGTAATCATTGCATTGTAAGGCACCTTGCACAATAATATTTTACAGGGAGATTAGTTTACCCATCAAAGCAAGCTCTGCACTTCCTCGCTTTATTTTTATTTTATGTTAACTGTGTTCCTTTGAAGGACACTTAATCCCCAGACTTGCTGTTTCTCTGTTATCTGCTTTGACTCAGAAGTGGGTTGAAGATTGCTCAGGGATCCCACTGTAAAAACCTGCTACAATTCACAGAAACCAGGAGTAAAATTCTTAAAGAGGGCAATTATTGAGGGAACTGGATTAATGATCTGTCATCACAATTTAGCCACATTCACCACTGACCTTTCACAGAGAGGATGCTGTTGATAAATGTAGTTCATTACTGAGTTCTGACATGAAAACAGAATGGCACTCTGTGTTTCTTGGCAGGCTGATCAATATTTTATCTGCCAAAGCATGCAGAAGTGCTAAACAGGATGAATTACGTAGCCACTGCAAAACAGAGCAAGAAACAGCATTGCTCCAAGTGAGCAGAGCATGTAAACGTGACAGTTACTGGCCACACATTAGCAATCAGACCTTAATACGCTGGATTTTTCTTTTATGTTTCTTCTGTCTTATTGTTTTTCTTTGCCTGTCTCTTTTTTTTTTTTTTTTTTTTTTTTAATTCAAACAGTGCCAGACTTCATTGGTTTTGAAAGTATCTGTAAACAGATAAAAAGGACTTGTTTCTTCAGAGATCTTCCCCAGTGTGGAGGGGGGAATCGTGGGCTTCCCTGGCCAGGAGTGTTGCAGCGTGGTTCCCTGCTTTTGGCTCCATCCTATATCACACAACTGTGGCTGCTGCAGGAGTAAGGCTTGGGGATGGAAAGCCACTGCAGGCTGCTGCTGGAGGGTGTACTTAATGGTCCATTTCTAAAAAAAAAAAAAAAAAATTGCCAGAAATCTCTATCTGTTGAGCGTGGCAAGTATATGGAAGTTTTATCCAAAGAGCACAGGAGGGAGCTGCACCTTATGTGAGGTTTGTTTGAAAGTCACTAGCATTTTCTTCTTAGGGCTACAAAGTCAGATGCAGAGCTCACAGGAGGGACACATGCTGACCTCCAGCAGTGGGATGTGAACAAAGGCATCTCTGCCCAGAGCATCCTACCACAGGACAAAAACGGTGCAGCTTTTCCTGGGGAGGCCTTGTGTTTGTTGTACAAAGCATTGCTAGCAAATTAGGTTTCTGTTCAGAAAGTAGAGTGGCCATCAGTGGAAGTGATACAAAGTCTTTTGAAATGGTGAAGGTAGCATTTTTATTTATTTATTTATTTATTTTTAAATTCCTAAGCTGGAATCCAAAGATAGTGGTATTATGTTATTAAATCTCATGTGGAAAAAAAACCACCCCGTGTTAGATGATCAGCATTTTAGTTTTGATGTCAGATGCCTCCAGTATGCCCTTAGCTCTCCTCTTCTGGAGTCAGCAGAATAAATCATACTGGGATCATGGTTAAAGATAGAAAAGCAACATGTGTGACTTTTTTCTAACCAGCTCTCATATAAAGTAGTAAAGAAAGGTGATCAAGTAGAGAATTAGTTTAGGGCATGGAGGACAGAATAGCAGTTTTAGCTCATGCCAAATTTGTGTCTTGGTTCCCCCAGCTATGTGGTGGGGATGGTGCCCTGAACACATCGGTAGGCAGTACAGACAGGGCATCTGCTGGCAGTAGTACAGCACAGGTGATTAAAACACATGGTGGCATTTCTGCTGTTCAAAAATGGGGAAGAGAAGAAGTCCTTCAAAACCCATGTCTGAAGAGTGGTGGTGGTTACCTCCTGGCGTGCCGGCTGGGAGACCCACTTCCAGGCAAGCCATCTCTGGAAATACAAAACTTGTCTGAGCTGGTCGCAATTACGAACAGAATCCAAGTCCCCAGGGAAGCCCTAACAAGGAAGCCAAGCTGAGAGACATCCATTAACAAGACCTACTGATGAGAGCAGTCTGAGATGAGATAAACTGCTAATGATGAGCTCATGTTGCAAAGGAAACTGCTGGGGGCACTTAGCAAAGCGGAGACAAGAATGAGGATAAGTGAGAGGGCATGCAGATGGCTTTTCTGTGATTCTTTTTGTTTAACAGCTATGGTTTTAACACCTGGAAGAACAGCAAACATGCAAGAGGTGGCAGTGCTGCCGGAAACCTAGAGAGCTGTCCTTAGCATTGGCTTGCCAAATGGTTCAAGTTGCCTGAATGTGTCTTCTCCCTTCCCTGGTGGAGGAGCAGGCAGTGTTTTTTATACGGTGCCTCCAGCATCCATGTCTGGTGGCTCCAGTGCCTTAAGGTTGGCTTGGAAGTAGCATTAGGTCCAGGTTACGCAGCAAAACATCAGCTCAAAGTTCCCAAGCATGGATGATTTTGGAACTAACACTTTGGCCAGACTTACTATAAAACCAGAGTTTCAGGTCAGAGTATTTTCTCTGACCTAAGTGGTTTTCCCCGTTTTTCCACTACAGTGAGATTACATATATAAATTATACATATAAATATATATGCATATATATATATTACAGTTTTAGTGCCTTTTCCTGTCAATATTTTAGTTCAGCCGAAGAAGCACAAACTATCAATCTCACACCCTTGAGACAGAACTTTATTGCTTTTACTCATCGCTTTGTGTGTCGCGTGTTGCTGGGCAGCTATACATTGCCGCACTCTGAAGGGGCTGCTTGTGCTTCACTGCAACCCTGAGATGTCAGGGGAAAATGTTCAAAGGTGCGAGACCTGCCGAGTCTGTCACATTCGCACTGGGGAGAGATGCCGAGGGATCTGTATCCAGCAGAGCTGAAGAGTGTAGTTTTCTCCAGAGGGAAGTGATGGTAATGAGGTTTTAGAGCAGTTTTGACAGGGGCTGAGAGCACCTTCTGACCTTCCGACTGTGGCGTGTGTTAACAACATGTGAAACTGAACTTATTTTTTAAACAGGAGACCTAATTGTCTTATTGCTGGTTTTCTTTGCTGCGTATGCAGTGGAATGGCATTATCCTGCCATGCACGATGGGGCTTTGCGGGGTGGATGGTCCCTGACCCGGGACAGTAGTGTGGTGGGGGAAAAAGTATTGTAAGTGAGTTTATAGCAGGATTTGGGAATTGCTGCCGGAGGCTGTCACCAACTCTGTCTTCTGTACTTTCCTTTATATCACTCTTTGTGCCCATCATGTTTGCTTGGAGGCTGCAGCATGGCTGTGACCCTCTGAAAGTCCCAAACTGGGCACACTTACCTTGGGCTGTCTTGCAGCCCAGATCAGTGTGTACTTTTTCAAGAAAAGCGGTTTTGTGGTGGCTTTGTTTTCAGAGCATGGAAAAATCAAGGAGGGTTGTAATGCAGTGAGAGGAGATTGCTGTCTCCTGGCTCACACCATGCAACACAGTTGAGAGCCTGGCTGTGTCACCAGTGGGTGACCTGGTCCAGTCCCACACGTGCGGGAGTAGAGATGCAGTGTTTGGATTCAAACATCTGGTCCTTGCACTTATTACTTATATTTTGCCATTGCATTGACACACAATTTGTATTGGAAATTCTGTTTAAACATGCAGTTGTGCTCAGTTTTGGCTGAGGCTTCAGTGTTCAAAGAAGTCTCGCACCCAGTTAATTCTCCAGGCAGGCGCATGGTATCAGACTGGTGCCAGGGATAGCTGTTAGCCAGAGAAATTGTCAATATAAGCTTAATAAAGTGAGAGGTGCAGTTAGAAGAGATGAGGGAACTTCAGAAGCACTTAGGTCCTTTTCCAATTCTTTCTTTTGTGGTCAGAAAGAGGGTTAAGGTGGAAGTGAGTGAGAAGGCCAGCAAGGGAGGAAGGCTGGGAAAGGACTGCCCCTGGCAATAGTTAGGGAGTATCTGGGAAAGAAGACCTAGCTGCAGAAGGTGAGAGGTCTGGAGGGCGTAAAGGAAGAGCTGCTTTGGTGTACACTGCTGGCAAAAGTTGACAGGAGTGTCACCATGTGGCTTGCCTGTCGCCGTGCTTGTGCTCACGAATTGAAACCACAAAGCAGAAACAGAGGTGGAAGCAAATTAAATGGATTTCCCTGTCTTCGTTAGCCTTAGATACATTTCTGGGATTAAGATTTGACTGAAAAGAAAACTTCAGCTCAGAAGAAACTATTATTGCAGTAGGTAAAATGGTATTTACAACAGGATTGCAAAATTGGTTGATTACACTGGATATAGCAATCAAATTTTCTCTTAAATAAGCACGCGATTGGAAGAAAGAAATTTCTTCATACTGCCTTCACAATAGCCATCAAATTACATGGTTGCAGTGGGGCGGGGGTGGGGGGAACAGAAATAATAAACAAGACTAATAGTAGCTGAATAGCCTTGTTTTTTCAATGAGACTGATCCCATGTGGGACCAAGAGCTCTTTGGAGGTTGTTTAGAGAAGGAAAAATTTAGCAGCTGCTTAATATCCCTGAGCAGTGAGAAGCTCTCAAATCTAGAAGGGTCTGAGTTCAGGGTGGAAAATAAGCCTTGTCTTGCAGTTATTGCTTGTGTAGCAATAGGGCGCTGACCTGACTGGTGAATGCATGGCCTGCCTCTGTGTCCTCTCTCACCTTCTCAAGTCATGGTGCTTTTGAAGTTGTGAGCACAAAATATGAAGGGTGAAAAAAAAAATCTTGACAGTAGATGAGTTTGCTCTCAGAGAAATGCCTCCCACCTGGAATTTTAATTGGGTTTCGGTTGGAGCAGGACCAGAGGACCAAAAATGGTGCAGCTCAGCAAGAAAAGGACAGGAACACTAGTTGTCAGCATGCCAGAGTCTTCTGTTACTTTTCAAAGGAATAACGTTTGGAGTCTCTGAGGAGCTGATCTACAAGGGTATTGTTCCTTAAACTGAAGTGAGACCAGGTTCCCTTAGATTTAATCCAACAGGATCAGTGATGGGACTTAAAATAAAAAGTAGTTTTAAAACCACCATTCTAGAGAATAAGGGCATCTACATTACAGAGAAAACACATTACAGAGAAAAGGGCGTCTAAGTGGAACAGCTGAATGTGTCCGTACTGTTGGTGGGTGATGGTTGATGCCCACACAGTTAGGGACAGCTGGAGCATGAGGGTGCTTCAGGGTCCGCTCCAAGGCAGAGCCAGCCAGGTTCCTGCAAGGCACCAGCCACTGGGCTCTGCACTAAAGCAAACAGATTTGCACAAAAAAGGCAGTTGCTCTTCTTCATTCTGCCAAGCTCTGCCAGACAGCAGTTGAGCAGAAAAGGGCTGTAACATCTTATACCACTTTGGGCATGTGGATACGTTTCTCCTTTAAGAGGATGCCCTTAAATCAGAGCAAGGCATTCCCTGGAGAAGAAGCATGGAAGAGCTGGCTGCTGCGAGCACAGCAGGAGCTTTGAGGGTCATGGAGGTTCAGTCTGATTCCTCCAGCCAAGCCAGTGTCACTTCAGAGCAAGTGGCTTGAGGGCTTTTCTGTGATAATAACCTTTTTCCCTGGTCAAGTGCTGAAGAAAGCATTTATGTCAGTCTGCAGCGGGGTGATGTGCACAGGCACCAGCGACACCCCAGCCGCAGGGGCTCCCCCAACCCCGCGCTCCTCACTGCCCTCCCTCTGGCCATCTTACCACCTTGGGCTGCCTTTAAGGATTCCTTAAGATCAGCCCCATGTTTGGCCCAGGGTGACACTCAGGGGTGACATTTATTTATGCTTGTGGCACTTGCTAAGCATCAGCTTCCCCAGGTTTATTTTTTACTTCATAATCAGAGGATAGGTGAATTTATTTTATCTTTAAAAAAACGTAGAGCTATTTTGAGATGGGTGAGGATTACGAAGCTGAGTGTGGAAGTCTGTAACTGAAGCCCTATAATCTGGAAGGTAACATGCTGGAGAGCATCCTTGACAGCAGGATTTAGAAAAACTGCCAGCTATTACAAAAGGTAATGACTACAGGAGCTCCTCAAGTGCAGAGCTGAGTGGTGCTGTATATGCAGACAGCCTGTCTTCGACTGTGCCTTATTTTTCCCTTTAGGAGCTCAGTCCTTTAAAAACAACAAGGCAAATATACATGGTCCAGTAATGCGGTCTTATCTTTCAGGTGACACCTGTACAATGGCAGACTACAGCCGGCTCAAAAGCATCCTCCTGGACCTGCAGGCTCATCGGCAGAGCCCGCTGAGCAGCCCCGCTGAGGACAGAGTATCCCAGAAGCGCTTCTTAGTTGAAAATATGTTTAAGCACCTGGATATAAACAGTGATGGGCATCTCAGCAGCTCTGAACTGGCTCAGGTGGGTTTATTGTTCAATGAAAATGGAATTATGAAGTGGATTTCATTTTTCATTCAAAGTGTGAATTGAATGTAACGCAGCAGCACTCTAGTGAGAACAGTCGTTTGTAACTGTCCGGCTGGCAGCAGGTAAAGGAGGAAAATCTACTGCGGCGTGCAAGTCTCTCGGCATCTCTGGGGAGATGGTGTTGTCTCAAACATTTGAAGCTCCTCTACAAACAAAAAACATGGCAGCTTTGCAGTGTCATCCATGCTCCTGAAAATAGATACTAATCCTTGCTGCTAACCATCATCTTCTGAAATATTTCCAGCTAGCTGGCTTGGGGAGATTTAATTTGGATTTTTTAGGTGCACGTAAGTTAGGCAGAAATCTCTTAACTCTTCCTCCCTGCCTTCTGGACTGTGGATTAGCATGTAGTAACGTGACAGCAAAGTTGGAATATTTTTTAACAGGTTTATTTTCCCCAAATCCCTAGGCATATGCTGAAATGTTGATTAGCAGAACTTAATGACGACAGAAAAGGTGAGAGCTTGAAAAAAACTGTTATTTCTAATTACGGGCATGCTGTGCTGTTGGAATTCATCTAATTGGTAAAGTGAACCGAGCATGCGGCCCAGGCACTCGAGCTGATTACTCTGTGTCCTTAACTTGGTCTTTATACATGCAGACCTGAGAAAGCAGTCCTGTAAATATGAGAAAACGCATTATGCCAGATTTGGGAAGATCTTGTCTTCTCCATTTCATGGTGTCATCTGTGAGAGGAATTAGAAGCAAATCCCTTTTAAGAGCCTTTTGGAAGCCAATACCTGCCCGGGACCTGTTCCAGTTTCCGAAGCTGGCCCTTCCGCCTTTGCTCTGCAGGAGCCTCTCATCGGCGCTCACGCTTCCCAGCGAACATGAAGTGCGTTGCAGTCCCAGCGTGGAAATGCAAGCTGTGAGCAAGCAGGAGGACAGACGCAAGCATGCTCCTCCCCGAGCTCGCTCCTGTGTAGGACAGTTCGCATTGAATTTTAATCCTCAGGCTGTTGACACGCATGATGCACGATCCTTTCTGCACAATGCGAAGTGTCAGCGTAAATTCCCTTAGATCTCAGAACTATGAATATATACAATGCTTCATCTAAATGCGATGATTTTTTTATAAAGGCATGGTAGGTATAAGAAAACACTTTTATCTGCATTCAAAGCCAGCTTTTGCATAGTGACATCTAAGTGTCTGTTCTACTCTCCAATTTTTTTTCCCCTTTTTACATGAAACTTATTCCGTCAGGATATTAAAACTCAACTTGCATGGAAATAAAGGTTTGGCAGCCTGCAAGCCATTACCTTTAGGAAGAAACAGTGACCTGCATTTTAAAAGAGCAAGATTCAGCACTCTAAGGTCTGCCACAAAGTTACTATGGGCTTTGTTTTCAGATGTGCTTGGAGCCTAGGTATCTCTCACAAGAGCAAGCATAGACCTTGGCTACTATTATTTTAATTCTTCTCACTGTTACCAAAATCGGTAAACATGCTTGCACCTCTGGAGCCCCCTTCGATTTGATGGACTGGAATAAGGTAAGCCCTCTCACCCAAACATCCTTCACAAAGGCTTCCCACCGGCATTGCTGAGTTGACAGCACGATCACCTCTCAAAAGACAAAATAATGCCAGTTAATGCAGAATATAGCTAAGCCATGAATACTTTTAATCCTGAGCCAAGTGGCACTGATCTTGGGCCCCTTGGTGGGAGCGTGGCTGAAGTCCTGACCGGGCTGAGGACACGTCTGCAGGGCAACTCTGGGGCTCTCGGAGCAGCAACATTTACAGTTTACATGTAGCATGTCAATTCTTTATTTTACTTTTTAGCTCTAACAACAAGATGATTTTTCCTGTGCTTTTACGTGACCGGTTTATTCACCAGTTTTCAAGGGATTTTTTTTTTTAGGTAACGAGCAATTTTTAGTTTTCTATCTTATAGTCTTAACAGAACTTTTCTTGCCTTATTAGGTAGATTTTTGATTGATTTGTGTTGGCTCTTTAATTTGAAGCTCTCTGCAACTTTAAAATTCCTCCAAAGATGAGAATTTCATTGCTCATGGGTAGAGGCAGCTGAAATGTATGTGGTGCAGTGGGATCTCTTCTCTCTGGCTGCTGGATGAGCTGCTGCTGTGCATTTTCTTTGTTTTATTTAAAAGAAAAATAGTCTCCCGAGCACTATAACCTTGTCTACAAGGAAAAACTCGAGGCAGGTAATGTGCACTGCTGCAGAAAAAAGTCATTTTTAAGACCTGAAGGGGGATCTTTAAGAGGCTCATTGCAAAGGTATTCACCCCAAAGGAGAAACTGGAAGCAGAGAGGACAGTCCTGTGTTGGGGCAGCACCTAGCACTGGGAGATGGCGAGGATCTTTGCCCACTTGTTTCTTCTCTCTGACAGAATTCCTTTGAGAAAAAAAGTGGCAGCAGATGGTCCATCTCCTTCTATTTAGAGCTGCTTTGCCCCCTGGCACATCCTATTGAATTGTTTCTGTCCAGACCCAGCAGTATGAAATGCCTATGAAGTTTTGCAGCCATGGGTAGCAGGGCTATTAACAACAGTGGTAATTGGAATGTTATTTCCATTTAAAACTTTAATGTATTTTAAAGTCAGATTCATAAATCTACTGAATTTGTTGCAGCTGAAGTATTTTGTGGGTGGGTTTTTTTTTTCCCCGACATTAAATCAAAAGGACTAGTAAAAACTTGTCAGTCTTATGAAAAGTTAATCAATTTTCAATACAAAGGTAGACAAAGGGAAATTTCCATCTTTAGAAGATTGATCTTGGAAGTTATGGTTGATCTCACTTTTATTGAACATTCTTACTTGCTAGGTGAAGGGTCATTTTTTTAGCATTATTAGTTTAAATTGCTTCAATATAATGGGCCAAGACTAGAATAGTAAATAAAAGAGTCCCTGGACTACAGCAAAAAGCCTTCCTGCTCAAAAGATGCAATATTTCAGCAATTTTCTTCATGTTCTACAATAAATTCAGAGAACCCAAAGTTTTCATTGTGCTTAGGTCTGATTTTGCCTATTTGCTAACTTGGATGTATGACTTCTAAAGCTTTCTTCATTTTTAATGTAGAATGTGTGAAATGTTTAGAATACATAAGAAACAAACTATCAGGGGCTGGAAAAACACGTTAGTGTTGAATATACCATCCACTCTTGCCCACTCTAATTCTAAAAGCAAGGAATACAGTTTTGTCCTTACCTAGAGAGGAAAAACAAACTTTCCTTTTTCCCTGTTGCATATTTATTTTTCCAAACTTTTGTAAACTGAAAGTGCATTTCTGTGCTGCTGCTGAAGGAAGAGGCTCCTCACTCTCACTAGTCTAAAGCTTGAAGTGCTGCAGGAATGCAAATATCAGTTGTATCTTGATACAAAGCAAATATGTTAACTATAGAGATGATATATATAGATATATCTCCCCAAAGGTCATTTAATGGAAAATCTGCTGGGTGAGCCAGGATGGCAGTCTGTAGCTTTATGTTATATGTAAGATTACCTGTTCTCTTTGCTACAGCTAATGAAGGAGGAGGACCTGGAAGATGATTTATTGGATTGTACACTAGAAGACCTTCTCCGATTTGATGATTACAACAATGACGGCCTCTTAACCCTGCAGGAGCTCTATACGGCCTTCCGTGAGTGCCGATGCTTTTGTCTGTCCTGGGTGTTGAAAGCATGCAAATATCTGTCATGGCAATGTCATCTTCCCAGACATGGTCAGCAAAGATAATCTCTTTTTGTATTTAATGCCATGAAAATACTATGGAAGGCTTGTTTCTAAAGGTTACTATGCTCCAAAGAACAAGCATGAACTAGGAGGTTGGTAAAAGTGGGGGGGGCTTGTGGGGGTTTTCTTGTGTATTTTGTTGTGCTTCTTGTTGATGGCAATGGAGAGATGTTGGTGAACTGGCCAGGTCTGTAGACCTGAGTATGTGGTTTCTGAGTAACCCCAAGGGTTGAAACCTGTCTAAATGTCTGGTGGTAATGAGTTAGTTTGCTGTGGGGAAGATGTTTTACTGAATATTCTGCTTGGGAATGATGTTTTCCACATTTTGTTTCTGTGTTAGTAAGTGGATTATGGTGTTCAATCTCAGTACATATCTCAGCACCATTTGCAAGGATCCCTAGATCACTGAGCTACTTAAACAGTGTGAAAAAAACAGTACTTGTATTATCCCAATTTTTTTCATAACTTTACGTTCACGCTTTAAGTTAAGCATTCACTGAAGTCCTTCCCTGGAAAAGGCCCACATTGTCTCACTCACCTGGATGATAGAAAGTTTTACTGATGCCTGTCCCTTTGGGATACTAAAAAAGACAGACAGAAAATGTGGGGGTTTATTCAATAATCAGGATATGTGAGCTACAGGGTACTTGTATGTGGTTAATACTCTTTAAACAGAAGCAGGATTCAATCATTGAACTGTTGAGTGCAGGCAAAGAGCCGATAAGAAGCCAGTTACCTCTTAAGATGGATTCTCAAATCTTTGCAAAAGGCATTTTATAGACAAAGTAATTTCAGTAGCTCTTGATTTCATTTTCTAAACCAGGGCACCCTACTCCAGTGCCTGCTTGGTGGGAAAAGCTTGGTGTGCGCAGAAGTCACCATGTGCCCTGCACCACCACATTCCTTGTTGATGCTCTTTGGCAAGCTATGATGCCAATGCAGAACCTCTATTTTTGCCAAATATCCTGTTTTCTAAAGAGAGTGGTTTCTGTTTTCTTGACTTCCAGCTTTTCATTAAAAGAAACAACTTTGGATAATAATGTTTAAAGTGCTTTAAAATTAGCCCCAGTCGTCACCTTGGACCTATTTGAACCACATATGCATTTAATTCAACACGGCACACTCAAACCAGCAGATATACAGTAAAACATAAAACCTCATACATTAAGAAGGCCATAAAGTGAATTAACCCAGCTATAAAGGCTTGACACGCAGTTATTTGGGAGCATATTTGGATCAATGGGTTCTCAAAGTCACAGCAGCTCGAAGCTAAATTCCAAGAGTCATTTGTACGAGTTTTTGGTTCAGTGAATTTTAAGTAGGCCATGAAAATAAGACAAGTACAAAATATTACCCAATGAATAGAGATAGTAATCGATAAACTGCAAAAATATTGTAACAAAACCTAAGGCGTAACAATGAATGTCTATCAAAAGGATTTTGTATATGAGAAGAATTGTTCTCGTGAAGCTGAATTCAATTTTCCCAGAATCTCTGGTTTTATCGAGAGTGGTTAATGGCTCATCAGCTTTTAATTTAAAAACAAAGTTCGCTGCTTGCAACTTTTGAAATTTTGGGGACTCTGTAAGCAAGTGGTAGTGCTTGGTGAAAGTATAACTTTTTCCCTTACTTTATTACATGATGTAGGAAAAAATCTCAAAAATACTTCAAACATTTGTCTTAAGTGCATGCTTTGGTTTGTAGTCCTTAAGTGTTTATGAAATTTCTGCTTTGTTCTGAGCCAGAATTTGGCTGGCAATGGTAGTATAAAGGTACAACATCCTGCCCATTTTTTGTATTTTTGGCCCATTTGGGTGATTCTTTTGTTGCTTGAAATTCACCCAAGCCACTCATTTTTGCATGCTGGCAGCAGGCTGTGGGGATGGCTGCTCAGCAAGCTGAGGAACATAATTACCAGAATTCAGTGACATCAGAAAGTCTCTATCTAATTTATCCTTTCAAAAACTCCATTACATCTGTTTTGGCGCACCGTGCTCTGGTATAGTGTTGCAGTGTTGGAAAGGTTTGAAGATGACCTTGATAATGTGAAGAGCTTTCCAATTTGTCCTTCTTGTGCTGCTTTAGAAGTTGCATTTCATTTTAAAGAGTCTCACAGCCTTTCTGTAACTTACAGACCCACAAAGTGGTCTCTTTCTCTCACTCCGTGTGTGTCTCTTGCTTTCTCTTGACCCGTCGTCTCTCTCCAAGACCCACAGAGATTCAAAGGGTGGTTTTGATCCCCATCCATGTTGATCAGCTGTAAATGAATGAAAAGCGCATGGATGAGAAAAATCCAATCTCTTACCTTTTCTGAAATGTGGTTTCACTTTTACAAGCACTACATCTAATATGTGCTATTTTTAATAATAATTTCTAATCATACTAATCATTTGCATACACATCGTAATGCACAGGTTTGGATTATGGACAGAAATGGCAGCCCTACTACTAACCCTATCAACTTTCTTCTGATTTTCTGAAAGTTCTTTTGTTCCTGAATCCCAAGAATACAACTTTTAGGAGTTTGCTTGCGTGTATGAGGATGACTAGAAATATCTGTTAACATAGGATTAAAGCATTGCTTTTCAAATCACCTTAATCATACATAAGTGATATATGAGACGGATGAAATGGTCTCCTGGCAGCTCTGGCAAGAACAATTTGTAGGTGTCTTCTAATTTCTTATTAATAAATATTATTAGATAAGCAGGCTTAGGACCATAATTGGGGAAAAAAAAAAATAATATGATGATCTCAAGATTTTCACATTCCAAAAACAGAGTACTAGCAAGTATATTTGTCTGTTGTCTTTTCTTTATACCGTCACAAAGATCCAATAAATGAGTAATAAATGAAAGGCTTAGTTGTCACAAGACCTAAAGCAGAGCATGCATCTAATGAATCAGCATGGACATAGTCTGGAGAATTGCAAGCACATCACCTAGCCGAGTCATGCTTTAAATATGCTCAGATGAGTGAATTTTGGATATAACTTCTGGAACCGTATCTGACTGGAGGTCATTAGAATTAGGCATGTCACTTTTGGCATTCCTGTTGTCTTCCCTAATGGGAAAGTAGCAGGTTGGCAGATGTGAAAGCCTAGCTGAAGAAAAAAAAAATCAGTGTAATCTTCTAGATCTATATCATCATCAATGTGGACAGGTCAATTTGTAATACAAATATGTCGAAGAGAAGGAAAACATGCATTTCATCAAAATGGCTTTATCTTGTCAACATTGTTTAGCTAATAAGAAGTTATTAACCCTATGATAAAATCCCCTTAAATTCTAGCTCATTGCCAATTAGAGCAGTCTCCTAACCAACATCAGCTTCTCACAGCTTGCCTTTGCATTTCATTACATTTTTGAAAGCACAGAAAAGGCCTTTTGCAAGCACCTTTGCTAGCCCACAGCAGCTCTTCCCAGTAGGGCATGCTGGGTTTAGAAAGCTTTTTCACTGAGCTTGCATAAAAGACCAGGAGTATTTCACTAGGTCAGGTTAGAAATTATACCCCAAGATAATTTCCCCATCTTGAGGCCATGGTGGCTTACTGAGGTCACCCTGTGCTTCCCAGTGTGGCCCTTGAAGGCTGCTGTGTCACACGGTTTCTAGTGGCTCTGCAGCGACATTTTGAGATCCTTGATGTCATATCTCGACCAAAAAAGCCCACAAAGGCAATTTGAAAGAAAAATAATGAATTTTTATTTTTCAGTCCAGTCGTCGTTTCCCAAGCGTCTATGCATATACGTTACATGTAGATA
The DNA here is from genome assembly GCF_947461875.1 of Haliaeetus albicilla. Classification (NCBI taxonomy): domain Eukaryota; kingdom Metazoa; phylum Chordata; class Aves; order Accipitriformes; family Accipitridae; genus Haliaeetus; species Haliaeetus albicilla. Next base: position 20,163,136 of record NC_091509.1, read on the forward strand.
GAAAATTGCTGTTTCTCTAAGATGAGAGATATGTTATCGTCTATGGATGCGTTATTATCTAAAGAACACAAATATTGTTTAGAAGGAGTATATTTCATGCAGGAATGAATGCCGAAGAGGCTACAGGATCAATGCACTCTTCTCTTAAACTTTCTCTTACAATGCTGTTACAGTCTTTAAAAGGAGTTTGCTTTCTTCCCTGATTCTGTTTTGATTCAGATTTTCCTTTTTCACCTGTCCTTAAAATTTATCGAAAAAGCACAATGGAGAAATATGAAACTGCTATATAGGTGCTTTCAGCAGGAGGTCAGGGAAATGCTGGATAACAGCCAGGGAGGGCGGATGGTACCAGCCCACGGCGTGGACTCGTGTCCTGGGGCTTTCCCAGCACTGCAGCTGGGGACTGCGCAACCAGAGAGAAGGGTGAATTTGAATGAACTGGGTGAAAAAATGTATTGGGAGCCTGGGCTGGGTGTGAGTGTTGGATAAATCACTGCCAGTGCAGAGAAGCAGCAGTGAATGGCGTTGGACTGGCTTCAGATTTACTGGAGTGATCCTGAAATCTCCAGTAGCTTTATTCCTTGCCAGGCAATGCAACCGCATGGTGTAGAGGAGTGAACCATCCATCCCTGACCCCTCCAGGCATCCTCCAGAGGCTCCTTAGAAGTGCGGAGTATATATTGATTTTTGAGGTGTGCATATTTCTGATTTGCTGGAAACTACTTTAGGGCAGAGCTTTGTCATTACTCCAAAAGCATGGAGACTGATGCTTGCCTGGGAAAAGCTAAGCTCTACCTTGCAGAAGAGGGAACGAAACCTAAAAAGAGGCTGTTGGGTCAAGCGGGAGAGGGAGTTGTTGAGTGAGGAAGGAAGCTTTCAGAAATTTATCTATTCTTGATAGACATCTCACCTTAAGGAAGGTGATAAATAAATTCTGTGTGAGGAAAAGGAATACCCGTATTTGGAAAAATACGTCCATAATATATGTACTCCACGTACACCTAGCGAGCCAGCTGTTCCAGCAGAAATTGCATCTGTAAATTCCATGTCAGATGAAGTGTTTACTCACATCTTTACAAAGCTGTTCTCCTCGATGGCATGGCACGTAGGGTTGGGTATTTGTTACTGCTACCTTCCAGCTAGATTGGTCAAGCCCAGTTAATTATATTGGACAACTATATTGTGAGATAAAATGTTTTGCTTGAGGTGTTCTCTTAAGCAGTGTTGTAGCAACAGTTATCTACAGGATCAAATCATAGTCCTAAAATATTGACAATTTGTGCACCATGCTCTGCCTCTTCAGCTGTAATCTCCCTGATATGTGATTTTTCTTTCATGTTGCTGCAGATATTGGTACAAACTTGGAAATAATTCATTAGCTTACCAACATTGATTTGCTTCTCCTGTGAGCTATGTGATATCTAAACTTCAAACACGTCTTAGCAAGCAGGGGAGCGTCGGCCTCTGCTTTAGGATTGAGGCAGTGTTAGAGGTGATGTGAACTACTCAGGAAAGAAATGAGGTTTTCTTCAGTTGGCCAAAGCAGCTCATTCCTGCTTGCCTTGAGGAATGATGTGCAGCCGTGTTACTGAGGATAACGGCAACTTAGTGGGCATTTTCTGGAATGACTATTTTAATCGTGCAATCTTATAGCAAAAAGCAAAACTAAAAGTTGAAAATCAAGCAAAACAGCAGAAATTTAAAACTATTTAGCTTGATTTCTGCAGCAGGTGCAGACTGGCTGAGCAGGGATGACAAGAAAAAACAAGCACCCAAGTCACTGCAACAGCGTCCAGTAACCAGTGTTTCGGCAGCCGAGCCAAGATCCTACAGCGGGTTTTTAGGCTTTATTAGGACTGAGCTGGCAGTTGTAGGTAGACACAGCAGCTTAGCAAAGTGGAGATAGAGAATCCAGTGCTCAGGGTGTCTCTGTGCATTGGCTGATGCCTGTGCTGCAGCACAGGGCTGAGCCCCAGGTCAGAGGTGCCTTTGATCAGCTCTCGGGATCTCCCTGCTCAATATGTTTAGACTTTTTAGATCATCTTCAGAAGCACCTGGCTCCTTGCCTTGCTCATAAATGGAGTGTAAGATGCCTGGCTTGAGCACTAGGAATGATCCTGTTGCACCTGGAAAAGTAATTTTTGACTGATAGGATGCCTCAGCTGGGGATATCAAAGTGAGTTTGTCCTTACTCCATTTTAGTGGGCAGGTAATTTTTGAACGTGGAAAATGTTCTTGCTTTGATTTTGCTTTTCTTTCTCCCTTGCTATCAAAGAAACATATTCTGCAAAAAGGTGATTTCTTTTTTTCTTTGTTTTAAAGCTCTACCCATTGTGAAAATCCTCAGTTCTGAGCTTCAAGTCTAGAATGTATCACTGGTCTCCAGCAAAGTGCCCTGCATTGTTTGCAGTTCCACAAAACAGCTGTCAGAGTCAGGTTTTGTTGTGTATTCTCAATTGTTTTGCTGCTTTTTGAACAAAGTAAAAGGTATTTTCTCAAAGGAAAAAAAACAAAACAGAATTAATTTGTAGCAAGAAAGACAAATTTAGTCTAAGCAAAAATGCTTCAAAAGCTAAAATATGGTTCCAGAGGAAAAAACTAAGAATGCTCAGATCAAGAAAAAATACATTGCATGTGGATGCATGCTTACCAGTGGAAAGAGGGACATGGTTTGCCTTAGGTCAAAAATGGGAATGTTTCCACGTTGAGACCAGACGTTAATTCATCTAACCAGGTTTGCTGTTCAGTTTTGTACTCTGCTTAGTTTATATACTTTGGCATTATGATTTGAATTAAAAGTCTCCTGAAATAAAATTTTGGCAGAATTAATGGCAAATGTAGACATGGTTAAAATGATTGTTATTCCATGATCTTTGGTCAAGAATTGCTGTCCAGATTTTTTCAGGAAAAGGCAAGGAGAGTATCTGACACTGGTTTTGCTGTTTCTTTCTGATGTACTGGTTGCGCACCGGAACCAGTACACTCGAGTGTGAATTACCAAACTCTAGTATTTTTTCAAATATCTCTCATTTCAAAAGATAACTATCTGCAAAACGTCAACGGGCTTAATATGTAATGACTGAATAAGAGAAATGAACTAATTGCAAGTTGTTATTGGAAATCTATTGTTTACAAATTGCAAAGAAAACTTACCAGAATACATAGTACTGGTGATTTTAAAATGCTTTTCAGGGTGCATTGATTTGTTAATCTTGGTTTTAAATGCAGGAATTTGCAATGTGGAGTAGTGCTTCAGAGGTGATGTAGTACAAACCATATCAAATGTCTACACACACTCTTGCAGGAGTAGAATATTTAAATATTTATAAGTACTTATGAGTGACTCACTGGCGCATAAAACCAGGCAAATACCATTTCTCAAAAAATTATTTGATCCGTACCGGCAATGTTCACTGAAGCAATTTCACATACACAAATAATAGTATTTTCAGTTGCTTGCAGATGCAAAATTACGTCAGTGAACAGTAAATACAAATATTGGTGAGATCATAAAATGGCTGATGGTCCTAGACATACATGTGCACCTTCAGATCATGTAGGTAGGGATCTGTTGTGATTTAAACCCAGCCAGCAGCTCAGCACCACGCAGCCGCTTGCTCATTTCCCTCCCACCCTAGTGGGATGGGGGAGAGAATTGCGGGGGGGGGGGGGGGGTGAACCCAAACGTGTGGGTTGAAATAAGAACAGTTTCACAGAACAGAAAGGAAGAAAATAATAATGATGATGATGATAATAAAATTACGATACTAATAATGAAAGAATTGGTATATACAAAACAAGCGATGCACAATGCAATTGCTCACCACTCGCTGACCGATGCACAGTTAGTTCCTGAGCAGCGATCCCCCCAGGCCAACTCCCCCCAGTTTATATACTGGGCATGACATCCCATGGTACAGAATACCCCTTTGGCCAGTTTGGGTCAGCTGCCCTGGCTGTGTCCCCTCCCAACTCCTTGTGCCCCTCCAGCCTTCTTGCTGGCTGGGCAGGAGAAGCTGAAAAATCCTTGACTCAGTATAAAAACTACTTAGCAACAACCGAAACCATCAGTGTGTTATCAACATTCTTCTCATACTGAATCCAAAACATAACACTGTACCAGCTACTAGAAAGAAAATTAACTCTATCCCAGCCAAAACCAGGACAGGATCTAAAAAGTACAGTTTGCATTTTCACTGAGCTGGGAATGAGGAATTGCAGGCTTTCCTATGGCTTTGTTCTGGTCTTGCAAAACCAGAGGCCATTTCTGAAAATCAGACCCAAACTTTCTGCTTTGAATTTCCTTTTATTTTTCAGTCAAAGTGCATCTTTCTGAGGAATTTGTGAAGCAAATGCAGCATAGTCATGAAGTAAAAACACCTTTTCACTAAAAATGGGGAAAATCATACTTAAAATGTGTAAGATTTTGCATGAAGTCAAAAGCGTGATATGGTAGCATCCTCGGCACACTTTCCTAGATCTTGTTCTATTATGTACAGACTGGAATATCTTAGCTTCTGTTTTCCTCTTGTTTCTTGTTTTCTCTACCCGTTTTTCCTAACGGGTAATTGTTAGAGCTGTATTTTTCTTTTGAAATCTGCCTTCATCTGAGGAAAGCTGCTGCAGATGTTCTCTCTTTGCCCTTTCAGGCATTTCATGGATGCTTTGAATTGCTTCTCCATCTACGTGCTCCTCATCTTTTCTTCGACCACTTGAGCAGATTCATAGCTTTTAAGGCCAAAAATGTTCCTTAATATATCAGAAGTTTATCTAACATCTGTCTCAGATTCGTCTGCTGTAGCTGCCACTCCTGATTCATGTTGTATTTGTCTTGTGTAGCTTGTGGGGTGCCTTTTAGGTTCAGTACCACCAGCACTGGTGCAGAGGATAAAACCTTCTGTATTACCCTTTCCCTCCCGTATTACCCTTCCTCAGCATCCAGGCAGGGATCACGCTGGTCTTTGGCCACTGTTGTGTTTTCTCACTTACAAACTGTTTTCCCTGCTAAAGGTGAAGGCAGGATTAGTTACCTCATCTGGTTTTCATTTTATAGTTCTGTCCTGCATTCCTCATTCCTGGACGTGTGGTCAATGTGTTATATATAACTGTAAACATGGTTCTATTAAAATACTTTATTGTGCACGGATGCAGGTTACTAGCCAACCCAAAAAGCTCAGCACATCAGTCCTGCCTTCCACTTCATTCACTCTCTGGTGTCCGTAGTGTCAGCTGGGATTTCTGTGTTTGTTCCAGATCTCGATGGAGATGTTGAACAGATTTGGGCTTTGGATGACTCTTCATGCGGTGCCACTAGAAACAGCCCTGCTTGAGTGGTCCCCTCTGAGAAATGCTTTTAGAGATCTGTCCGTCAGCCAGTTCTTAGTTCATTTAGCACCTACTTTATTGATACTGTATAGCACTACAGAGCTGCAGTGCTAATTTTTTAATCAAAATGCCAGAGCAGCCATCAGAAAATTACCAAGTACAGTACATATCCCCAGTGCAATGATACGATTTATGTAGAGCCACAGCTGAGATGTTTTTATTTCATGTTCTTCACAGGAGAAAATCTCCTTGACAAATGCAGGATGTCCAGATAGAAACTGAAAAAAATAGCAGTGGGAAATTGAATAAGCTGAACTCAAAGGTTGGTTCTGCTTTAATACTTCCAAAAAGAATAAAAAAAAGGTGCTAGCCTATAGAGAAAAGTGAAAAGCTTTGGAGATGCTTCAGTGCATCAGGATTTGAGGTGAAACTCAGCTGTTGCCAATGTCTGTCTTTAGCACCATCATAAAAAGCTCATTCTCAAGTTTCTTGATGATCAAAACTTCAGAAAGAACATCAAGAGCCATCAGCAGAAATAAATAACTCGGAGCTCAGGCCTGCCATGCTTCCAAAGCACTTCTGCCGTCAGATTTTCCCTCTGCAGTATATAAAATACATCTGCAGAATTTTGGTTTGTCTTTCTGCAAACCAGTAAGTACAGATCCCACTGAACTCATGCTTTAAGCCACACTTAGATCCTATAACTTTCACCAGAGTCCAGACACTGACATCCCAGCAGTATTATTAGAAAGTTGCTGCTTAAAGAAGTAATTTGTGACCATGATTTACCAAAAAGAAGAAAAGAAATATGCTAAGTATATGGGGCTTTTTTCTTTTTATTTGTCATTCTGTTCATCATGCAAACCTGAATAACGTGTTAGAAAAGGTCACGGGTACCCTCCTGGACACTGGAACACTTGGAGCAGTGTCCTGCTCTGTGGCCAGCTGAAACTCAGCACCGGTTTGCAGCACTGTGCATCACAGCCCCCAAAACTGCTGGAGTGGTGATGGAGTGCAGAGAGGGACAGAGAAGGGAGTGGGAATGACAGTAATTTCAAAGCAAAGCACCAAAAATGGAGCAGGGTGAAAAGAGAGGATAAAAATATCCTCACCCTGTGATTTCATAAGGTATACACACCTTTTAAATATGAAATTAAATAGGAGAATCAAGAGCTTGAAAGACCAGGGTAACATTCAAAACATTTTCAGGCTGTATTTCGACATGAACTGTGTTTCACAGGGTTTTCCCACAGCCTGATTTAATGTAGTTTCAGTGCAGGGCTCCGGTCTGATGGAGCTGCTGCCGAAATTGCCTTCTGATTTTGAAGTTTTTCCTGAAAGACGCTGCCCAGACTGACTTTCCCTGTGGTTTTATTCTCCTGTCTGGTTCTGTGACCTCATTCTCCATGTCACTCATGCTTCATTTTAATCGTGGAGAGAATTGAGCTTTCCCCAGTGTTCGGTGCTACCACAAAGTGGAGTTTTCCATCACACCCCCTTTGCTGAAACCATACCTGCAGCCAGGATTGCTGTCCTGCTGTTCACATGTGGAAGCAAAAAAAAAAAAAAAGTTTAGTTTGACCCTGGTCTGTGAAAACACAAGAGCCATTGCCAGCATGACACTGTATCGGCCAAGTTCAGGCAGTGCCACTGCACTGTTTGTTTTTACAGCAAAGGCACTATATGCATATTTTTAATATACGTTCTCACAGCTATTATTTGATAGCTCTTACAGTTAGACTCGTAAAAATTTTGCTGCACAAATGTCTCCCTTTTATATTCTGCTCACCTCCAAAAGGCTATTGATCTAAGGAACCCATTGCTGGTGGGGGAATCATTTCTGCCATGAAAATTCAGGAGCTGTGTACGGAGCCCTTGGCAATCTGACGAGAGGAAATGCAGAGCTATTACAGCTGGTCCAGGCTTAATATTGCTCTGGGTGTCTAACCTATCTCCATTAGCACAGCCCTCTTGAATGCCCTTACTAAAATTGGGAGCTGGAGGAAAAGCATTTGCTAATGCTTATATGGTGAAGCTGGAGAATGAGATGCTGTGTTGCCTGCTACTCAGCATCTTTCCAAAGACCTGGTGGGTTACGTGCCCGGGAGAGCGTTCCTCTAAAGGATGACTACTCATTTGTGGGTACAAGTCCACATGTAAAGTTACAATTTCCTGCAGTTTACAGCAATGAAGTTAAAAATGAACCATCCAGCAGGGCCTGATTGGCAGGACAGGGATCTCATTTCTTTATTATTCTTAGGAATGCTAATGTGTTTTTCTTGAATATGCTAGTCCGACAGCGAAAGACTGTAGTAGCCTGTTGAGGATGCCTTGGCTGGGATGGGAGGCATGGACCTTCCCGTCCTGCACGGCTTCCTGCAGCAGAGCAACCCAGATTCATGAACAGACCAAACTGGATGGAACCAAGACTCCTTTTTCTACCCCAAAACCCCAAACAAGAGCATGGCAGTCCTGACATCTGTAGCTGATGTGCAAGCATCACTTAGGGTTTATATTCCTGTAGGACCTGGAGGCAAAGTTGTTTCAGAAGTAGTGATAACATCTGGTTGCATTTGGTCATTACTGATATCAGAGGCTGTTGCCTTCAGTCTTTTCTCTTCAGGGGACTGCAGTTTATTGTAGCAACAAAAAGAGCTCTGTGCCATATTCTCCTGCAGTAAATGGCATAAAAGGCTACACTGCCTGTCTTTAATTCATGTAACACTGTGGTAGCCACCAAAATCACCTCCAGCCCCTAAGGCAAGCCCATATGGTAATTTACAGGCTTAAGAAGGTATAAAATGGACACGTGTTCTGACTGTTATAGAGAGCATATCTCCACTTATTTTAACACTAACTATTATTGGGGGGGGGGGGGTTCACCATTAGTATATATTCAGTGCAATATAAACCACAAAAAATACGTGTCTCTCTCCCGGGTAGAGTGGTTTGGAGTCTGCTGCAAGGTGTAATGCATCCTCTAGCAGGGCTGATAAGAGTTTTGCTTTTAATGCAATTTACTAACCAATCATCTGCTAAAATATGAGATGTAATATGAGTCTAAATTTGTTGCAGAATTGCTATTATCCCCCTTATTTTGTTTTAAGATGTGTTTTTATGAACCCATTCACCACTCCAAGTCAGGCAAGATACATTCATGGAAAGACTCCAATATGTTAATTGGTATTTATTGAATACTTCAGTGTAATGTGATGAACAGGCACTGTGGGTCGTAACTAATGCATCGACATCCAACGACTATAGCGGAATGGAAGATGAAAGCAATTTATAATGGACATAGCATGCATTCATCTTGCAGTGCTACGTGGACACCCACCAAGTCAAATAGCTTTCAAAGAGAATGGAAACGCATTTTCTTTGCCAGATGGGAGTTTCGTGGCAACAGCGAAACACTGACACGGCAGAAATACAAACCTGTGGGTGCTGGGGGGGCTGCTAACGCACTGACTCCTCCGGAGAGCAGCACATCCCTCCAGCGTTATCGGGCTCCCGTGAAGGAGAGAGATGCTTGAGACACAAAAGAACAAACTCGGCTGCTGCCATCCAGGTGAGTGCCGCTGGTGTGGTCTCCTGCTCTCCCCTTCACCATTTCCCTTACCCTGCACCATCGCTGACTTTAATTTGGTGAAAGCAAGTGCGTTGACGGGAGGGACTCGGCCCAGAAAATAGTTTTCTCCTTTCTTAAATAGAGTGAGAGTAACCCACTTACTCCTTTGATGCATTAGCACAGGTGGCCTCTTGAACGTAATGCATTAAACAAATTATATGAACTGCAAATAATATGGTTTGTATTCTAGCGCATAAACAGGGCTTCAGCAAATAAATAAACCAATGGCAAAAAGCCGCTTTTCAGATTTCACTTTTCAAGCCCTGCAGTGAGGCACTAATACAATTATGTCAAAAGTGTGTTGAGCAGATAGAAGTAATGAACTGTTGGATTCCTTTTCTGTAAGAGCTCTTTAACAGAGGACGTTGGGGAATAAAAGATTTTCCCTGCAATAGGCATCATGTGTCCAACAGCTTTAAAAATAAAAAAAAAAGAGTGGCAGGTTAGCTTCATTCTTCTGGCTCCTGGGAGAGAAGACCAGCAGCTCCAAGCGATCATTGATCAGCTTTCCTTTTGTTAAACATTAGGCAAGGGAAGACTTGGCAGGTGTAATTTCCTTTAAGGAGAAAGGAAGAGGGAAGGGAAAAGGAAAGCTGGGGGACTTGGGACCGCATCATGCTGAGCCACCACCTTAATTCTCCCATGTGGCAACTCTCTAAGTTGTAGATCTTCCATCAGGCTTTGCAAGCGTTCTTCTGCCCATGAAACAAAAAGTACTTCAATAAGTGTTAATTGATCCACTAATTTCCTATAATAAAAGAAACTCTGAAGAAACCAACAGGGCCAGTGGCAAAGCAATTTCATTGTGTCTCTTGTCAGCGCGCTGGGTAATTTACTCTGAGGATTGGATACAAGTTGCTCATAGAAGAGGTTGAACTATCTGATGAAGCAGTTATACTGCTTGTGGGGATGTTTGGTTTCCTATAGTTATTATTGCTGCTGTTGTTGTTATTAGTTTTTGTGGACAATGCCCCATAGGAGCTGGATTGAGAGGCCCAGCTAATTTCAAATTCCAACTTCAAAAGTTGTCAGGTGAAAACCATTTTAAGTCACTTGAAATAACAGATTTGTTTCAGTGCAGTGGAGATGACTAGTGCTGGGCTCTGCAAGTAGCCGAATAAATGTTAGAGGTGCTGTAACAGCTGTATCGAGATAGTAGAAGTGGTATCTGAGCCTTGCTGTTTCTCTTACAATTATCTTGTGAAGAATTACCTAATAATCAGTCGAACTAAGCAAGATGATTTTGCTGTGCTGAAGTGTTATTTAATTAGTCGTCTGGGTGGTTTTGCTGTCAGGAGCCTGGGTGAGCCCCAGATTACGCGAGGGCTGTGCTGCTGCACCCAGCTGACATGCCCAGAGCTCAGTCTCCAGCAAACCCAGCAGAGGCTGACTTTGAAGTATGTTATTTCTTGTGAATCTACTATCTCTTGTATCAAGTTTGTATATGAAATGCAAATTCTGCATACTCTGATGGTCTTTGCCTCTTCCAAGTTTAAGCTGGTATGACCTCTGGATATCTTAATTGCCCTCGCATCCGCCTGTAACTTTAATCATTTTTAAAAAGCTTTTTGCTTTAAGCGGAATTGCTCATGTGTCACAACACACCTATCTATAAATATTTGCAGTCTCAGGCGCTGAGAAACCTCCTTTCGATCCATTTCTTCTGCCCACTCCATAAAATCACCAAGACATCTCTCATCGCAGCAGCCTGCCTTATAAATAAATAAATAAACCAGTGACAGCCCTGGAGAGAAAACAGCATGAGGAGTAACAGAGACTGCTAATGTCTGTCTTTTTTTTTTTTTATCCCTCCCTGCCTCCAGCAGGCTAATAAAGTACAATAACAAGGAGCCCGCATGCCATTTCATCGCATATGGCTGCTCTGCCGCTGCCCCTCTGGTTTGCAGCGGCCCCACTCGCTGGTGCGGGAAGGTGCCTGCCCGCGGCTGCCTGCACAGGCAGCTCTGACCTACCCTTCCACCCCAACGCTTTGCTTGGCTGGTTTTCTCTTGTCCATTAGCTTGGGGTTTGGTTTTTTTTTCATACCTGCCTCTTTTTACTCTGGCAGAAATAATGGGAAAAGTTTTGGAATGAAGGCTCAAGAGGAACGTGAACAATTCCCATTTTGGCAAATTAAGGGATTTCTAAGCTTGCTCCTCGCATAACTCTTGAAAAATTTGACTATCAGTGTCTAAGAGATGTTTTGAAGACTTCTTTTCATGCTTAGAAGTTATTCTGTGTCAATAGCAGGTGGGTCTCAGCCGTCAGGGGCTACAGCATCTCTCTTCAATTCACAGACACCGAAAATCTGGAAAGTTCCAGGGTAATTTATGTCTCTTATCTCACAGATCTCTTTCAAACCAGGGTAAGAAAGAAACCATTTCTTCACCATTTAAACTCTTCTGAACCATATCTGTTGCAGGACTTGCCATGTCCTCCTCCTCCGCTGGTCGTGGGCAGTCTCCAATGTCCCTGTCTTCTCCAGAGCAGAAAGACATGCATTGGTACTATACATGAAACAGGTTGCAAGTTTACTCATTCCTGTGCTACAAACTTCTTGGACATGTCCACATTAGCATTAGTTCCTTATGCTATAGCAGATGGAGATGTGGAAATAATGGTGTGACTCTGTCAGAGTGAATTAGGTGTCACAAGCTCTGCCGGTTTCTAAAAAAGGATGCTGATGGAAGCATCCATGCTCCGATGAACGGACAACATGATACCACTTCAGGAGTTTCTTTTCTCTCAATTTGGTGGGCAAGAAATCAAGAACTACACCCAGATTTCACATGATGTCATTTGCTTATAACTGCTCATCACATTGGTAGTGTGTCCAGTGCTGGCTGGAGGCTGGTGGTAGCCACGTAGAAATGCCCCTGCCAAGTAGCAGGGTCTTGCTTATCAGAGCATTCGTTGGCGTGAGCTGTAGCTCTGGGAGTGGTGTTTCCTGGCAGAGTATGTGTCCTCTGCAAGGCAAAGGAGAGAATCATCCATATATTAGAAAAAGTATTCACGATTTGGTATGCTTGAACAATGTTACAATGTCAACATCACAATCTCGTCAGATCGCGGGGGTTTAGTTCAATCAAAATGACAGGAAATTTCCTTGGATTTTAGCCATCATCTGAAGAAATTGGTTAGAGTCTGAGTTTGTAGAGCAAACACATCAAAATGAGTTTGAAGAACTGCTAGAAATAGCAAGACCTACATGGGTAACTTTCTTGCAATTTCTTTCTATTATTAAGATTTAATTTCTAAAATTATGTGTGAATTATGATGGGGGCTCTTTATTACACTACCCAAGAAATTCGTTGGTCTTCATCTTTTTGTGACCACTTTTTTCCAAATTTGGTTTTACTACATGTAGTAAAGGGACTGATGACCTCTCTGTCATAGCGACTTGCACAAGGTTTGCACTTCAAGGGAGTCTAACGCTTACCTGAAGTTGTGAGTAGTCGAAGTCTCCGTTAAGTGGGATTCAGGCTTCCCCCTGTGCTTCTCTCTCTGTCGCAGGACGGCAGAGCAGGCGCTGGCCAAGGGGAAGGGTTTGGGTGCCACGTCGGTCTTACTGAAGCTGTCAGTTTTCGGAAAAGTGTTTGTCGTGTAGGGTTTTTTAATAGTGTTCAACTTTTTGCTTTTTCCACCCTCCAGAGGTGCACTTTTCAATATACTTTCTGTCTTTTAAGACCCTTTTCCTGCAGCCAGGACCAAATGGATGGCTGTCAGGACCCCTCTCGTTAGAGTTGCAGCCGGGCCAGTGCCTGAAGATCCCAAAAGCTTCGTGCTGACCACGGCAGTGCTTCCCTGCCTCGCTCAGGGAGCTCCTTGTGTGACGGGGGGTCCCCAGTGCCAGCCATGGCCCTTGCAAACACAAATCCCATTACAATGACATTACATGCTGCTCGCTGCTGCAAAGGGTTTTCATGCTGAACATCACATTTTTTATTTTTTTTCCCCCCTCTTAGAAAAAGCCCAACTGCCTTCTAGTTCAAATGGAAACTTATGAAGAAAACTTTACCTTCATTTTCAACGTGGCTCAGAGTGACTTTTCCCCAGAACGTGACCTTGCCATCACCGCTTGCTCGTCACCACCTGATGCGCTTGTTGTGTCAGCCGGGGGTCCAGGGGAATCGCTGCCACCAGCCACTATTTATCTTTCTCTGAAGTGTAACAAGCGCAGTCTGAGACAGCCACCCTTGTGTGTCACGCACAAGGACTGGAGTAACTTTAAAGCCAAGGCGACTGTAATGTTCAGGAGTGATTTACAAAGCAAGTAAAGAATCATGCTCTGGATATTTAAAAGTGATACGTTTGCTGTAGTTGGTTTCTTTCAAAGCCCCCCTTTCGCCAGAAAGAAACTATAGGACAGAGGTGCCAGATTTTCCTATGATTTAAATGCCATTATTTCATTGCAGCGTATAAACATCACCTAATTGTGATCAGAAAAGTTAGAGGACCCTTGGACCATGAAAGTTTTTCCAAGAGAAGATACTGTTTCATTCTCACAGAAAAGAATAAGCCGTTCACTGTGTACTGGGTATGCAGCAGCTCTGATGCTATTGGGGGGACAGATGAAGTTTATTACCATCTTCCTGAGCGTGCAGGATGATAAGGAGTGTTTAGTCCCGGATGGTGGACACCAAGAGTTAGGGCATGTCTCTCTGATTAGGAAAGTTGAGGGGGACAGGGGGGCTGCTGCCTGCGGAGATCACCTGCGGGAATGGGCAGGGGGAGCCAGCAGGACAGGAATGGGAGCGGTGCGAGGATGGCCGTGCGGAGGAAGGCAGGGAGGCAGATCCCGGTTTCCACAACTGACCAGGACTATGTTGGACCAGAGCTATACTGCACCGGTGAGACCTGCTCTGGGTACTTCTGGCAGCAGCCACTAAAGTGTTAACTGGTTCCCCGCCAGCTGTTGCAGGGTAATATTTGTGGCTCTCTGGGAACAGCTGCATTAGCCTCTTCTGCAGCTAAATCTACTGTAACAGTGGCAGGAGAAGATGAAGAAAGGATTCTAGAAAAAAACCTCTGAGGCTGAATTGAGTAACTCTGCCCTGCAGAATATGGGACTGTCCAGCCTGACTATCTCCCAGAAAAATAACATCTCTTGTAGAAAACAGTAAGAAAGGGAATGCAGTAGCATCTGTGCTCCAAGGCTATGTCCTTAAATCAGTGAACCTGAATTTACAGAAGTGAACCACCTGTCAGTTCCCTTGTAGGGGATTTTTTAAAAAGCAGCAGCATTCCTTTACATCACTAGCCTTGTCAGGGCAGTACAAACAATGGGCCTTTTCCATCGTAATGCCTGGCTAGAAACAGCAAATAAGAACATAGGAAAAGATTTTTTTTCTGAGCAAGCTCTCCTGTAGGAGGACAGAGAGGAACCCTTGTCTAAAACTTGCCAGGCTCTCTGGAAAGGTTCAGTCTGGGGTCTGATGGCAGTATTTCAATATTGATTGTTTTCATGCATTTGACAGGTATCTATTTGCTTCATCTCCCCTTCCCACCTCCCCCACAACTGCTGGGCCTATCTACTAGTTTGATGAGAGGCAAAAGTTCTAAATTCGCCAAAACAACCTGCTTCAGTTCCAGTTTTGATGGAGATGCTCCTTTGTAAGCATAAGCAGATGCTCAGGTGTTTGTTGTTAATTTTCCTTCTTACTGTCTGAATTTGTAATAACAGTAACAGGAGAATGATTTTGCTGTGAGCCATGTTTTACTTTTGCTGGCGGGACATGCTAGTTAATCATGGGATATCTGCTGCTCATCTGTTCTTATTTTATGAAAGATTTTCAAAAATAACGGTTCAAGCAATTCACCCAACCCGGTTTAAGCACGTCTCACCACAACTCCATTTCAAGCCATTTGTCTCTGCTTTGCTCATCATTGAGCATTCAGATTCAAAGAGGTTAAATCAGTGTACGGCAAGTTAGGAAGCAGCTTGATTGATCTGCCTTTAAGCTGTCTATTCACTTACAGAAGCCAATAGCCTAAACAGCTTCCTTGCTGGCTGAAAACAGATAAAATTCCATTTCATTCTTTTGCTCCCCTTACTTCCAGACATCGTCATATAAAATAATTAATCCTGATGCAGCTCACGCGGCAGTTTGCAGCTCTTGTTGGTATTGCTCTGTTGCTCCAAGCAGAAGTAACTTGCATGGTTGCTTAACAAATTGACTGCTTAGAATTGGTTAGAGTACTCATTTTTCTTTTAGACTATTCTTTTCTTGGAGGGATGAAAAGCTTTCAGTAGGCTGCTTTTTATTGCATCTATGGGCAAGTAGAAATATGTTAAGAGAGGACATAGAGTTTATCTTTACTTCATTTGCATAAAAATACAATTTGAATTATTTTCTTTTTCCAGCGCTGTTTTCCATATTTTTCTCTCATCAGAGATAGCAGCAGAAAAATGAAAACAGAGTTATGTTAAATTGGTGCATGTCATAGCATGGCAAGATCTTTCACACCATGGGATCCTGGGGGCAAGAACTGTGCCCTGGTATGTTCATATGGACTACAGAATACTTGGACTTGGGAAAAAACAGTTGACTTTGGGTATTGTTGTATTAAGATAAACTATATATTGCAATCAGATGCTATCTGGTGTTCTTGGAAGTCGACAGAAATTTTTGAGTCGTCTAAATTTGTTCACTCCTTGTGCTGTGTGACAATACATTCACAACTTCTGCATCATCTCATGCAGAAAAGAAAGAAAAAACTGAAAGTTGGAATCTGGTTCCCTGAACCTTTCAGATAGATTTAGTCTGACTGCCATAACTAGTTGAAATTATTATAATAGAGTTCTTATTTCATTGGGTTTTTTGGTTAATATGACACTTGAATAATCGAGTGCAGGTATTCCGGCAGCTTGAAGTCAAGCTATTTCCCCTCCTAAAACCAGTCATTTTGAGTGATTTCAGGTAAAACACCTCTCTGGTTTTCTGTTTTCAGGTATCCATTTTGCACATGCTTACCTTTTCTAAAGATCGGGTGTCTGGCCATGTTTTGGTAAAGAATGCGTACAGTGGGTGTGTAGACTGTCTGAAGCACTGTCTAACATCAAAATCAAAGAAAGTTTTCCTTATTCTTTCTTAATTACAGTACTTCTAGGAATTCCAGCAACAGTAGACTTTAAGGAATTAGTATTTCCTCTATCTTTTGTTGCCCTCTGCCCATTATCCCTTCAAAAAACATAGCAGCTTTCCACCTAGGTTTTGTGGCCCTTACTCATTAAGTAAAGTATATATTTTACCAAAAATAAGATAAATACTTACTGGTTGTGTTTGGGCATCTGGGCTAAGGGGATGGTGAAAACCTGCAGGGTGTGTTGACATGTCCTGAGGCTGAGGTGGGATTTCTTTTGCCAGATCCTCCATCACACATCCTAAATGAACCGTTCTGCTCTGATGGCAGATAACAAGTGGCCTAGGGACCTATGCAGCTTTGTTTGTGGATTTTTATATTTTTAATAAATTTTTGCTGTTGCTTCAGTCAGAGGACTGCGTCACTTAGGGATTGCTTCTGCCTGCCTGGAAACCAGAGAGAATAGATACATACAACTGTTTTGAACAGGCATACAGTGAAAATATAATTAGGCATGCCATTGTTAGCCTTTTATATTTATTTATTTAGGGTCTATCATCTCTTTTGAAAGCCTCAGTTCTTTACTGCTTCATTACATAGTACTGTCTCCTCCCAGCTCCCTCCCATCTCTATTTAGATAGATTGGACAGATCTTGTTAGCTTTCTCCCGGGGATGATGGGGACCAAAAAGTCATTTAAACATATTTGGCAGGCCATACATCTTAATGCTATCCAGTAATAATTCAACAGAAAAAGAAGTCCTGTGACTGCAGGCTAAATGAAATGAAATTAGGGCTCTCTGCTCCCTGTGGGCCAGAATCCCCTTGTCTCACTTGATGTAAATGAGATGGGCATTTAAGCTGTGTAATCAAGATGGAGAAATGATGTTCAGGTTTCTTCACTGGAGAGCCGTGGTCTGAATGCCCTTAGGCGGGCAAAAAATGCAAAAAGTATCGCAGAGGTATCTGATGGTACGGCAGCTGATGTGCAAACCCGCTGGAAGATGCCAGCCATACCTGGAAGACTTTGAGTCTGCTTTTCTGGCAATAAACAGGAGGAGAGAAACCAAGAGCAAACAGGGATGACAGGCGAGGGTGTTTCCATACTAGGAGAAATCAATCGTGTTGTTCATCACTGCTGTTGCAGAAGTAGCTGAGGTATAAACAGGGCACAGACATTTTTATTACTGTGCCATCAAACCCTGCCCAGGGAGATTTAAGGCATTATTGCTGGAGGTAGCAGTCAGTGTAGTCAAAGAAGCATCTAACCTCAGTAAAGAAATTATCTAAGCTTCTTGCTACAATAAAATTTATTTTCCCAGCATTAAATAAAAGGGGAGGATGTGTGTCTGGGGTGGGAGACTGCCACTCCCAGCACGCTCTGTGCTGCTACCTGCTGTCATTGAGCTTTCGTTTCAGCTTTCTGTAGCAGTTACGTTACTGCCTGGGCCAGCAACTTCTTCTGAGTTGCATTTATTTGTAGAGGCCACCCAAATCCTGGGGTTTTATTACCCAGCTTGTGGCTTATGCATAGTTGCGGCTGAATGCCGTGCGCGGTGCCGAGCACAGCAGGGAACCAAACCACCCGAGAGCATTGGGTGCCTCTTCACCGGGTATATTGAATTATAATAACCTTATGTGCGTTGGAATTTGAGCTCGGAGCCACCGTTTTGTGTGTTAGATGTATTATATGCAGCCCAGCAGCAGAGGGGACGTCAGGGGCTCGGATGCTCCAGGCAGGCTCTGCCCCTGCGGCGAGGCTGGCATCCGTCCCTGTGGCCTCGAGCCCAAAGAGCATCACTTGCCACTGGTGGCAGTGATGCTGTTCTGAGGTATTTAAATGCAAAGGGACATGTAACATCAGTAGAGCTGGTAACGCTATTAGTGTTAGTGGAGCTTTTCTAATGTGCAGCCAGCGTACATCTAAAATGAAACTCGGGGCTGCGGTGCTCGCCTTTACAAATAGATGGGAAGGCACCCGCGGCCACCACGCAGCTATCCCAGGCAGTGATGCCAGGTAACCTCTTCCACGATTGATTTTGATACTGTGAACTGATTTCCAGTATTGTCGTCAATATGTGTTCTCCTCCTTCCATTAAACTCTCCATCACCCTCTGTTCTCAGGCTCGGTGGCTTCAGCAATGATTTGGTTGCTGTTGTAAGGATTTGACCCACTTGTAAAAAGCTCCGTGACAAAAATCCCAACTTGTTCCAGGCCTCAGATCTGATGTCAGATTCTGCAAGTTCTTTTACAAGTGTTTCCGTGGTTGTAAAAAAAACCAACAAAAACAACAAAACACCCATACAAGCAGAACCCTGAAATTAAAATGACAGCATAGGGGAATAAAAGTGTAAGAGAAGGGGATTTCAGCTCTATTGTCATTTTAGAAACTTCATTATCCAGTTATGGGCTTTGATATTGCTATTGATTTCACATAGAAGATACTCAGATACTGCAGTAATGCAAATCATATAAAACCCTAAGACAGATCACTGCTAATATATAATAAGGTGGTGGTTACAGCTTACGTTTTTAGTGAAAACTTGCACCAATAGATAGAAGTCTGTAATAAAATTGTTCCTTAAATGAATTATTATTCAGGAAATTTCTGATTATTATAAATCTCCTATTATGTCATGCTCCAATTAAAGTAGACAGGATATTATTTTATGTGAGATTGTAATTAACTAAGCTGGAATTTGGCCAAGTAGCCATAATTTATACCTGGACTGTGAAGAGATATATGAGAATTTTAATATTTACAGTTGATTGAGAACTACCTGAGTTTTCCATTCATCCAGCAGACAATATTTTGCCTTTCATTCACAGTTAGTACAGGAGAAATTACTTAGGACCTCTTTGTGACTCCTACCTTTAAAGTTTCCCTTCTTTGAAATGTTTCTGTGGCTGTGAAATGTCACCTACATATTTGTTTAAGGGGTGACATTTCAGCCAAGTTAATTTTTTGGGGTGGTAAAAATAAAAAGGTAATGGCAATGTTTTGCACATGTGAGATCGTGCTGTGCAGCTGCATGTATGCCGGAGCTATGCAGGCAACCAGTCTAGCTGAGAGAGAGCTTGAAGTCAGAAAGACAAAAAGATATCCTGAGTCGATACTTTTTGAATTAGGTTTCTATTTTATAGGATTAAAAATGTTTCATGAGCGACCCAGAGGAAAAATGTAGACTGGAGGCAAAGTAGAAATTATTACTGTACCTAATAACTTCCAGGTGTCCAGCAATATTTTGAGTAAAAGGGTGAAGTGTCAGCTTCCAAGCATTGTATATTATGAGTTTCAAAGTGGTATTTTGGTTTTGGTTGGTTGATTGTGTTTTTTTTTTAAATTGGTGCAAAAGCAGCCTTTGCTGGAGAACTGTCCAAATAACTGCCCTCTTTCTTAGAGATCAATAACTTCATAAACATGATTTTTAGTAGTTCTGAAATGGAAAGAGCATAGTGTATTTTCTAATGTAGTTTTAAGTCATTCTAGTTGCAGGCTTAACACTTACACAAACCAAATCTGTTGTATAGGAGTATAAATTAGTGCACAAGGTAGTTGGACCATGGTCTGCTGTTACTTACAGCATGGCAAGTCATTTATGGATCTTTATGGGACTTAATAGATTTATCATGGACTTAGCATTAATAGCAGCGTAGTACGGTTCAAAGTTGCCTATCGTCGTGGGTTTTTATTTCTTTGTGGATTGGCAGCAGCAGAGCTGGCAGGTCTCTGGCTCTCCGCTGGCTCTGCAGGGATCTGCTTGGCAGTTTTGGGTGCTTGGGGGTTGCAAAGATGGAGGAAGGAGGACTGCTCCATCGTGGCAATGGAGAGAGGAAAATTCTTGAAAACTCTGATGTTTGCTCGTGTTTCCTGATTGTTTGTATAAAAGTAGTCCTTTGTGTAGGCCTGGAATGGGATTACCTATGTGGAAATGGCTATAGTTTCATTTTAGGACAATGTTAAATATGACAGGTCCAAGTCGTCAGCCTGCAGTCAAAGCCATGAGATCTGTTGTGCACAGCAACTCATTACTGTCAGCAGCAGAGTCATTTTAAAACCTTGCAGGAAAAAATTAACCAAGATAATACTCAAAGATTAACAACAACAACAAAAAAAACCCCAAACGTTAAATTTGTCAGCATATATTTGCTTAGATCCAAGTGAATAAAAACCTGTCGATTCCTTCTCTGTCTTTAGCAAAAACAAATCCCCTTTCTCACCTGGCAGCTGTCAGCAACAGGGAACTTTACCCTTCAGTTTATCGTTTATTGAATCTTCAAGAAATGGAATTGTTCATTATGTGTGTCAGCTGCAGTTTACCAGAACACTTATGTCCCTTCAGGAGAAAGCTGTTTGCTGTAAA
This sequence comes from Haliaeetus albicilla, assembly GCF_947461875.1. Taxonomy (NCBI): domain Eukaryota; kingdom Metazoa; phylum Chordata; class Aves; order Accipitriformes; family Accipitridae; genus Haliaeetus; species Haliaeetus albicilla. Next base: position 20,183,536 of record NC_091509.1, read on the forward strand.
CATATAACTGATTTAGTCTAAAAGTTTAGAAATCCAGATGCAGTCCTAGAGCGTGTGTACTCCTCCTTTCCTTTTAACATTATGGTAGAAAATTTATTAATATGAGTGTATGGCATTGACTGCCCATCATCCATAAAACAGATTTAATTTAAATGACGAAAATATATTTTTAATTCAAAGAACCCTTTCTTATTACTAATATGGCTTGTGTTAACCTTTACCTTTTTCTCTCCTGCTATCCGTACCTCTTAATCCAAATATACAGTTCATGTCTCCTCATTTCTATGTGCACCCCAAACAACCAAACTTCCTCTCAATCTAAAAGGTCAATGATCTTTTCAGAAGAGAGATTTAATTTTTACATGACTTAATACCTATGTAAAGACTTACCCACCTCTTACTTCAGTTAGAGCGTGGGGTTCCTTCAGCTCCGTGTCTGGGTGCTGTTACCAGGTAGCACGGGGTTATTTCTGATACGCAGCCTAGTTCACGTTTTCTTGGCATAGCTGGATCTGACTCATCCTTTCACACCCTTTTTGGAGACTGTCCCTTTCATCGTATGAGCTGGTGCGTGTAGGGATATACTCATGGGCAGATCAAGTGCCAGATACTGTAAGCGTGCACTGCTTTATTCTCAGCACCAGTTAGATGACGCCAGTGTTCCCAGTAAGTGCAAAGATACTCACTCTCTTCCCAGCTGGTCTGGCCTCTACATCATCGAAGAAAACACCACAGTACTTAATTGTGAATATTTTAAAACGAATTACCTGATTTGTAGTGGGTTTGTTAGTTCCTTCTGTGGATGACATCAACAGAAATTACTTCAGAGTTGGGTGATCACATACACTGTGCAACACACACCCCTAGGCTTGTTGTAATGCCTTGATTCAGTGGAAGATAATATTTAGTAAGCAGTGTGTGGGGTTCTTTTGCAAATATTTTACATGAAAGAATATGACTGTGAAGCTACAGGAAAGGAATCTTAGAAGAATTCATATATCAGACTTGAAGACCAGATAAAGATTCAAATCCTAGCTCATTCAACATGACATAATCCTTTTTTACTATTTAATGATTGTGGAAGATAAATGCTGTGGCAGGAGCTTGCATAGTATGAGAAATCTTGTAAGAATAAGAAAAGGTGGTTAGTGGAAGTCCCAGCAGGAATATATTCTTCACAAATTGCAAACGGATTTACGAGGATGAGGGGAAGGAGCAGAGCTGGATGCTCTGTGCATCAGTTAAAGGGCTCGGCAGTACATCTGTGTGTGCTGTTGGGACCTGCGAAGGGAGCCAGGTGATGCTTCACGGGACATTGGCAGAAGACTTCTTTGTTGGAAAATGAGGGTATTTATACAGTGCTTTTGGAGAACTTGTGGCTTTCAGTAGGAGGTTGGACTGAGGTTTTAGGAAAGATGTTTTCTAACACCTTAGAATAGGTAGTGTGCAGAGAATCCTCTATTTTGGAGAGAAGCATCATGAGATTTTGTACATGGTGCTGTAAACAGCCTGCAGCTGGTGAACAATCATACAGAAATGGAGTCAGGGTCTATTACATACCTTTGCATAAATGTCAGCGTTGGGTTTTTGTGTGTGTTATGCAGTAATATCTGATACAGTGCTGAGTAGGGGATAGAGAAAACGTAATCCTAAAGAGAGATTAGGTTAAGTGGTAGTGGTAGGTATTGGACAGGGTACTTGGAGACTAATGCTCCCCTTGGGGTTTTTTGGATAGTGTTGTTTGGTTTATTGGTGTGTCCTAAATTACACTGCACTGTATTCCCCACTGGCACAGGGCAGCGGCTGAAGCAAAACCCGATGCCGGCACGGCCGGATCCCGCAGCAAGCGTTCCCGCAGAAAGCTGGTCCTCGCCCAGAGGTGAATAATGCAGCTCGCTCTCACAAACGTACAGGTTTTCTTGCTGCTTATAAATCGCTAATTCTCAGTGACATCTCAGTGTCTTTGCATTGCATAGAAGCTCTCCTGGTGCCAGCGGGACAACCAGCGACTGACCCTCCGTGCTGCCAGTCCAGCAGCAGCGACCTCAGCGGGTACGAAACACCCGGGCTGCAGTGGTCTCGGCGTGGGCAATCGGTCTTAGCAGGTCGAGTTATGAATGTAACTTTTCTGTGAGTGCAAAGAAATAATCAATTGAGAACTGCAGGATTAGTTTATATATTCGCAAGGTCAACTCGGTCGCGGAGTTTAAAATCCTTTTATGCAGTTTGACCTTTTTGCTTGTGCGAAGGAATAGGGACGCGCTTCAGCAGAGCGGGGGTATGTATGTGTGATGGGCAGGAGGCAGCCCTTGTGCCCCGTCGGTTGTATAAAAGCCAACAGCACCTGAGATACGAAGACATCCAAAACCTGCCAGGGCAGGAGACCAAAGACTCTACTCTGAGGTGATTAGTAAGATCTCAGGTCTTCTGAGATTTCTTTTTCTGTCTCCCAACCTTGTTTTTCTTCCTGGCCTCCTTTAGACATCAAAAATAGTTCCTGTGATGGCAAAAATTAGTTTAAGCCTCTTTGCTGTTGAATCAGCAGACAGATTGATTGCATTGTGTTGAGTGTTCAGTAATGGAAGTGGTAAGTGCTGGGTTCGCAGATGCCTGAATTAATGCTTAGGATGCTATATAGCCAGCTGCAGCAAAATAATTATCTAAGCCTCATATATATATATGTGTGTGTGTGTATATATATATATTTGAGGTTTTTAAAAATTCCTAATGTTAATATAGCAATCTTCCATTTTTTTCCAAGACATTCAGTTTAAACCTTCTACACAAATGTGGATATGTTTATTTTGCAAGTGTCCGTATAACACCTGCTCTGTTAAAAATGCGTGGTGATGTAGAAGCAAGAGCTGCGCACATAAAACTGCTGCCCCAAAGCACTCTCTGGCAGTCTGGTGGCATTGTCATTTCATAAATAAGTGCTGTAAAACTTGTAGCAAAAATTGTTGGTTTATTTGGTAAGAATTCTTTGCCAGCTATGGATTGCAAGCTGTTTCCTCCTTCTCATCCAAGCCCTGATGGTGAGAGCCTGCAATGTAACCCCCAGCTACTTTCTCACTACTCATTCATTCTAGGACGGTACAGCTGCCGTAGGACCCTGTGTATTTTTCTTATCTCATGAGAAACACTGCCATTTGGGGCAAATATTATGCTGTTGCTAATGGGCTTAAAATTCATTTCAAGTTTTCCAATTACATATTTCATTTATTTCATGAATGTGAAATGACACTGCAGAGAGCAAAGCTGTTAGCTGGCATGCACCAAGTTAGGAAAGGTTTCACTTCTGCATTTTGCATTTAAACAAGCAGAATTAATTAATGACATGAAAGTTGTTCTTGTTTACTGTGAGATGCCTTGCATTTCTCTGGCTATGATCCTGATGTGTACCTACCCCTTCTGTTTTACGTAACAGGAAAAAAAAAAGGATGGTCCCTAATGGCCTGATCTAAGAGATGCTGTACTGACCGTAAGTCATGGCTGGTGATGTCTTTGGGAGTTGCTTTGGGAACAGGAATACTTTGCCATAAACAACCAGTGATGGAGCAAAGTCCATTTTATTAATTACTTGTCTCGTGCTAGCTGTGGCTTTTGCGAATCGGCATAACCACAAGTAGCCCTTGAAAAACTCCAGAAAGCACACCGGCTGCACCTTCAGCGTGCTTCACCCTCAAAACTCCCCAGCACACGATTTCTCCAGCTGGTACAATCGCGCCGGTGTTGAACTAGACTGTGTTTTAATTGTAAGTAGAGCCGAGGACAAGCTGTATTGCAGCCCCACTGAGGAAATGGGCAGTGATCTCAGTCACTGCTCGCTCGCTGTGCACCCCCGGAGTCATTGCCCTCTGCCACCCAGGCTGTGCTGGATGGGGACCCGTTCCCCGCAGCACCTCGGGGTACGCTGGATGAGCAGCGAGAGCTGCCTTTCTCTGGTACCTATTACTTTAGCATCTCCTCTCCTTGTACTTCACGGGGAGGTTTTTCTTTCCAGCTTCAGCAACAGCTCTGAATGGCAACGAAGCACTGAGAGATCACCCCAGCCCTCGCTCCTCTCTGCCGTTAAATGTAAAACTCCCATCTGGAGCCTCTCTGGTAATCAGGGATGGAGTCTCCGTTCCCTGTAGGCTATTTGGTGGCTGGAGGCTTGAGGCAAGGTGGGACAAAGAAGAAAACGGTACATTTCTAGTTATTGAGCACTTTGGCTTCTTCTACAATGCAATCTACACTATGGTTTTCACATAAGTCAGATGAAAGAAGTCTGATACGTGATGACTTTCCTTGGCATAATTTAGCTCGCCTCCCCTCTCGCTCCTGCACATTTAGCGCAGACCAAAGATTGCCCATCTGCATTTGACTCTGCTCTCACCTTTTCCAAAATCTGGTTCAATAAACCTCTTTGAAAATGGCATCTGTTGTGCGCTGCAGCTCAGCGTTTTACTGCTGCAGACTGTTAAAATGCTCCTCGTACGTCGGGAGGGGAACGGCAAAGCCTCAGCCTTTGCCAGCCACTGTGCGCAGGTGGCTTCGGTGATAATGTCCTCTATCACGAATAACCCCATCCAAAGCGGAGAAGGAGGAAACTGGCTTGGGCTAACCCATGCTTTCTGTTGCTTGGCCAGTATAAGTTTGGCACAGTAAGTGTTTTAGGACTGAAATAATTACTGATGGAGCATATGGAGCTCAACAAAGCCTGAGGCAGTTTATAGACTCCTACAGTTTATATTGTAATACACTGGTTAAACCGGTGACATTAAAAACAAGCTTTCACCAATTAGTTTACATTGTTACTTTTCTGCTCAAATTAGGCAGGGCGCTGCTGCTTGTGCCACGCAATTCATTTTAAAAAAAAGGATTATGGAGGGTTACTGAGAGTTATTGCATACTGGGTGGATTTGTGCTCAGTACAAAAATACCTGTTGTGTTCTTCTAGCCTAGTTTGTCCTCTAGTCTTACTTTCCAGGATGTCTGGGTTTAGTTTTGGGGTCTCTTCTCTCTGTGTGTCCTTCTCAAGATCATGGGTTTATGTCCATTTTTTCTTACAACATGCCTGGCTCTTCCTGCCAAGCTGTTCCTTACTGTAGTGTAATTATTGAATTAATTGCATATATAGTTTTGAAAAACAAAATGTCTTCCTGGACCTCACTCTTTGCTCCAGGGAGTGTTGGAGGAGAATACCAGGTGATACAGGCCACGTCGTCAAGTACATTTAAGCATCCAAAAAGGGCACAAATACATGGTGGGAGTTCAGAATCATGAGAGCAGATTTTCAGTGGGAGCTGGGGATCTGCTTGGGCGTCCCTGGAGTTCATAGAAGGTGTTTGTCCAAATCTTTATAAATCCAAATGATGTTAAAAAATGAAGAATAAATGAGAATAAATAACCAAATGGGAATAAATAACCAACTCTAGAACAAAAGGAAGATTAGACTATCCTGATTTACAATTCTGCATTGAGTGAAGCCACAAAATCCTGCCAATTTTTTAGCTGTTGATGAATTGTGGCAAGTTCATAAAATCCTGTTTAGGGCCTTAATGTACAGATCTACTGTGTTACACTTGGAGACAGACTCGAAGGTGTAGGCGTGTGAATGTCATTCACTGATTAAATTTGCAAAGTAAGTGTAGGTCCTGAGAGTACAAAGCCGGGGACTGGCAGAGGTGATGCGGTTGGTCCCAGCCCACGATAAAGAGCCGTGCTGTCTTCGAACGTGAAATCCTAGTGTTCGAGAGGTTTATTCTGCAGACTGAAAAAAGGCATTAGAGTTCTTTATTCAGTGATCAGGAAAAAAAAAATGTGCGTGTCAGAAAAATGCATTCATATCTTTATTTTTCATTTGTGCATGAAAAGGATCAATGAGAACAAATGCTTGGTGCAAACATTACAGATGATAAATTATTTTGGATATCTTTTTCACAAAGCATAGGAAGCAGTCAAGTAAGACCCAGCAGCTAACTATCCCAGTATTTCAGGCACTAATAAAATCTTAACACAATTCTTAAACCCATGGTTCTTCCCCAATCTAAGATACATAGGAAGGCAGATAATTTAAGTCATTTCATCTCAAACTGAGAGTTTTACCTTTTAAAAAATGGCAAACTGATTTACAAGGTTTGTCCTGTAAGTCCCTTAAAGTAAATTACCTGTCACAAGGGTTGTGGATCCTTGTCTGCATGTTTGAATAAAATGTGTAAAAGATTTATGGCATTAATAATGGGGCTGTCTTGGAAAGCTCTCAATTTGCAACAGTAAGAGTGGAAAGATGGCAGTTTGGTTATTTAGCACCCTGCCTGTCTTTCTTCTGAAGTGCTGAGAAGAACTCGGCTGCTGATTATTTAGGTTCTTCTCAAGAGCATTGACCTTTACTGGAAAGCCTAAAAATCCTGTTACCTGAATGGAGAGTCAGCACTGGCAAAAGTGGATGAAAGAGGAGAGAGCTTGGAGGAATTGGATGGTCCCATAAAGCAGTGCCTCATCATTAGTTTTTATTATTTTTTCTCCATGACCAGAGAAAATGTGCCATGAAAGCTCCACTTTTTTGTGCCACTCATACCTATTTTGCTGAACAGAATAATTTTATTATAAAAGCTTAGGAGGAAAAATTCTTTGACATCCCAAACTTTCCCCACCCAAGGAAGAAGAATCCACCTGCCAGTGGCTGTTTCTGTGGCAATCACCATACGGGAAAGTTAGCATGCAATAAAATGAACCAAATATTGTTGTAGGAGCAGTTTTGTCTTCATCCCTGATGGATTTTATATGAATTCAGAGTATGCACTTCAGCCCAACCATGAAACGCATTCTGGCCATCCTGGCATCTCCTCCTCTTTGGACACCCTCCCAGCATCCTGATTTCTGGTGGGGACTTCTGCAGCCTCTGCTGTCCTCCCATAGGACTTTCCAGCCCTACCTCCCCAAACCCAGGAGTGTCCGTAGGTGCCCAAGTCCTGGTCCGTACAGCCGGTGGGAGGTGCTGAGCGTACGAGGTGCAATGCCCAGCAGGTGAGGATGCATATTTTCATTTTCTTCCCCGATTCTTCAGTCGGCAAAAAGCTCCAGATCAACTGACTGATTCAAGCCATGTGGATAAAATTTGTTACCATTCCTGCAGAAATGGAAATAATGAAATTGCTATTTTAGAGCCTTTCTTTAATAAAATACACTATCATCAGACTAACATTGTTTCTCTGCAGAAATTCATATACTCGTGTGTACATCTCTGAAATTAGACTGGAGCACTTGAAATAAAATCTTGCACTTTATGAACAATTCCAGCTGGGGCCTGCTGTAATGATACTTCTATATCAGACAGGGATGAGTGTCACCACAAAATAGAAGTGCCTGCTCTTCCTTGCATACATAGGCTATTGTTTTACATAAATGTGTGTTGCAGAGCCCCAGTGACATGGCCTGTATATCTTACTGATCTGAAAGGAGTTTACATTTCATTCTCGTTTATCTGTAAACAATCCACACAGCTCTGTGGCAAGTGAGAGATGGATGGAGTCACTGATGGGAAATTTAATGCGGATCTGAAATGCGTGCAGAGACATTCCGATATACATCCTTTTTTTTTTAACCAGATTGGCTCACGAGAAGCTTGGACAAAAGCATCGTTCTCTTTTGATGAAGGAACGGGTCATACGTGGGCAGAGCTGCCTGCGGGAACAGGAGCACAAGGTCTCAGAGCTGGTCAGCAGCTGCCATGAGTCCGTACCTAAACTGTATCTTCATGAAGCTGTCAAAAGATAGCACAGTCCGTGGTTTGAGGAAGTCAGACCTTCCCGTCCTGTGGGAATGAACATCCTTTTGCCCATCTTTGGCATTTCTTTTTGCTCAACTTCATGGAGTTCCTGTTGGCCCGTTTCTCCAGCGGGTTGAGGTCCCTCTGTATGGTTCATAAAATCTCTTCTAACCTCCTCCCTTGGGTCGCTGGGTAAGATCTGGCTTGTAGTAATCAAACTTTTTCGAATTACATCATGACGCTTTATTCTTTCTCTTGCTATTTATGTTATCATGCCCTGATGTATCGTTGGGATGAAAATCACGCAGGTAGTTCACAGCCTGTGCTGTCGTGTTGTGCTTTCCCTAATGTGCAAAGTGAGCGTGTCTGGGAAGACCACCAGGAGAAAATCGCTGGAAGCCCTACAGTTTTACTGGAAAGCTTTCCCTGATATTTTACTCATATCACTTCCAAGTGCCAGAGGTATTTAGGGCATGAATGTGAAGTCTTTAACGGTAGCGTAATAGAACAGGAGCTGTGTTTGCCAGGATGCACTGACTGGGAAAGCTTTCCTGCATTTTCATTAGGTGGAATGGGAGACACTGGAAATATCTCCAATATAATGAGATTTTAGGAAATGTGATGAAATAGAAAAGAAATTCTTGAAATGCAGCAGTTGCACTTCAAAGTGGAATCTTATTCACAAGCCAATTAATTCACTATATTCTATGCTCACACACAAGCACATGTGATAAGGCTAACATTAAACTATTTTATACTTAAATTAAAAAAAAACACCAAAAATAACAAAAGAAAGCCAGAGAGACCTGTATTATGAAAAATAAGAAAAAATATCCAAACAATTGCTACAATAATTTTGAAAATACTGATTTAAAAAGCCTCTCTTTTTGATAGAGACCACAGCAGATTTCAGTGCCGTCATTTCACCACAAGCTGACCGCATGCATGGAACTTATTATAAAAATCCCAAGAAAAATCAGCCAAGGGCATCCCTTTCTGGGGAGCAAGCTCAGCCTGCCATGCTCCCATGGATCATCCCGGGGCTGAGCATCCGCAGCTGCTGCTGGGTGCCGTTCCTGCACCAGCGTAACGTCACTGCTGACATCCAGGTTTTCCTCTAATATGTGCCATTAATTGCTGGAGAATTACGCAATAGAGAGTAAAGCAACCATAAATATCTTTGGAAATGGGGATGGTTGGATAGTGTCTACTTCAGCACGGCTCTGTAAGCTTTCGTTCCTTGTGCAATTTAATTATAGACATGTCGGCGCCTGGCTTTTGAAATTTTGCCTTGGAGGTTTATGCTAGCACATAGGTGTATCCTGACGTATAGGTGTATCCCTAATCCAGAGGAGAGAACAAGAGGGAGTCAGGCTGGGAGGGACATACACATCTGAAGGACGTAGCAGAATTATTACAGAGACAGACAAGGTGACCTTTCCAACATTTCTTTGCCGCACCGAGGAATGGAGTTGCTACTACTGCAAGACTGTTCTTGCAAAGAATGGGAAAAGCTGCCTGGGCCAAAACGGCAGTGCAGGTGGTGAAGCCGAGCGCTCTCCACTTCTCATCAGCCTGCGCGGGTGCTCCAGGGCAGCACTTCTCCAGGAGGGAAAAACTGTTCTCCAACAGGTCAGTGAAGGGGAATGTGTGCAAAGGATTTCTGTCTTAGTTTTCTGACCGCAAAGAAAATAAAGAATATGGTTCTGAATTTTGCCTACAGACAGAACTGGTATAATTTGCACCTCGTTTGTTTTGCTGGAAGGTTTTGCTGCTTTATGTACGTGGGCATATTTGAAGTAAAGGCTGTAGTTATACTGGGTTAGAAGAATCATATTGATGTGAGTTAGCAAAATTTGAGAAGTTGGAACGGTATCAGTCATCTTTATACCGGTATAGATGGTATAAACTTGAGAGAGCTTTTGCTAGTATCAGTGATGGGATAAAAAATTACACTCAGAACTGAGATAGTCCAGACCAGTCTGAGGATGGTCCTGTGCCATCCTGCTTCATTCACAGCGTAAGGAAAATTCAATCCTAATTGAACTCTGCCGCGTCTTTCTGTGCTGGGCAGTGACTTTGCCAGCGCTGATGTTGGAGAGTCACACAGGTATTTTTGTCCTCATGGCAGAGCTGTAGTTAACAAAAAAAACCCTAAGATAACACCACAGACAACCTTGAAATTGTTAATGTGTTCTAGAAAATGTTAATGGAATACCAACATTAATATGATTATTTCAACACTATTAATAGTCCCAAAGTAGTATTCTGTATCATGCTATTTAATGAAATACTAGTGCTGGGTATTTTGGCTTATTTGCAAACCTCCTGCCACCTGGATCTGAAGAAAAAAAAAAACCAACCAAAAAAACCCACTTCCAGTGGAGTAAGAAATAAGGCATGCATAGAATATTACATTTTCACAACAATTTATATTGCATTATTTTTAATTACATTAGCTTTCCTGCCACGTAATTACTCTGCAAATGTATTCCTGAATAAAAAAAGATGTGTAGATTTGTTTGCGCTATCTTCCATTCCAAAAGTATAACAGTACTTTTTGGTATGTTTTCTATGTGCATAACTTAACTGGGAAATTTGTTAGATGTTTAAATGCAAACCACAATTCTAATAATCGTGTGTGTTCTTTGGCGAGTTGAGGTTGCTTTCGCTGTTGCTGATTGCATTGCTCAGTTCACGCTGTGCTGCAGATTTCACATGGAGTGCTGTACTGGCCAGGAAACTTTTATTTTCCTAAGAAAATAAGCAAATGGGACTTTAAAATGAATGCACTGGGAAGGTCACCTCCACTACTGTTGTAAAAGGGGAAGTTCTGTGAGGGCGGATGATGATATACCACAATTAAAAATACAAAACCGTAGAGAAAGATACATCTGGTATCGACTTGGCCTAGTGCAGAATCAATTGGTTGATTCATTTTCTCAGTTGCACCAACTTCTCGTGCGTATGGTTGCTACAATAGGTTTTTATCTAAATGTCATGTTGTAAGTAGCATCTAGGTAACATCTACGTGTGTTACCTTGTAGTAATTCAAGATTAAGTGATACCTATAAAATGTGAAGCTTGCTTGCTTGGTTGATGTCTAGATTAAATTATCATAATTTAAAATTAGACTGTTCTAATCTATTAGGGCCACACATGGAGCTGTTAATTTAATTTCTTTACTTTATTACTTGTCCATTCAAGTAGCATGTATGGTTCTTTCTGAGGAGTGTGACACTAATAATGTAACTACAGTGAGAAAGGAAATTAGCATTAAGATTTGATGTGGTTTTTCTATTGATCCTTCATTAGGTGTTTCCAGGGGGTCTGCTGCTAAGCCAGGTGGAAGTCCTGGACAGAGGAAATGAGCTGCTCAGGGTCTGGGAAATCAAAATTGCATTTAGCATCTGCAGAGTCTAAGGAGATTCTGAGAAGATTTTCCTCTCTTTCCCAGCGGTCTAATACGTGGCACTGTATTGTAGAGAAAGAGGTAAATTGGTCCCTTAATCAGCACTTGGGTATGATTCAATGATTTTGACAGAAAAGTGGATATTTAGGGCTATTAAGTGTGAGTGTCTGACCTGGGAACATTAAGAGGTGAGAGGAGTTGTACTCCTGCAAGAATGACCTTGCCCAAATTTAAAGGCAAACCTTAACATTAGTAATTTTGGAGTTCTAATGCCACATAGTTAACAAAATATTACTGATCCCTGCCATAAAAATTTGGGTCTTGCTGTGCTGCTGTAAAAGTAACACGGGGCTTTGTCATGTTTTCCGTATGCTGGAGAGGATTTTGAAATGTTTTCCCTATTTGACCGTTGTCTGCACTTACCTTCCCCATCCACACCACGCTGCACCTGGGTGATATGTTCCTGCCGTTAATTTGGAGGTTTGCTCCATTTTGCCCCAGTGTGCCCTTTTCCCAGTCTTTTTTGGGCTTTACAAGCCTGTGATTGGCTTTTGTGCGTCCAAGGAGCTGGAGAGGGTTTATCTTTCTCTGATGCGGGTTGAGTTTGTCTATAGGGAACATCCACATCCTTCCCATGGGATGCAGAACACCAGTGCAGCGTACCGGCAGCTTCAGTAATATTCTCAAATGCTATGGGATCTTGGATCACTTTTTGTTATAAACCATTTTATTCAAAGCTGTGCAATTAGAAAAGTTCAAAATCTGTAATTTACCTACCAAGTAATGTGCAATATTCATTCCTGGATTTGGGGTTTCTCTGTACTCACGCAAACTAAATGAAAATAAAGCTGTAATATCCAGCAGGGCATTAATGCTGAATTGCTGCTTTACATATATTGCTGGAATTTAAACACTATGCAAGAACCATAACCAGAAAGTTAGAGGCATGCTCTGCTTAAGCAGCAGTCTGCTAATTAGATCTCTGAGCCTTGAAGTAACCTTGTCTGGGTTTTGCGTAGGTTTGTACAAGGAAAATCTTTAAAACCTTCCTTCATAATATAAGTGTTGAATTTGCTTCAAAGGGCTTTGACACAGCAGTAAAAACCACACTATAATATTTGTAATATTAAATTTACTGTGTGCAATATCATTTATCACTGTCACAGTGATTATCTGCTTCTAATTAGGAAAGAGCAGAGAAATCTATCAGCCCTCAGTCACCACAGCAGTCGGGGGGGCTGGTTAACCTCGCCTCTAAACCCTACTGGCAGAAATAACGCTTTTCTGCTCAAGCCATGTGGCTCTCTCCTGACACCTGCAAGATGCCAGCTAACAGAAACTCATTAAAATGCGTTTTTTAAATTTCTGCTGCAAATGACTGTGAAGTGTGCTTCATCAGTTAAAAACGGTTAAGTGCGTGCATCTTACTGCTCAAGCTGTGCAAACATCCCCGCCGCCCAAAGGCGACGTGAGACGGGGTGGGCTGCGGGACGGTCCGAGCTCTCCGCTCCTCCCTGAGGGTTTGGTGCCGGCGAGTTGCCCGAGATGGTGGTTGCACGAGGCGGTTGTCCCGAGAACCAGGAGGCAGCCTGCGTTGCTGATGCATAAATGGAAATTTGGGGTGATTGCAACCTGGCGTTCCCGAAATCCTCCTGGGACAAAAGACATTACTCTCCCCCTCTGTCTGACCTCTACACGTTCAGGGAGGTCCAGCCAGCATTGAGTGACACGGTGACTTGCTAAGTCGAATTAGGAACAGCACTTCGCTCCTTTCTGCCTGTAATTTACGTACAGTTATTTAGGCACGGGAGCTATTTCTGATTATTTTTTGTTGCAGTGAGCGAGAATGCTAATAAAAGCAGGTGCCTTGCTGCGAGCATTGCCTTGTGGCTTAATGCAGCGTCTCGTCACGGGAGCGTCTCGTGGTGTCCTGCGTTGCAGACGTGCCCTCTGCTTCCGTGGCTTCATGCGTGCAGAGGGAGGCTTGCCGTGGTGGTGGCTGTTTCGCCACCGGATCCTTTCGTTTCATCGGGCAAAGCCACGGCAGCAGTGATGTCCCTGCATAGAGGGAAGCACGAAGCTTTCTCTTTAAAAAAAAGCAGCAATGCTGCTGGAGAGCCCTGCGTAAGGTCAAAGCAGGAGTTTGAACAGCTGTTTAAAATAGATGTTTTTCTGGAGACTACGTAGGGAAAAGGCTTTTGGCTTCAATTTAGAAAGGCACAAAAATGCATACCTCAGTTCTCCTGTATTCAGCACCCAGTTGAGCATTTACCTGGGATCAAAACTCAAGCTCCTGAAATGGCACTCCTGTGTCCGTCTGGATCCAGAGGGAGAGCACAGGAGTGGGAAGGAGCAGAGCAGGCTTGAGTGATGCTCAGATGGGAAAGAGGCACTGGAGCCCACAGTTTTAAATATTTCCAGAGATTTATGCAACAGGATTTGATTTGTTTGTTGTTGTATTTCAGTCTACAGAACCACAAGCAAAAAAATACCCAAGACTGTGCTTTAACAGATTGAACGTCAGCTGCACTGAAACGATCAGTGGGGTGGGAAGTGAGCCAAGGTTGCACTTCATTTTGATACCACTTGCTGGTTTAGGAGAGGCAGGGGATCGCTCCGACGGCTGTCCCACCCTGGGAGTGGCATGGGATGAGGAAGACGTGGGACCCGTCTCACGCTAAGCTGCTGCTTGGCGTTATCCCAATGTGCGATGAGGACAGAGAGCCTCACGCATGCCACCGAGGACTTCACACCTTGCAAACGCCACTTCAATCTCCCCTTCGAGAGCCACTGGCCGTGCCAAAGGGCACTTTGGCTTGCTCGGATTTGGCTCCAGGCTGTCGGGAGCTGCGGCAGTGCAAGCTCAGCCTGAGCTGGTAGGTTCTGCTGGGAGATGAGCTCTATGGGCTGCACATGACCGTACAGGCACGGCCATATGGGGACCATGGCCAACCCCAACGAGCTGCCCCACTGAGCCGGCCGCGGAGGAGAAGGGAGAGGGGAGCAGAGCCTGGGAAGCACCAGCCATCCCCTCCCCACTGCTTTGCCGCATCTCTTCTGCTGGCACAAGCAGTGAAACAGCCACCGGGTGCGGATCCACCGCTGCAAAGTAGAATAAAAAAAAAAAAAAAAACCAAACCAAAAACCCAAGTAATTTTCAGCTGACAGAAGAGATTGCACAAAATGTCCGTGCTGCAGTGAGGAACAAGCAGTTGTTTGCGAGCGCGGTGGGTACCCCCGTTTGTTTTAAGCGGCAGCCTGTGCCGAGCAGCCTGTCCCCAGCGCGATGCTGCCGGGCCCGGCCGTGGCTCGGAGGCAGCTGCCTGCAGCCGGAGCGGCAGCAGATTTCCAACATTTCCCTACGAGACGGACGTTTGCTGAATGTTGCTTTGCGGTTCTGCACAGCGGAACGTGATCCCTGCCGAGACCAGGGCTGCTCTGGAGAAGGTTGTTAGTGGAATAATGCCATCTAGGGCGGAAGGTTTTCTGTAATATCTTTATACCTGGAATAACCCCAGCATCGATGCGTTGGACTCAGCACATTAGTGTTTTGCCGGGATAGGTATCTCATCGAGGGCTGGTATAAGCTGTAGCAGCAAAGCTCATTTTATGCCCCTGTAAATGGCATGCGGACAAGGCAGATTTGCTGGTGTAGCTTATCGTTGCTGGACCACTATCAGCAGACTTTTCCTAGCAGGCACCTATCCTCAATTTAGACTTTGTCCCTCAGCCCACTGTATACCCAGAGTTTTGAAAATCTTGGAGTAACTTGCTGAAGGCCTTTTATCCAGCACTGCTTTTAAGCATTTAATATTTAAATACCTTTTAATCATCCTAATATTCTTATTATCGCCTACACATACCGCTGTTCCCTGGGGTCGTTGTGGATGCAAGTCGACTGAGGAGGGCCCAATGGCAAACCACTCCGCTTCCACCCTGATGCCGGTCCTGGGTGCATCGCCCAACGCGGTGATGCCAATGGGCGATAGTGGTTTCACAGTAACAGACAAAACCCTGTTTAAATGTACCCCCGGCAGAGGGTGGAATGAATGCAAAGCAAGCTATACCCAGCTTTTCCAATGGCTGTTAAGGGATGAAATATATTTTTCTGGAGTAGTACAGTGAGTTACATTGCTATATGAAATGCCAACAAGGCGACAGTATTCCATTAATAATGAGCATGGAATAAATTATCTGCAGATGACATTTTTTAATTGAATTGCAATCTAATATCCCAGTAATATATTACAATAATAAGAATATTAGGATGATTAAAATATATTTAAAACCTGGGCCAACTGAAATGCTAAGATCCGGTGCTGGGTAAAAGGCACATGATGTATATGTGTCTCGCTGATTCTCAAAAATGGGCAGGTAATTTGGTGGTGTTTGGCTCTGCGGTGTCATAAAGTTCCTCTCTGATGTGTGCTTGAAGTCTATTTGTTGTCAGCTTTAAATGTTTCTTCCCAACAAAAGCAGTACTGGGGGCTACCTTACGTGCAAGCATAAGCTATAATATATTTTGCATATGTCTAACAGAATATGAAAGTAATGATCGCATGGAAAAACCTTAGTTCCTTCCCCGTTTCCTCTGAGAGAGGACTGGGTACTCGGCATCAGAGCCAAAATCCTCTGGAGCGAGTGAGAGGGTTTCTGTTGGTGTTGGCAAATTAAACTCGTTTATAGGCATTTAGAATTGGTGACTCTCCCAGAGTGACTTGCCTAAATACCGCAAAGAAAGCATGGGATGCGTAATCAGGGAGCAGATTGACTCCGATGTGATGTAAATGACTTTTGTTTGCCCTCGAGATTTGATGAATCACTTAAACCGACCCATCCTATGCTTCTGCATAGCTCATACAATTCCATCACCCATCATGTTAATTCCTGGCAGGTAAAGTATTTGCTCTGAAAGCTGCAGGTAGGAAAAATATCACACTGGCCCATAGAACCTGCTTTGCATTAGTTACGTTGTCAGCTTGCTTCTTGTTAGCAGAAATGCAACAGCCTGCAAAGTCAAATACGTATAAAGTATATAATTCTATAGACAAAATATATAATATTTTATATTTATATAAGCCCTGAAATGGACTTTCCTGCTTGATTTCAGTAGGAATAAAGGGCACAACTTTGTTAACTGCATCCCTTAGGAAACTCAAGGACAATACACAGCACCCTGCTGGTAGCACGGCATAGAGAATCCCAGCCTCTTCTCACCCTCAACCTTCCTTCTTTCCCTTTTCCCTCCACTCTGTATCCAAACGGACCACCTTCCTTTGAGTAATCCAGGAAAACCGTCCATCGTTCAGCTTTCCCAGTGCCATGAGGTTCAGTCCTTAGGCTGAGAAGCACAACAACCTTCTGTTGCCACAATCTATTATAAAATTTATTATGCCTTAATTGATCTTTAATCGTCCCGGCTTGGTTAGCGCTTATTTATTACTGAGTAACACGTACTCCAGAACCCATTGAAATAAAACCTTTTGCAGGAACGAAACTGCTGACTGAAGACTCTGCTACCAGTCACAGGGGAAAATAGCACAGACAGCATCCCATTAGATGAATGCCTATAAAGAAAAAGCCAGCCTTCTGTGAATGGAAAGATAAAATGCAGTCATAATTTAAACTGTTTGATATAGTAAACAGTTAGAATATGTTTTGCAAATTCCTTACCATAGGGGTGAATCACTCCCAATTCACTTACTGCACAAATACCGGGCTTGTCAAAGAAAAAGTATTTATTGTGCATTTCCATTTTGGAATTAAATGGGTTTGAGGGGAAGCGCATATACTGAAGCGTGCTTTAGGGGGCGCGACTGTGTGTGCATCGATATATACAGGAGTTCACACATTCATATACTGTGGACATCTGAAAGGCTGCTGCAGAGGCTGCCAATTCAAGAACTTGAAAATCATCCTATGCCAGATTTACATTAGGAAGAATTAAAATAAATTGGATTGCGGGCAGGGGTAGCAACCCCAAGCCCCTGGTCATCGGCAGACTTTGAACCCTCGGTTTTGATCGCTGAAAGCGGTGGGTCGCGTGGTCCGGCTGCCTCCTCGGTGATGGGTTTGGTGGAACAGAGAGAGGGTTGGTCACAGGGAGGGGAAGGGATGCAGGGCTGGAGGTGGGAGGAGAGGACTTCATAGGAGGTGGCTTATAGGGCCAAGACTTTGAAATAATAACATGGTTTGAGAAGATGCCGAGAAAAGGCAAACAAGGCAAGAAAAGAGGAGAGTTTAGGAAAAAGATGGAGCTTTCCGCTCCTGCCCACCCTCGGCGGGGGTCTGGGTGCCTGTGTGCCCCATGCGGTGGGGTGGGATGGGGCTGCCTGGCTGGGAGCAGCCTCCACTCGATGCTCCCTATAGAGAGATTTTATTTCCAGTTCTTACGCCTTTGCCAAACTGAATCCGTTTGAGCTGAAATGTCGCATGCCAGGAACCTGCTGAAAATGAATTTGTCTTTTTTATTTGCTTTCTGGAGACCGCGGTGAGAAATGCTCAGCAGCTTTCAGTAACAAGATTAGAGAAATGTCCAGTGTTTAGTCCATGCTACAGAAAAAAAATCTTGTTAATACCCCTACAGTGTGAAGCTTTAATACTGGATGTTTTGCAGTGTTGGATTTAAACCTTGCAGTTGGGCTGCACTTGGAGTCAGGAATTTTTTTTCTGAACTTGCTATACATATAAAAAATTACCCAAAATTTGAGAAAATTATGAGTCTTTGACAACGTTGCTTTGTGTGTGCAGGGCAAGGTGGTCAGTAGAGAGAACCTAGTGGGGATGTATCCTAACTGACTGTTATCCCATAATTCCTACAGTCATACAGACTTCTGGAACACTTCGCATCACCAAATTTTATAACAGTCACTAAACAGTGATGCTTCCTTTTTAGCCTCCCAAGTCTTTCTTTTTTTTTTTTTTTTTTTTTATTTTCCACCCAGAATTACATTGATAGTAAATTCCCCCTTGGCAGAGCAGCAGGCATCAAGTATAGTCATTTATGACTCATTAGCGTGGTGCAAATTCCATGAACGTGGAAGACAGTCATCTTGATTTGGAGAAATACAATGCTTGCAACCTTTGGTTGTGCAGAGATGCTGGGGTTTAAAACTACAGCTTTGGAATGATAAAGATTATTTCTACACTACCTGCAAAGGGTTCAGGAGATTTAGTTTTTATTTTCTCTAGGAGTTGAGAATCAAAGTCTTTTAGGGATCTTTGAAAATATTTGGGTCGTGGCACTTACTAAGACAAGGATATTGGAGTTGAATCATGCTGTGGGGTACTGCGTGGGAATTTCTGTGCCTCTGCAAACCCAAGCAGGTCAGGCTTGCTGCTGAGTTCCCCTTTCTCCTCCTTCCCAGGGTATAGTAAATAGATGCTACAGTTCTTCAGGTGCTCACATATTACAGTACAAGGAATTTTCTATGTACTGCTGGTTGGAAATAGTCGATTACTGAATTTACTGAATTATTTCACTACGTATTTGAGTCAGTGGCTTTGGTCTCCAAGAATGAAAATCCGCTGGTGATGGCAGGTTTCTGTGAGAGCCAGAATGAATCCTTCTGTTGCCGCAAACGGGGATGGCTGATGGCATCCCACCATTGCAGTGCCAGCCGGCTCCTCTCTAGGAAATCATTATGAATAATTACACTTTTTAATTATAGCTCCACTCAGAGCCGCACGTATGCCCTTAAACAGTACTCAAAATTCTTGACATTCTGCACGGGATGTTTCTCTGCCTGGTGGTGATTTCAGGGGATTTAACTCAGTTTATAATCTCACTTCAGCTTAAAGCTCGAGGGTTAGAAATAAGCTGAAGGGAACCACTTTTGTGCTGCTTTCCATAACAAAATGTCCTCGGTCTGCATTGCATAAACACTTGGACGAGCACTGCCAGCTAGAGAGCCTGACCTTTTAGGGTTACAATTAAATCCTTTGCCACGCTGCCTTTTGTTTCAGCTTTCTAGTGGGCAAAAAGTTTCAGCACTTTAATTTGTGAAAAGCCTGGGAGCTAAGGAACGCAACAGGGAAGAAAAGAAGCAATCGTGGCTTTGTCATCTGAGGGGGAGGCTGACCCTTGTGTCCTATCAAATTTAGTCCTAAATATATTTTACCTTTATTGTAAAATGCCCTTCAGCTGGCACAAGAGTTCCTTGCGCCCTGAGTTAATGCATTCAACAGCACAGGCTCTTTAAGGTGAGAACTGAATCTTGTTGCCCCTTGACAGAGATGGAATAATAGTGTAATGCAACAGAACATTTTGAAATGCTAATACTTGCCACCTGCAACTTAATTTTATTTTTTTTCTTATTGCCTTTTTTTATGACATTTCACAGTCCCATAGTCTCAATAGATGGATCTGCATCATAAAAATGACACACCGATGATTTAAGAAGGATAGTCAGTCTGAGTGAAACGGATGGAGTGCTTTAAGAGTGTCAGTTTAGCACCTATTACATAGGGTCAATGTTCATTTTCAATACATCATTAAAGCATCCTGTTAAATCACTCAGAAAATGTTCATGTTCTCCTTTTTGAGCCACCATGTTAGATTACAGGGATAATGAAGTGTAACTGCACATAAATGGCAGTATTACACAAGCATATTTTATTGTTTTCAGGGCCACTGTTTTAGGTTATTCTGAATATGAAACATTAAAAAATCCACAATGAAATACTGAGTACCTCCTTAGGTGATAGTTCCCATACTTACGTTTGCAGTCAGCTACCAGCTCCATCAAATTTGCTATCTAGTGAAGTCATTTTCCCACTCTATCAGTTTTACAATATACAGTGTTCACTAAACTAATATCAATAAAATCAAAACTGCCCTCAGCCTGGTAGCTAGTTCTTAAATTACATTACAGAAGATGTATTTCTATTATTTTGAGAAGAACCTGGGAAGCTCAGTTATTTCAATAGAAGTCACTTTGCCAAGGTCATTTCAAGTGCAAGGTGATTTTTGCTGGCTCCAGATGCTATTATCAGAGCAGAGCCTCAGCGATACCTCTGTCATGATTAAAATTTTGATTATCAGGTAAGTCATTGTAGTCTATCCCTAACACTGACCCCTCCCACAATACGTGCTGGTAACCACTTGGTATGAACCTGGATCTTATGGTCAGCATATACTACTAATACTGAAAATATTAACTTCTGTTGTACTGAAACAGGGAGCAAAATGCTGGCTTCACCCTAGCAGGGTGAGAAAAAAATGTCAGGTTCCCTCAGGCTTATAAAATATTTATTTTCTTTTATTGCATTTTGTAATGGAAAACATGGCTTTTATTTACAGAAAGGTGATGAAAGTATGTCCCGAGGCACCCGTTCTTCATCCCACCTAATCCAGGACATCTAACTGAGGGGCTTAAATTAACACCTCGGTTACTTTGGGCTTTCACTACCTTCGCTAGTCAGAGACGGGTACCTCAGACTTTCTCTGTGTTAATTATGGAGGGGACCTCCAGTTCCAAAGTCCTAACTTGTAGACCACATCTGTCGGGAGTCATCGACTCTGTTGGTTTGGTTAGTGTCATTTTGCTGTGTTATAATAGTAATATATGAAGGCAGAGTGAGCTGTGATGTGGGAATAGAAAGTTTTGAGAACATCGTTATGAGCAGGTTGGGAAGCTGCTGGAGAAGAGGAGAGAGCTGAGAAGCGGGGTGCTGGGGGAGGGCCTAAGGGACAGCTATCCCAGAGGATGGGAGCAAACTTGGACAAGATTTGGCAGATAATTGGGCCATATTTTCAGGAGAGCATTGGTTTGGCCTGTTTTTTCTGGTTGGCTTTTCCTTATACAGAGCTGCAGTTGTGGGGGTCATATCATTTTCATCCCATACGTCAGGCAGCCGAGCATGCTGTAGGTCATGACATGGTGGCCTTTCTTCATTCTTCTAACGTTCTTCTCCTCCACTCCAAGTTAGTGCAGACATCCTCTTTGTCTGCAATGCAGACAGAAAGGACCAGCACATGACAGAGCCATGAGAGGCTTTGCAGAGAGTAGGAATCGTGATGGGAATGGCTCCGGGGTGGAAGTGGCACAGATGAGTGGAGCAGAAGGTGGCACTTTGTGACATGGAGCTGGGGAGAGCGAAGGAGCTTTCCAAGGCAGCTAATGATGCAGGCACTGCAGATTTTTTAATGCTTCAGTTGGGAAATTCCTACCATTAACAAGACGTTTGTCTTAATGACAGGCTTATTTTAGAAAACGTTCAAAGCTAATAACTATACTCAATAATGATAGTGAACATTATTGAGTTTTCCCCATTCACCTGTAAAGGATTGTAAAAGACTTCTACCCTACTGCCAATAAAGTCTTCTGCAGGCTATATACTCTGCTGCTCAGCTCCTCTAGAACTTTCTTACCAGGACTTGCAGGAAATGTTACTTGAGAAGGTGCTGGTTCACAAAACAAGGAAGAGTTATGGAAAAAAAGGATACTTAAGTAAAGGTTTTTTCCCATTACAAATAAAACAAAGGTGATCTGCAATGGGAAACTGTTATGTGAGGCTCATATTCCTTATTTCTGTTCCCAAGAGCAGTGGGCACATGCTATTCCTTCTCCAAGACAGATTTACGTGGGTTTGAGCATCCTTTCAGGAAGGGGACCATGGCTCTGCTGTTCTTTTTCCAGGATCAGCTCCCAGCCATGGTTCAAGGTTGGCACAAGTCCTCTGTCCCCTCTTCTCCCCCACCTCTCCGGAGCTGTGGGGAATAAGCCCTTCAGCGTGAACTGGTGTTGGGGAGCTGCCTGCTATCCAGGTAGGGGGAACCTTCATTTGGGTCCAGGGAAGGACATTTACATTTGTGTTTTTAGAGCAAATTACTTTCTACAAAGTCAGTAGAAATGGTCCCATGAACTATGGAATTTGGTCCTGATTCAGAGCCAATTTTCTTGTCCTTTCAATTTATTTTCTAGCCTTCCCTTTGGAAACAAGCCAGCACTCCCTCCATATTCTTGACTTCAGTTAATTGCCTGAAAAAAATATTTTTGAAGATCTGTTTGGTTTATTTTATGAAGCTGCTCTGAGTTCTCCAGTCTGCCCATATTTCCTTATTATAGCACTCTTGTACTCCTTGCAAGTGTGGCAATATATCAGTATTACCAGGTCTCCAATCCTTTTGCATTTTGAAAGCTTCAGTGGGTAATCCCGGTATTTTCCTCTTAAAGTAGTGAAGACTTTATTTATGCCCTACCCTCAACCTTTCTGGTCTTGGGCCGATTCTGGGGCTGCAGTATCCATTTCACAGGGCAGTGACACTTTGCTCCTTGCCCTGGCCACCTAGGGTATGGTAAGCAAGAAGAAAAATCACAATGTTTTGTTTGTTTTCTGATGGCATAATAGTTTTGCTTTGATTTTCTCACTGTGCACCAAATGGTGGTCTCAAAGGTTTCTGTTCAAAATAAATAAATTAATAAATTAATGCTCACCTCCTGTTGAGTGTTGCACATGACTGCAGCAGTTAGCAGCTGCTCCCTTGATAGGTTCTCTGCTCATGGGCTAATTATTTCATGTTTGTCTATGCTGATCAGCAGCTGATTTCTGCAGCTGCAGTTTCTTGTGTCATGCAAAACTTCTGGAAGACAGCTCTAGCCTTCTTCATGGTTTACTCTGCTTCTAGACTTCGGGAAGCCTATCGGCCTTTGTGGTTTTCTGTTGCACGGAGAAGGCACCACGCTTGCCCCAACTCCAGCATGCAGCATGTAGCTCCAAATTTCTCCCCCCGGCATGGAGGGCTGTCCCCAGGCCAGCACTGCCCATGGCTCATTTCACGATTTGTGAAGGCAAGGCCATGAAGGTGTACACACTGGCTGCCGTGTCCTGCAAAACTGGTCATTAAAGCATCTGGAGCACAGGAGCTCCTGCGATAAATACAGCCAAAGAATTTAAGTATTACCTTGAGGATTACTGTACCGTCTGATTTAATTCTTCTGGCATTTTACTGACAGGTCAAAGACAAAAGTGAATCTGTTAAGAAGCATTGTACTTGCTCAGAAACGCTGCAGCTGAACCTTTTTAAAGGATCGTTATTCAGCTTGTTGTATGCAACTCTGTAGAGCCATCGAATCCGCTAGCAGCTAGCCCTCAAACATCCTCTCTAAACCTTTGAACCAATGATTTGTATAATATGTCTTGTCATTTCTATGGCTAACCTTGTTCCACAAATGATCTTAATGCGAATTAGTCAGAAGAAAACATTGTATCTCATTTAGTACAAACGCAAGATCCTGAGCACCGGCATAATTTGGTTGTAGAGGCTCAGACGTGGTCTGATGGCTTGGACAAAATGGCACTTGAATCCGTGGGTCAGCATAGCTCTTCCTCCAGTGAAACCCAACTGAACAGAACTGTTTTGTCCTGATTCATATACATCCCTGCATCTAAATGTTATGCCACTGTAAAACAAGATACTAGGGGATAAAACTTTAAAGGTTGGTAATAAAAAGGTAATAAATGGAGATATACAATAGGCTGATGGGAAACTTCATTTATTTCCCTGAGTTACGGGTGACCTCATAACTCATGAGTAGTGGAACGAGGCGGAGTTATGAAAGTCATGAAAGGTCATCAATAACAAGTGGAAATAAATGAGTTAGTCTATTGTATTTTCTGTTTGCGTGCATTGCCCAATGATAAATGTGACAGTGATGTTGGGATGGTGAGGCTGGGAGGGAGCCCAGGAGGAACGGAGCACCCCACAGAAGTGCTGCCAGGACCCCAGCCCTGACTGGGGAGGAGGGGGCACCCTGCCTAGGACATGGGGCCATCTTCTCCATCACAAATGGGGGATGAAGAAAAGCTGCTAGCTGAAGTAGAAAAGAGGCCAGGAAGGTGCCAGTCCAGCTGAGGAGGTGACGACTTGTCCCAGTCCCATGGGCACCGTTGCCATGGAGTAGCACACCCTATTTTGCTCAGGGCGAGGGGGCTGTAGCTGGTACAGGTCTCCAAAGCACATGCAAAAGCTGAGCAAGGATCAAAAGACTCCAGCAATACCAGCTCAGATGACTTATAGTGTAATGTAGTGCACAAAGGTGCGGAAAGTCTTCCGATGACATTTTTTGTGGTGTTAGGCTGTTAGTTCAGTGGTCGTATACCTTAATCCGGTCCCCAGTCTCCTCTCAGACTATTTTTTCAGGTTTGATGGTAACTGTCCCCACTCTGCCCTTCTGCAAACCCTTGCAGAAGCCAAGGTCAAAACAAGGCATGACGACCACTGGAAACTCAAACCTTGCTCACATTTTAAGACGAGCGCTCAAAGAAAGCAGCTGTGTGTATGTAGCTATTCCACCCATAATGGGATTATAAAGTAATCTCGGAGAGGCTGGAAGAGTAACCTTGGGAAATAAGGCATGTATCTGGTTCTGGTTCAGATACGCTGTGTAACTGCAGCTAAATAACGTCTGTCTCTGCTTCAGCTCACCATCTGTAAAGCAAGGATTTTTATGTTCTTTCCATAAAGGAATATTACTGGGGAGAGAAAAAAACCCAACTATGAATTGTGCAGATATTCTTGTCCTGGAGAACCAGCCACAGAGCAGTACTCGAATGGAAAGTCACTAGAGGAATCTAAAAGAACAGTATTTTGATGAGTCAGTTAAAGAGCCAACACTCTTCCTGCTGACAGTGTTGAACTTCAAAATTTGGTTAGAAGGCACTGTTTTGCTGACAGTACTGTCTTTCAAAGGACATGCAAAATCAACACCTGACCATCTGTAGTCATTTAAGATTCACCCATAACATTTTTTGTAGTGGAGGGGTTGTTGTTAACCTTGGCATCCTGGACAACTGCCAGCTTCTCCCACTATATAAGTCATCAAACATAAACTACTCACATCCTCTTCTGTCATGAGATACCCTTTTGAGTTCTTGGACATTAGTTGCATTTCATGCCTCAAGAGCAAGTGCAGGTCTGTGTCTCCCACTGCAAATTGCAGCAAACTGTAAGCTTCAGTAAAATGGTCCACGTCGTCCTGGAGTGAGGCCACTTCAGCCCTAAAGTGTTCCCAAGGCTGTGTTCACAGGAGCTCATCCCATGCAGGTTTTTCCTCTAGTGCACTAGCAGTGCTCTGGCAGGCGTGACAGCCGGGCTTCTCCTCGAGGTGGTCTTCAAGGACGTACACGGCTGGTGTCCAGACCCCTTGTGCCATATATTGATGAGAGATGAGGAGGGAGGGATCTCCTGACTTTTAACTTCCAACCTCAGTAACCCTGCAGAAGATGAGCGTGCTTTTTCCTTAAATATGTAGCATAAATTTCACTGAGCAGTTCATACCCTCAGGTATTGCTAAGTGAAGAAGCTAGGAAAAAATAGTTTTAAGCGAGTTTCCACACTGCAGTAGGCAGTATTACAGAAGATCAACGTGAAGTATTTCTATGCCTCCTTGCTTGAAAATATCGGGGAGTACTGCTTTACCTGGTTTAGTGTCCTTGGCTTTTCTCCTTCCTTCAATCACTATTGTGTAACTTGGGAATGAAGGCTCCATTCAGTCTGAAAGGAGCAGTTCTGCGGTGGTTTATGAATGCTTTGTTTGTTCAAACATCTGAAATATATTACTCTGAATCATTAAGAGCCTTTTTTCACAGTATGTCCCTGACTTTAGTTCTTCATCCTTGACGTTTCCTATATAAGCATTGCTCTTGATTTATACTGAGAGTTAATGATTTGCAGTGCACGAAGTATAATGAGATAGCCGTGTCTTCAGAGGGGGGACTTAAAATTACAGGCATAGCTTTAACTTGGGGCAGAGAATGGAAATGTCTGTGCAAGTCAGTCCTTGGTGCACACCTTGGCACACCACTGATGTTCTTCGTTTTCAGGTGCAGTCAGTGGCTGGCTGCAGGGGGACAGCCAAAGCACAGACGAGCAGGGTTCATTTCAGAGAGCACTTGAATAGTTACGGGACCTGATCCTATACTTCTGCTCCAATCTGTTTGGCGAGGTTTATCGAGCATTGCCCACAGCCCTTCCTGTGCTGCGAGCCCGTGCAATGAGGCAACTGACCACCGCCTTGCACAAAGTCTGAAGGATTTTTCCTGAAAAGTTCCTATTGCCCACGGTTGGAGGTGAGGTTTGCCTTGCTCATGGCAGCGCTGAGCACTGCCAGCCTCTGCTTGTCATGAAACGGGGGTGGAAAATTACAGTCCTCCTTGATCTGACCTGGACTGAAAGAGCGGTGTCTCTTGGCTTTTGACACTAGTTGGAGGCGTTTTCATTTGTGGGATGCCCTTTTTACAGGATCAGAGGCAATCTTCTCAATTCTACGTGTTGGCATTTTCTTGTCTTGCTTTATGTAGCCTTAGTAAGGGGAAGGGAGAAAAATAGTAGAAAAGATAAAAAAGTTAGACGTTTGGCAAAAGATGAAGCATAACTGTAAGACAAATGAAAGAATATTCATGTCACCTGGTTCAAAGAGCATAATTTAGCTAATGCTTATTGAATCCCTTCCACCTAGGGTTAAGTGCTGCCAGAAGCACTCGCTCATGCACCTGGGGTCTTGCCAGAGACACAGGAATCCCAAATACTTGTAGCTGAGTTGGTCACCGTAGTGAAAACATCTGAAAGCAGAATTCAGGGATAAGATATAAATAATTCTTCTCACAATAATCTATGACATTTTTTCGGGTTTTGGCAGTACCACTCATGAGCAGGGAGACGAGGTTTGCTCTGCTTGACGCAAGTAATTTTATCTAACTGTGCCTTGGTTTCCCATGCCATCTTCTGTCACTATTGCATAATTCCATTGCAGCTCTCTAGGGCACGAACTGGTTTTTTTGGTATGTGTTTGAACAAAGCTTTGCCCAGTGAATCCCTGATCATGGTGGGGCCCTTTTGGTGTGCTCCGGCTCACTACCCATATATAAAATCCAAACCAAACCTTGTCAGGCATCATGTCTGGGGGACTAACTAAATAATAGCTCCATAAATTACCATTAATTGTTTACCCAAATTAATAATAATACAGTTGAGCCAATTAAAAATGTAGGATTTGAGATTACTTTGAACAGATATAAGCCACAAAGGACTATACATCAATTAAAGCACTGCAGAAGGCTTTTCACTGAATGCCCTGCAGGTATGTGTTATATCTTAGTGAACGAATGTCATGTTACGTTTGTGAAAATTCATTTCATTATCAAAGCCATGATTTACACAATGGATAATATATACTGGTGTATACAAGCCAACCACTGATCTTATTAATACTTCTATTGGCTGCAGGTTTTACGTTGGAATTTTTTAACTTTGACATTACCATCGTGAGCAGTAGCTATGCTTTAATACTGTTTTCTGCAGTCTTCCTGTCACAGAGGTATTATTTAGCAAAAGCAATTGAGCCATCAGTGCTGATGTTCTGCACAAGATAGTGGCTTTTTATGATATACTAATTTGTACCTGACCTTTGGTGAGTGAATGAATATATTTTGGATGTTGTTTCTGTATCTATGCACAGCTGCCTAAAATAGAGGGGGAGGAAGGTCTGGCCGGAGCAGGCGAGGAAGGCTCTTGTTTGGGGAGGAATCAGCTATGAGGAGGGACACGGCTTTAATCATTTCTGTGATTGGGTTGTGATGATGTGCACATGGACTTGCAGTCTGAGAGAATTTCTGTTTTTTTCTTCACAGTGAGAGTGAATTGTTTCTTGGAAAAAACAGAGCATCTGGTTGATAATATTTGTGATGAGTATTGTGCTAAAGATCTTAAAAAGAAACTATCCCCAGACTCTTGATGTGATGAATATTGTTGTTTGTGGCACTTGGCATATGGTGGCTATGCTGGCAAATAATTTAGCTTTAAACAAGCTTTCATTTGGCCCACTCGATTTCTGGGCTGTTGTAAATTAAATATATGTTTAAAGATGGTGTTTGTATTTAAGTTATAGACTTAACCAGCAATAAGTCATTATATATAGTGCAGTGTGCGCTCCTCAAATGTTCAGTTTATTGAGCTGATTTTAATTTGTGATCGTTAAACGTAAACAAGGCATTTACCTACTGCAATCAGCCTAAAAAGTCAATATTTAACAGCCATTACCAAAAAGGTGATATCTAAGATTGTATTCTGTTAGTACAAGAGAAATCTCTGTGATGCGGTCTATAATCGCCTGTGTAGGCAGGGGGTGGTGGGTAGCACAGAGCCATTTAATATCACATACAAAGAGATAATGAGATACAGTTGGTGGAAATTGAGAAGGGAACAATTAAAAAATAGGGGGAAAAAAGCATTTTCATAGGAAGAAGGAATGGAACCGTGCCCATTATTTTAAAAACCATCAGTTGGAATGGATGACGAAAAACACGTCGCAGGAGGTTGGCGTGGCAGGAGAGCAGAGGTGGGCTGGGGGCTGTAGGGGTAGAACCAGCCCAAGTGGGGCCGAGCTTTAAGACGCAAACTTAGGTGCAGTTTGCACAGACTCGGGGGAATACTTCTCAGGTTTTGGCAGAGAAATTCCTTTGGGGAGAAGCAGCGGAGGCCATCCCTGCAGAGCCAGGAGCAGGACCATGTCACGTTTTGTCCCCGTCAGCCTCTGTCGGACCCGGGAGGTGTGAAGGCTGCAGGTGGCGAATCTGGAGGCGATGGGAAAAGGTGAGCTGTGACAACGGGGAAAGGAGACTGGGACCAGCACTCCATGGGGTGACTGAACCTCAGCAGGGATGGGAGGTCTCGGCCAGGTCGGAGCTGGGAGCAGGCTGGAGCTGAGCAGAAATGAGGCAGAAGGGCTAAAAAGTACTTTGGGCGAATAGTCCCTCTCTGAGGCTGCACAACTCTCTTAGAGCGAACATGTCAAAGGTGCCCACGAGTGTTTCTGGAGTGGATTTAACGGCGAAGGGTGTTACAGAAAAATCCAGGGAGAAATGAATCATTTCTGCCTTTAGAGCTACATTTGAATAGTTGAAAATAAGTTTGAGGATATAAGATAAGAAAAACAAAATGTTGAATAGCTGCTCTCTAAAGAAGCCCTGTCTGTTCTGTGCAAAAATAGTGTACGCTGACGGAATTAAGAAGGGCGCGCGTGCGACCCAAGTGATGCAGTCTGTCTCTGCTCTCCTTTTCTGCGATTGCTTCCCTTTGCAATCTGAATGTTCTTCTAATGCCAGGGGGGTTTATGTGACATAAGACTTATAAGCCTGAATGATAAAGAACAGCTTCTATAAATCATTTTGCTCTGCAGATTTAAAAGTTTCAGGAAGCTAATGTCGGTTGGTACACAAAGTATGACTGGCCACATTTGATTTTGCCAGCATATCTTGCTTTTCAATATGCTTTTTAATATGATAGTCTGGATGATTTGTTTTTCCTGTTACTTTCAAGGATGCAGCATTTATCATTCTTGTATTGCTGGAATTTAAGTTTCTCACAGCAGTAGCTGCAAATCTCTGCTTCAAAGTATTTTTGTGTAATTAAATTTCAGTTTTATATGTGGATTTTATCTGTGAACCTCTGAGGGGTTTTAATGAGAAATCCACAGCCACGACATGCGTATGGGTATTCGGGTGGCCCCTATTGCCATGGTTGCCAAGAAATCTTTTCGAACGTGTTATTCCTAGAATGGCCTGGAGAGGTCTTTCTTTCCCACGGGGGAAACTGAGGCAGAGCAGGGGTCCCCATCTTTCTGGGCAAGGACTTAAATCTGCTTCTCCCGCTGTCACCACCGCTCATCCCAATCTCTGAAGCTCTCTGCAGAGGTTTCCACTCCACCGGAGAAGCCGCCTTGGCGGCCCCGTGAAGCCTGTACTTACCCCTGCCCAGCTGGTCCCTTCCAAACCTCTCGTTGTCCACCCTGCAATTCCCGGTGGAGGCTAAACCCACGGAAATGCTGCCGAGCTATGTCAGCTTTGAAACGCTGATGCAAAATTTTGTAAAAAAGGCCCAGCTGCCTGCCGTGCATCACGCAGGAGTGCTGATGAATTACCGGGCCCTTTCTGTGCGGTTGCTAAAAGGCTCTGTCTGAACTGCAGGGGATTCGGCTTGAAAAGGCTTAACCGGGAGAAAACCTGCCCACAACAATAGATGTGCTGATAGCACGAACCAGGGGATTTTCTTTAGGTCCTGTTCTTTGCTCTTCAGTTTCCCTTCACCCTCCTCTCCAGAAAGAAATGTTATTTAATTACCTGTTTCTTTGCAAATTGCTGCTGTTCATCTGCACATTTCTGACTTTCTCCCAAACTTTAGTTAGGCAGTTTTGAGTATGGAGAGGACATGGACGAGAGTGCTGATGCCAAAGTTTTTATCAACTAATGTATTTTTAAAATACAAGATGTTATCTGGATAAATGTTGCTGCAGAGCAACCTTGCTGTAACCTTGCAGGGTCCCCCAAGCCGAATTTGCACCGTTCGTGTCAGCACCAGATCTATATATCACTGCAGCATCCATTAAATTGGTCCGAAGCCTCACCCTCCAAGGCAGGACTGGCAGCACCATCGGGACGAGGAGAAATGCATCCTCAAGATGCACGTTCAGCTGAGCCTTGGCATAGCTGGAGTCTTTATATCCGTAATCCTGCTTGGCAGCCCGGGAGGCAGCATTTCTGAGTGATATTATGCAAGTCCCATGTTCGGCCAGGGGTGCATTGCATAAATATCTGGGTATGCCTTATAGCCACTCGCTTTTCATTGCGTTGCTTTTGCCCTGCTTATGTAACTCTGATTTATAAATGAAATGTGTTCTGATTTTATACTGCTGGCCTGGGACCCGGGTAGCTGTTTGTGAGGAAAATCACCAAAAGCCTTGGAGAGAGGCCGAACTCTGACTTTAATGAAGCAAAACCCAAATGGGCGATGGCTGGACTGGAAGGTGAAGGCGGGGGATGAAATAGCTCGGGTTCTGGCTTGGGATGGGGTGAGCACAGGAAAGCAGAGTCCTTGCATTTATTAAGTATCCTGAGCGTAGCTGCAGTCAGAAAAGATGCAAAATCCATATAATCACCACAGCTAAATTTGCAGTCATCCATAGAAAGAGCAATGAAAGCTCCATGGAAAATATTACTAATGCTTATTTACAACTCGAAAGGTATGCTATCACTGATGTGGTTGTTTATGAACGCAGTAAATGTGGGAATATGAAAGAAATAAATATACCTGATTTTAAATGCTAGGAAAGTTTTTTATGAACACTTAATCTGAGGTTAAGAAGCAGTGCGGGGCTTTTTTCTAGGCTCCTTGTTTCCTAGTTCATCCATTTTTCAGTGTATCATCGCATTCATTGCATAATGCTGGCCAGGAACTCAGAATAAAGTGAACAGAGACTGGAGCAGTCTGGTGCAGCCATTTTTGATGTCTCAGCAGTTTTAGACTGTATGCGAATGCTTCTTGAACCCCAAATACCCCATGGCCTGACTTGTCTCTATTTTCAAAGTAATTTACGTATGCGTTACAGTGGTTCCCACAAGTCATGCTGGACTTAATGGTCTGACAGTATTTCCATGATAAACCCTAGGGGTTTATAGAGCAGCCGTAAAAATTCACTCCAGGGAGAAACTCGGCACACCAGATCCTCCACCAGAAGCTATCTTTTTCTGCCTTAAATCAGGTATAAATCAGTTCAGCTGCTGTAACTTACAGAACTTCCAAAAAAAAGTTCAGTGGTTTCATATGTTTTTTGGTCCTCCGAAACTCAGAAATGCTGTATTTTAAATACAGATAGTGGCTGTTCTTAAAAGTTTCCTTGCTTTGAAAGAACCTGCCCATACTAAAGAGTTCTCCATTTCAAAGCTAAGGAATTTCTGAAGGCCTGGGAAAAACTTTTGAACTCCCGTGATGGTAATTAGCGAGTGATCTCTCCTTGTCCTTATCTTGGCCGGCTGGCACTGGCTCTGTCAGACGTAGGAGAAGCTTCTAGCAGCTTCTCACAGAAGCCACCCCCATAGCCCCCCCACTACCAAAACCTTGCCAAGCAAACTCAATACAACCTTTTACAAGAGACAAGTGTTGCTGTGCAAAACTCAGAGAGCAGCTGTAACACCTCTCATCAGTCCCAAAAAACCCATAATGTTCTTTTTTTTCTGTGGATTCAGTGAGAGATTTCAATATTGCTCTCCCACAGTTATTTGGAGAGTATGTGTACTACAGTATATAGTATATATAAAGTATGGTTTTGACTCTTCTTAAGAAAAAGAGACAAATCTTTTCAGTCAAGTGTTTAACTGGCATGACTACCAGAAGTAATTAGGAGAGCCTATTAGACCATTAGCAATTTTACTTTTCAAATTAATAAATTGACTGGGGAAATGCATGGCTGTTACAATCTAGGCAGGACATTGTTGACACAACATGGGAATATTTTATCAAAAATTAATCATATCAACATTGCTCTCAATCTGTGGGAAATAGGAATTTAAAATAAAAACAAATGCATTTATGTAAACTATTCTCTAAAATAGACTACTTATGCCTATTTACATAATGAATCCATCACTTATCACCCTCAGGAGATTAGATGATTAAGCACTGAACAACTTATATTTATTCATGTACTTTCAAGAATGAATAAATTATCCTTTTCTGCACAAACTAAATGTTCTCTTCCTGATTAGTAACAGGGGGGTAGCGATGGGATTTTATGATGGAAAGTGTGTTGCTTGTTTTCTTTAAAAACAAAAAAAAAAAAGGACAAGACATTGATCTTCACAATACAGTACATAAAGAAGCTGTGTTTGGTTAAAAGTCAATATAAGTGATTTTTAGCAAATTTATTAGCTATGTGAATGTTCTTGATACAAATTCATGTGGGAAAGCTGGGCTTCTTTTCTTGCATCTGTATGATTTTTTGAAGGAATTTATGTATAATTTAGATAAAAATCTAAGCAGCTGTTTGAACAGAGTTTGCCTCTCCAGATGTAGACGTTTCCAGTGCAGGTGGCTCTATTGGATTTACTCACCTGATGTTTCTCTGTAGTCCGTGTAAGAAATTGGCCTTGCCTGGGAGCAAATCACTCCATCCCACAATATGGCCAAGCCAGGCGTGGTGACCTGGGGCCCCGCGTGGGCTCTGGAGGAGATTCAGATGCCAGCTCAGAGGTGGTACCAGCCTCCAGATCTCTGAAGTTCAGGACAGAGCCAGGAAAGAAATGCCCTTGGCTGCTCTCAAATCCAACAGCTGGAAAGGGTGCTCGTCCCTCCCTGAGGGCATTTCTTCACTCTTCCAGGGGGTTCAGGGGAATATGCAGGTATTTCACAGGAGCAAGGGCAGCTTGGTCTGCAGGTGAAGTCCTAATTCCTCTTAGAAGCTGGACCAGACTGAGATCGTTTTTCCTCCTTCAAGTTAAGCTTTGTTTTATTCTGCGCATTCTCGTTATCTAACTAATCAACTACTTTGAACAACCTGATCTCTTGAAAGATGTCCCAGCGGTGAAGGTCCCTTCCAACGCAAACCATTCTGTGATATGGCAGTGATAGTGTATTATGAACATACAAAACGTCTCAGTTGCTGAAGAAAAGTAAAAGGCATTGTAATTTTTAATTGTTTTAATAGCTGCTTTCCTCTTACATTTAATCTAAAAGTCTTGGTCACACAGACTACAGAAGAGTTGTTCAACTTGACAGGGATGAGAGACGGGGTCTTGTCCTCTAGCACCAAGCCAGAGCTGAATATCGCTGGTGATTTGCACACATTTATTCTGAATTCCACGACAAGACGGGTTTTAGCTTTCAGTGCAACGTTGGGACCTACCTCAGGGAGTCATAGCCTGTGGCCTTCAAGAGTAATGACAGGAGAGGGCTTGAGGTACTAAATTCTTTCATACTGCTAGAAATATGATTATGCTCTTTTATGACTTAGAAAACAGCATTACTAATTTAGCAGAGAATTTACAATAAAATGATTCCTGAAGTAGCACGCCCAAGGTCCTGAGGATTTATAAATTACATTAAGAACTTGAATTATTGCAGTTACAAAATAAAGCTGAGATATGAAAATTTTTACTTAGCGTTAGAAATCACTTTATTATTCACATTAATTAAGCTTACAAGCCTTAGAGGAATGCTGCATTGTGGTACCTCTTTTTTGAGGGAAACCAGACTCCTAAAACGTCCCATGGAGGTCAGCTGGGCAGTGGTGGGTCCCACCAAAGGTGGCCAGGGGCAGAGCCAGCTCTTGATGGTGTTTTTCACAGGTTATAAAGCCGGAAGGCTCATCCTGAACTGATGCAGGAGCTGTAGGAATTCTCCAGGTTAATTAATTGTGAACAACTTTAATCATGTTCATTAACAGCTCTAATGTTGTTAATTAATAACATAAACATTTTTAGCAGCATGACTGGCTTTACGGTAATTCTAAGTTGGTGTTCAGAAAATGGAGTTTTCTTTTGGGGCTGGGTGATGGATAGTCCTTTCACCTGACTCTGGACAGGTGAGAAGACAGCAAATACTTCTAGGTAAGACTGGCTTGTTGAACCTTAATAACCAGCAAAATGTGATAGCATGGCAACATTTCTTCTGGAGATAGTCCTAAGAACAGCCGGTGTGACAGGTTTGCAAAGGCGTGCAAACCCAGGGTGATTTGTCTGCTAAGGTTTTTATTAGTTCATTTATTTGGTCTACAGAGTCAGGTAGAAACTAAATCACAGGGTATTTTTCAAATACCCTAATGCTAATACAAGTAATTTATAAGCGTATTATACAGTGCTTTACAGATTCAGACCCACTGTGAACTGCCCTTCATTTCTTTTAATCTCTCTCCACAGTGACTAATTAGATGACCACATCTCATCCCAGGGTCTCCCAAACAGTATCACCAGAGTCACTCTTTGGCTGGCCAATTTTCATGTTCAATTGCATCTTTATAAATACATCTCACATACAACACGGTCATTTTAAAATCAATTAGCTGCAGTTGGCTCAGATTTAAAAGGGTCTAAAATTGCTCTCCCTTCTCTAAGCAAAGCCAAATACATCTCATCAAAATTATTGGGGAAAAAAAAGTAATTATAAAAGGTATATCGTGTTTTTTCCTCTGATCCATTAGTTGTTTTGATTTTCTTGATTCAGTTAGCTCCTCACCTGAGAATGTATTCAGCTAGACAAGACTCTTCTATTGGAACAAATGCTAAAATCACCATTGAGCTTGGTTCAGGCAATAAAGAGATTTTACTAATGCAATGCAGTGCATAAACACAGCTGCAGGACTTGGAGAATTGAGTGGAGGCTAAAGTTTTCATCCCATTAAATCAATCCTGACTCGAACCATTGCTGGAGAATCATGATGTATTTAGGGCTACGTTACCCATGCTTCAGTTCACAAACAAAAGGTCTCTTTGCTCAGGAGCATTAATTTGGGGGCAAGAATCTGCGCTTGAGACTCTCTTTGAAAGTCATCCTCCCATTTTTTCAAACAAGGCTACATTTTGGTTCATTGCCTCCCCACTGAGAGTGGTTACAGGATTAAAAAATTATTGCCCTGTCCCCTAAGCAGATAAGCGATAGAGTCAGTTGCTCCCTATTCTGTTTCAGCAAGGGAAGATGCCCATGAACAAATGTAACAATGATTAAAGGTGGCAACAATGTATTAAAAAGTATATTTTCTTTAGATTTTAGGGAAGAGATCTAATTAATGATACTAAGCACTTTTTAAAGTGTGAAATCTGTTTCCATAGGTAGTGTAGCATGAGCAAAGGCAGGCAGGCAACCAACATTTACTATGTAAATTATCTCCACGCAGTGCTAAATCAATGAGTTTTTCTCCATAGATGCTCATTCCAGGTTGCTCCCTATAATGACCTCAATTATACATGTCTTCATTGTGAAATTATGATTGCCTTTGGCGGGCTGCAAATGACAGCAGAGAAAAAGATTTCCATGATAAAACAGCACAACAAGTAATACCTGCTCGCATTAGTATGCACAGCTTGCAAAGGTGCAGTGCAACTCCAGCTTAGCACCTTAAGAAATAAAATTGGAGCGGAGGGGGGGCCGAGGAAAATGTTCAACAGTATCTTGACATTTTTAACAAGAAAAGGAATTAGTAAGGCTTCACGTTCTCAAATGTGTCTCCGTGGGACCTGGTATTGCAAGAAATTTAACATAAGAACGTCAGAATGGCTACACCTGGGTCACCAAAGGGCCACAGTGCTTCGCAGCCTCCCTCGGACTGAAAGTAATAGCAGAGAGAAAAGGTGTGAGAGGCAGGGCAGAGCGATCCTTCCCCTCAAAAACCTCTTGGCACTGACCGCTGGCACACGGGGAGTGATCCCTCACCCTCCTGAACGGCGGAGACGGGTTTGAAGACGGCGCTGCCCTAATTCCTGAAGCCACACAGTTTTCAGGCACTGAGCTGCTGCCATCGCCAAAGGAGAGTTGGCAACGTCCCGGCTGCCTTTTACTGACCTTGATCTTGTTCTACATTTGGTGCAGTACCTGACGAAAGATTAGTCCCGGACCTCTGACACGCAGAGACACAGTTACACCCGTTCCTTCTTAAAGGTGATTATTATGAAGGTTTTACCCTTGTCTTGAACTACTAAAAGCTGAGTCAAAAATGATAGCATCCCATTCTCTGATGATAGCCTCTCTCTCTGATGGCAGGGTAGTTGGCAGGAACCTTTTTTTATTTCCACCTGGAACGGACTGAGGAGTTGCTTCAACTGAAATCCCGGAGAAGAGTACCAGGTTTGACATGACTTGATAAATATGATCAGCTAGGACTGATACTGGTTGAATCCATTGAATATAGAAAGCTGTTTTGCATGCATCATCCTGCAGAATTTCCAAATGAACATAAAATTGCTCCGGTTTAGGACCAAATTCCATTCCAGCCTGTGTTCTGCAAGTGAGCGCACTTTGAATATTACCCATTTGTTCTGTTCAGTTTTATATGCGTGGTAAAAATCCTTTTATCTCCTAAAGGTTTTTTGAAATAAAATGAACAGTGTTCAATACTTAATCTAGAGGCTCTACACAAAATCATTATGGTGACTTGAATAATTTGTACACGTAATCCAACCAGCATCAGTGTGTCTAAGCTCTATAACTTAGGTACGAGATTCTGAGGTTTTTAAAAGATTTTTAAAAAGCCCAGCTTTCGCATTCTCCTAGGGAATTTCTGTTTCCTCCCCAATACACCTGGTTGTGTAAGAAAATCTTTTCTATTGATAACAATAAAGCAATGACTAAAGCCACACAAAGTAATCCTGTTATTAGTAGAAAGGCTTTTAGATGTTAATAAGATGCCCTCAAACAAACTCCATAGAAATACTCAAAGGAGGAGTGTGTTTGTATTGTTAAAGTGGTCTGTACTAATTACACACTTTAACATAAAAAGTCACCTCTTGACCTGATAGCAGCTCGTCCAAGAATGGCAGCTATGCAAGGTGTCTGCTTAATTAAAAGTTAATGTATTTTTCATTACTGTGGTTCTAAAACGTAAAGCCAAAGCCTCTTTAGCTGTTATTTGGAAGATGGGCAGGGAGCCTTAAATTCTACTGCAACAAAACACTCAGAAAATGTTGCTGAAGAGGGAGCTGATGGAGCCCAGCATGAGCCAGGGAGCTCAAGGCAGTGTGAGAAACGGCAGAGGGAATTAAGGAAAACAGTAAGATGAAAAAAACAGTTCTCTTGTAAATGAATGACCCTCGATTTCATTTCTCCTCAAGAAAAGATGTCCTCATTAGCCCTACTCCATGCTACAGATTATTGTAATTATCAGTTCTTTATCCTGTCAAGTGCACTCCAAATATTTTATTCATAAACCAGAGCTTGTCCTTACGCCGCAGACAACCCCGTTACGCCCCCGGGGGCTGGTCGCCCACCGCGGCGGGGGGAGCCTGGTGGGACGGGCAGCAGCTCTCACCTCGTCCCACGGGTCCCTGCGGGTGATGGGATTTAATGATGTATTATTACCTGTTCCTGGCTTTGCTTGACCTCGGGTGGGTAGCGTTCTCCTTCCCTTCCCGATCCTCCTCTGTCTCCCCATTGGGATTTTAAGGTTTCGGGTGCAGAAACTGCTTGACGGTCTGACTGCGTCCGGCTGTCTTCGCCTGTAACACCTGCGGGAGCCACCCCAACCCAAATAATAGCAGTAAGTTGGTCAAACATTCCTGGTTTTGATCAGCTATGTATGACAACTATAGTTACCATTTCTTTAAAACAGCTGGTACTCTTTCTAAAATAGCACTAGGAATATTAAGCGGGAGAATGGCTAACCACTGGCAGACACGACATGCAATGCTGTATTGATCTTCGCAGCCCTAAGTCAGCCTCAGATCTACAGTGGTGAATACAATTTTTGGCACATTCAATTAACTTCTCATTTACGTGGAAGAAGCGGGAAGAGAAAGGATGCAGAGCTGTTTGGGTGCTGCTGCACAAGCAAGTTTTGCACTACATGTTCACGCTCAGTTGCTAGACCAGTGCACTGAAGTGAGTCCTTTCAGGCTTCCCAAGGCTACTGAAATAGACTGAATATTTTACTGAACAGATTTAACAGATTTACTACTCAAGAGATGTTAAAGCAATTTTTCAATTAGAGGGTATGTGAAGAGATGGAAAATTACGCTTGCCAAAGTAGATGCTTTTTTTTATTTTTATTCCATGCATTTCCATAGTGTAAGCCCCATAAATGAGTGCAAGATTTTCCCACCAAAGCTGTTAACTTTTAAGGCAAAATCACATCTTAAGCTGTGAACTGACATGATAAAAATGAGTGTTTGGAGTCGCTGGAAGTCAGTGCTTCTACAGAGGGCTGGAAGAAAGTGCACATAGCATTTAGATCTTACCAACGCAGATACACTGTAAGTGATAGGCAGGTCTTGTGCGGGTTGTAAGGACAGAGATGTGAAGCAAGCAAGTAGGATGAAGAGTAATTTTGCCAGCTGACGGGAGGGAGTAACCTGATCCCATACGTAATTTTATAGTGTCAGCGCTGCTTGAAGTGGTTTTTCCCAAAGTGCATGGCCTTGGGTGAGGCAGCGTCGGTCTCTTTGATCCCTGTTTTACCGCAGTTAATGCCAGTGGACGTAAGGAAGGAGGGGCCGTGAGGCCAGGAGAGGGTGGTTCATTCCCCAGTCCAGGTTTCTGAGTTGGCTGAAGCAATGTAATACCAAAGCGCTGTGAGCATTCCCCATTCATCTCAATGGGCCGTTACCTTGAAAGACCAGTTTTCAGCATTTATATGCAATATAGTTTCAAGGCTTTCTTATTGCAGAGCCTGTGAATGAGAGTAAGCAAAAAACATCATGTGAATGATAAAACTGTGAATGCAGCAGCTTTGACAATGTGGCCTGATTGCCCTTTTGCTGGCTCACTGCTGCTGAAATGCTTAATAACAACAAGCTGCACCCACCTGTCTGTGTGGCCACACATGGCAAAATACGCAGACACATCTTGTGAGCGTTGGCCAGAAGGAAATGATGTGACGTGGTGTGGTTTCAGAGGTGTTGGTGTGGTTTTCAGTAAGGCCTGCTGCCTCAGGTGTTTCTTTTGTGCAGTACATGTAAGTCAAAATAACTGAATTTTTAAAATTTAAATAAAGTATGAGAAAGCTTCTCACTCCTTGGTTAGAAGA
Source organism: Haliaeetus albicilla (assembly GCF_947461875.1). Taxonomy (NCBI): domain Eukaryota; kingdom Metazoa; phylum Chordata; class Aves; order Accipitriformes; family Accipitridae; genus Haliaeetus; species Haliaeetus albicilla. The sequence continues at coordinate 20,223,203 of NC_091509.1, forward strand.
ACATCTGTATGTTAGATGCCATACATGGCTGCATTTGGTACAGGAGTTTTCGTGCTTGGTGACTTCCAATATTTGGGCAGTTTAAAACTGGGTTTATTTATATTTCAGTGACAACAGTCTTACGTTAATTCTTCCTCTTCAAGGAAAGAACCTGACTCATTCTTGTGCCTTTTCAAAGGACCTTGGCAGGAGTCCTCGAGAGAAACAAACGCAGATGCTCTTAAGCAGGGAGAGCTTTTGCTTGTCCTCCTGTTGCCAGCTGCTTTGTAGACTTAACTATTGCAGCCAGGCTTGCCAGAGGACCCATCTTAGCGCCCTCACGCCACAACCACCGCTAGGTGCCTCAGGAAAATGATGCAGCAAGTTTGATTGTGGCAGATTCAATTTCTGTGTCTCTTACTTGGCTTTAGTGTTTAGGGGGTTTTTGCAGCATAGATAATCCATCTCCTTGCTAAAATCCTTCAAAGTTATTCCTGGAATGAGGCAGAAGGCAGGCAGAGGAGGGAGAAGGGGAACAGCTTCCCTTTGTAGTATTTCATATTATTCCTGTGCTGTTGCCTTTTGCAGAGGTGGTTCGGCTGAGCCTGCCGGAGGACCAGAAGATCAGCGTTACCACCATCACAGTTGGCCTGAGCACCGTTCTGACGTGCAGCATCCGCGGGGCTCTGCGGCCTCCCATCATCTGGAAGCGCAACGGCGTCATCCTCAACTTCCTCGACTTGGAGGACATCAATGTAAGTCCTGAATTACTCTTGTCATTTTCTTTTTAGAGCATTGAATATGACTTCATTTAACAGATGATAGTTTTAAGGGAACAAGTTTTATCTAGTTATTATTATGGAAAACTGGAAGCTGGTGTGATATTTTGTTTTTATGTGAATATGTCTCAGGAATAAAAGTGAAACAACGTATATGCAGCTGAGAGTAGGGGTACTTGTAATATGTTATTATGAAATTAAAACTCGGTGCTGTAATAACCCAGCACTTAAATAGCACTGGTGCTTCATCCCTTGTTGCTCATTCAGTTTGGTGCAACCTGTGGTCCACGGACAGCAGCCCTGGAAACCCAGAGGAAGGCAGCGCTACAGACCATTAACTCCTCAGGGAACTCGTTCCCAGTACAAAGAAACAGGTTAATTGAGAGCATGAAACAATACATTTATGGTTGGCAATGAAATCTCTCCTCTATCTAAATCAAATAATACGTTTTTATCTCTGTTCCTCCTGTTTCACTTGCCTTTCAGCCAATTCTCGTGTCTCATTCCTCGGCTACTATTTCTGATGAGCAGTTTAAAATACGGGAGTATTCAGCAGGGTGTGGCAATACCCTCACAGGAAGGAAGATGAATCTCTTTTAATTCGCAGTGCTGGTCTGATGTGTGAGTCATAGTTTGTTGTAAAGACAATACCTGAATAATGGTGTAAACTACTCATTTATTTCATAACGTTTAATTACGGAGAGAGTGGAAAGTAGTGTACAAAAAATATGGTCTGTATTTCATTTCTCTTTGCATTAAAGTACACAGTAAATCAGGTTTTATTTTAATTACACTACAGCAAGAGTTGATTTATATTTTTGTTCAGCTCTTGTTAATTTGATAACCACTCAGTTCAGAGTTGTTACAGGCAATACTGTAGCTCCCTAAATTGTTGTGTATCCAGGATTGCTGAAATGTGAAAAATCTTTGTTTTACTCTTCTGCGTTAATACGTGAAAATTATAGCACACGGGTCAGAAATACACATTGCAACTCAGTACATTATTTGTTGACTCTACCTTAGCAGGAAAATTGTGTGCACTATGTGTAGGTGATTACTGTGTGCACAAACTCAGTAATTACAACCATCTAAACATTCTTTTCTTTTCATCAAAGCAAGTATTACCCTTTTAAAATGCATTTCTTGTCACCGTTTGGAGCATGACGTTGAAATGCAACATGAAACCAGCAAACATCCCGCTGCAGGATTGGCACGGGACTACGCAGGAACCGTAACGGGGACGCACAGGATGGCACAGCCAGCCTGAAGCCGGTGTACCTGACCAGATTTCTGATAGACATCCATCAGTACCAGGGTTAGAATAACGACCTTCGGGTCACTGACACTGAAAATACGTGGAAACCTGCCAAGCCGCGATGCGCGAAGTCAGGTGTTCCCTGCTGTAGTTTGAGCGCAGCGTAGTGAGCCGTGCAGGTGGTTGACCTGGCAGCTTACTGCCCGTACCGCCTGGTGTGAATATTCTTCAGAACAGATCTATTCCTTGACACAGATTAAGCTTAGTAAAGATTACACATGCTGCCAATGTGCTCAGTTTAATCTGTAGTGAGCAAATTCCACAGCTTTGTGTGATCGGAGTCTAGAAGGAGCCTTTTCTTTTGGCAGTTATATTCGCTAGATAGATCTGAGACATTGTGGTTTTAGGGTCAGTTTTGTTGGGCTCAGGATTGAGCTGGGGTTAGAAGCAAGGGTCAGCTGTTCTGAAATCTTATTTCCACACACTCTGGAGGCTCAAGAGCGGTCTCAGAATTTTTTGGCCAAAAGTAAAGAAAATTCCAGGTATTTCTCTTACCTGTATGAAATTTTTGTTATGATCACATTATTCTTAAAAGATTAAAGTTCATGTGTGAACTGGACACAAAATGAAAGTCCAGGAATAGGAGTAGAAACACATCCTTGAAGGGTCGATAGCACGTGGCTCTGAGGCTTCATTTACAACTCCTACTGTTTTAAAAACAGAATTTTGAGGAGTACATTTTCATGCCAGTTCCTCCCTAATTTAGCACTGGCCCAGATGGATTTCTGGTTTACTTATAGTAAAGTAGTTCTCTTTCTCATTGATTATTAAATGTTAAGAGTTACGTCCTTGCACATAAACTGAGTGGTTCCTGAATGATCCAGCACCCCCTAGCACAGTACCATGCAATACAGCAGAAAAAAATAATCACTTTTTGATCTGTTTGAACTAGTACATCACTGAGAAACTATATCAAACGAGCACTCTGAGATTCTTACATGGAGGAAAAACAGGATTTATGCCTCAATTTTCATGTTTGACCTGTCAGTTTATGACCTCTATCACCTTGTCATATAACACCTGCTACTAGTGCGCATCAACTCTTTTTTTAATCTAATAAACAACCTCCACACCTTTTTCGTCCTTAATTAAACAGTAAAGCTTTTTATGTTCCGTATATATCACTGCTATCTGTATTCTGGTCTGGTTGCTTGAGGTGACACAATTTGGGGTTTACCGTCTTTTATTTTCCCTCTTCCACTATGGGCAATCTGTGGGACTCTTGGGCTCAGGTGTGTCCCCTCTCTGGCTACTGAGGACGGGCACCTGCATGTCTGAAGCGCTTGTTCGTAGCAGGGATGAAGAGATGGTCCTTCAGCTGGTAAATCCAGTCTTTTTCTTTAGATTAATCACAAGTTTAAAAAGTCCTGTACTCAGGGGGCAGGAGCCACGTTCATCGGCAGCATGGACACACTTGGGTTTGGGGTTGATACTTGCGTGTAGCATGGAGCGGCATCAACATTCGCTTTGAGGCTTGCGGCGTGAAAATACGTGGAGCCGTGCATGCTCAACAGCGTGGGGTGGGGTGGGTGGCAGCAGACGGTTCAAAGCTTCAGCCTTTCGTGGGTACAGAAACTCACATTAAACAATAGTCTATTTAAAGGCATTGACAGCAGGAAAGTAAAGGCAGTGTGCTTCTTAATATACTTGAAGTCAGTTAATTAAATTACTTCAGTTTTCTTTTAGTATGCCTCAAGCAGAAACTCGATTGCATTTCTGCTTTTCACAATAAGGTTAGCAATTTGGCTAATTGGAAGTGCAACAGGAGATTAATTGTACCTTTTTAACTTCAAGAAAATCCTCCCTGCTCCTGGCACAATGGTAATCACATACAAACCTACAGGATATTCGCACACTCGGAAAAATCCTCGTATTATATTTCAATTAAACTCTTTCTCTTTTAAATGCTAATTCAAGAAATCAGATGAAAAAAGAAGCCCAACTCTGGAAAAAAACAGAATCCTTCCAACTAGGTGTGAGAGCAGCACAGGAGAGGCACCGCTGAGAAGTCCTTCGTGGCTTTATTCTCTCCAGATTCGTGACAAATGTGACAGGAGAAGGTTGACTGTGTTCCAGATTGATACTAGAAGTGACAAAGATGGTCAACAAAAACCTAGGTAATCCTAAATTTGCGCAGAACTGAAAGGTTGAAAATTACTGTAAAGCCTGGTTGTTCAAGCGCATTACTTAAATCATTTTTATGTGATAAGTTGATTGGCAACAAAATATTAATAATTTTTCATTGCTGTCTTAATCAGAAGCTTTCATAAGCAACATAGTAATAATTTGTCTTGTCCTGTCTGTGAAGAACTCTGTTAATGAGTTGTCACATAGCTATTGCAAAAGAACCATCTTAATGGTACATGTAATTAAACAATTTTTCATGCAAACATTTAAGATTGCTTTTAGCATAAAAATATTATTTGTCCATAAATTACCCATCCATATTATTTATCCATTAGAAGTCCCTTTGCAGCTGTACTTTATAAAAAGTCACATCAACTTTTCTCGTGCAGAAAATAACTATAATGTTGCTGAAACTGATAAGATTGCGATAGCTATAAATTGATTTCTGACTACAAATAGTGAAGTGGTTAAAATGTGTCATCTTTCAAAATAATATATTTTTGCCCCCTAGGAACAAGCAGTATGTTTTCCCAAATACATGATTATGAAAGCATTCCTCAGTTTGAAAATATAATAAACTCCTCATGGAGTCAAATGTATTTATACAGTATTTATAGGATATTGTTTCACATGATTTGATATTATCTCCAGAGAAACATATGTAAATTAATAAACAAAATTTATAAGCAAAAGTTATTCCTTCAAAAGCATGGTGGAAGCATACAAGAACAACACAGATTACCATAAGAAAACAAATGTTACCGAATACAGGTAGATGAGAATTTGATGAATTGCCAAGTGTAATGCAGGTAGCTATAACATAAATTCATGAGTGTCTTTCATTATTCATTTCATATTAATCTGTACACTTCAACTCAAATCTGCGTTAGATCATTAGTTCAAAAAATAAGCTTTTCATAACAGATCATTGAAATACAGGTTTCTTTGTTCCTGCTGATGCCAGGTAGGATGGCATGTCCTTGCTCTCCCAAAAAATCCCGTCCAGGGACAAGCGCAAGACTCCAGAGTCAAGTCCCGCATGGTGGAAGGCACACCTGGGAATTAAAGGCAGGGGAGAGAGAGTGCTTTGCAGCTACTTTATGACTTGTCTTTCTCCTCGTTTGATGAAAAAACAATAATTGCCCCTAAAAAGCATGCTCCCAGGAGTTAACAGGATGCAGCATATCATTTGTTTACTATTGTCAATTGCATGTATCGATCAGCTTATCTTGCACAAAGTACACCGAGAAATGTCCAGTAAGATGTCCACGTGCCAAATTCTCGAAGCAGTCTTGAACGTTCCTGTCCCACCTCAGGCATTGTATTACAGTGTCAGGATGTCGCACAGGCTGAAAGACTGATGGGTTGAAGCTGGGATGAGACAAGTCCAGGTCGAAGCTGTTCAGCACCAGGACGAAGTTCCCGGTTTGGGAAACGGTGGAGCAGCAGCTCCTGGGAGTGCGGCAGCATGTCCTGCTAAGGCTGGCCCAGTTCCCATGCGTCTCCTCTGCCATTGCCTCCCATCAGGGGAAGGAAACCTCTGCTCTCACCTTCGGCCATTCTTGCCTTTGGTAAGGCCATGTGAAGAAAGTCTGGGTTTTGCTGCTGGGGTTCCTGTCATCACCCAAGACCCCGGAGGCACTGGAGATACATCGGCTGAGCTCAGAGGTGTAAGTCCCTGCTTTGAGGACAAGGAGTGATTCTCTTCTCCAAACACGTTCGCCTCTTCCCCATACAAATCTGTGTGCCTTACTCTGGCTGAATCCAAGCCTGCCTCCATCTCTGCCCACCCAACCTCTGCCAGGTCCCGGGTGCAAAGAGCGTTAGGAAGTGGCAGAAGTGAACCTGGGGGGGCACAGACCCCTTTCTAAATCGTTGATTGCTCATACTCCACATCTACCTGCGCACCCGGGAAGATTCACCTCCACGTATATATTGTCGTTTGTCCGTCTCGACCACGACAATGACTCTTACAAGATCTGTGCTTACCTGCCTTGATACACATTTCATGTCTATTCATGTAAATGTCCATTTTCCGTATATAATATTTGAAACCCAAAGCAAATGGCGAACCTTTAAAGTGCAAGTCACTTGGATTAGATTTCTCATTAGAACAGGCTGTATGAAGGCGATATATGCCTGTTGATGGTTTTAATGTAGTTTCACTGTTAAATAATAAAAAGGTCATGTGTGAATAACCCCACTTAATACCTTGCTAATAGAAATCGGGCTGTTAAAATTATCAAACCCTGTGTCATCCTAGATGCTGCAGTAATACTGCGATGGGAGTAAATTACAGGAAGTTGCATGTTTAAAGCCAAGTTTTTTTCTTTCAAATCAAAGTTTAAGAAATTGCACAGTGCTTATAGTATCTTAGGTCTTTGCAGGCTCTAAAATAGAGGTTAAGTGGAAAATTAATACTTGCAGTATTTTCAGAATATATAGTCTCTCACTTTGCTGTAATGAAGATCTTGTATCCAACTTGTGCCTTCACTGGAATAGCTCATTTTTGGGTCACAGACCAAAGTTTGTAGGTGATTATTGCAAATGCGGAAATACCTTCATGGAGACAATAGAGTTGTTCACCTGGTCCTAAATAGCCAGTGGAGTATAAGGCTTCACCTTCCTAAACAGCCTGATTTTGTGGAGGAAGATGATACTCTGGGGTGTTTTTGTTTTGCTTGCATTTTTAGAGGCATATAGGGCACATACCTCGTGAAATTGTTGAGAAACCTGAGATGTTAGATGGAACTCTCCTATAGATGAATTGCATGTACTCAGTCTGGGTTTTATAGCAGAAAACTATGACTGTGAATGCAGCGTGAATCTTCTAAAAATGAGCAAGAAGAAAGGAGTGAGCCCATCTGCTGTGAAGTATTAAGGTAACTAGACTGGCACGCTTAAAAAAATGCATTAGAAAAAAATTGAGAATGAGATGAATTAGGACTCTGAAATCAGTTGTGCTCTCCCATACCTGCTCTGACTGTTGCAACTGGTGATTTAATTACAGACCAAAATCCATGAATCCCCATTATCTACCTCTGTACTGTAGGGAGAAAGTTGGAGTTTATGAATATAATTTCCTACCCAGATTGGTACTTACCTGTTCAGTCATGGTCTTTGCATTTCTCTGAAATGTCCAGTAGATCCAATTAATAGAAACATTTCACTAAATCCCTACTATGCTAATTCCTCCCTTCCAACAGCTCCAGCAGGAAGACCTACCATTGATTTTCCTCATTGGGTTGTCTCTGAGTTTCTCAGGATATAAAAGCAATCCATTTTTTCTTATATTCTAATTGTACAACTATCTAAAAAGTTCATTTCCATATGTGCAAGGCAAAAACTTTTTTGGCTCACCAGCAAAGTCTCACATTGTGCTCAATTCTTTGAGCAGAAAAACAAGAAAAGATAAATTAATACCCCATCAGGCTGTGTTTGCAATAGTTTTCTGGCATTTGCTTAAGGCTGAATTTTTCTCCATGTAAATTACTAAAGTGATAGCATGTGTAAAACCAAGAACAAATAATATTAATGAAGCATAAGTTCTCAGCTTGTCTCTGGAAATGAATTATTAAAAGCACCAAAGAAAGTGATTTAAGAGCCCATGACTAATTTAGTTTTTATTATTTTTATATGAATCACTCATGAATCTATTGTAAAAAAGATCAGAGACATTTGATTAGTGAGGAGAAATCATTTTCAAAGTGATAGCCATTGTTGTAGATTTTGCATAATAATAATCTCATTAAATGCTTGGGTACATTTTGTTTTAAAATCCTGTAAATATTATCAGAGAGAGATTTCTAGGACTCTGAGGATCAGGCAAGCTTTTTTAACGTGAACTAGTTAATATATTTCTGTTGCTGTGCTGGTTACTATGAAATTGTGATGGTGTTTTTCTTTGTCTAGTGGAAAACCGGTGATGCCAGCTAGCACCAGTGCCGGGACTGGTTTTGTCAGTAGGCAGCGAAACCACATGGGGAAGGCTCCCAGCTTCACTGGACTTGGTGGAAAGGGCTGAAAGGGAAGGGTTTAAAAGTGAAGCGAATTATTATTATTATTTAGAAAGAAATCCCAGCAACCGGTAGGACTCTCCTAAGAGAAGAAACCACTCGGGGAGCTTTATTCCCTCTGTCGTTATTTCTGCTATGAACACTTTTAAATCAGCATGGTGAGGGGGTATCGACCATCTTTGGGACTCACCCCCAACGTATAGTAGGAGCATTCAATATCTAACTGGGGTGGTTTAAAATCGCCGTGTAGGTTTAAAATCGGGGAGCATGTACCCCATAGTGCCGCACTGCGGCGTGACGTGCGCCAGCGGTTGCCGATAGCTGGAGAGACGGGGAGATCATCTGGGGTTTCTGTCACTGGGACTCGTTTTCCCTGTTCCTTCTTCCTATTTATAGCTATAAGGCCAGTGGTTTTTTTCTCAAGTAACTGGAAGTTCTCCTAAAAAATAATAAGCCTGAATCTACTCTATGCTAATTCCTCTTCAAACTTCCTGGAAATCAAGAACCCTTGCCAAAAATTTAAAGGATTTTAAATATGTTTCTGTTCTGCGTTGGAACAACCCCAAGACCTGTTAGAAAGCTTCATGAAAAAGCATCTGACATGGGTAAAAAAGGCGGGTGGGGGGTCAGTGCCCCGCACCCTCCGGCATCGCCCCGGCTGCCCGCTCGGCAGTCCCAGGTTAACGGGGGCTCCTTCTCCGCCGGCTGCGTTCCCGGGTGTCAGAGCAGGAGATTTGTGGCATCACAGTCACATATTGGATTTCACTTGAGACAGTATGTGAACGAGATTTACAAGCAATATGCAATGTTTTACACATTTCTAAGCGCGGTGTCTCCAAGCCGCGACAGATTGCATGACCAAGGAATGCATTAGAAGGGAGGAATGGGATAAATAAATATGAAAAATCTTCTGTTTGGAGAGACCGATGTCTTGGGTAATCAGTAGTGATGGAAAGGAAACACAATACAAAAAAAAGTACATATCCATTTTCTAGGATCTGCTTTGTTATTTTTTGAAATTGACTCTGTGCAGTAGCAACTTTTTTTATTTTTTAGATTACTGAGCTGTTATCAATTTAAAATGCAGGGTGGCATATTTTTTTAATCTTGAAAAGTTAAAACAGATTCTGAGGTCACTTAATCAGTCCTTTATTTGAAGGGTAACTGCAAGACATAAAAGAAGCTCATGAAGGGCAGAGAACTTCTTATTCAAAAAAGGGAGAGAAAACATGAGACAAACTGCTGGAAAAGTCAATTTATCATCTGCCACTAGTCACCCTTATCAATTATGAGAAATTATAAGCATAGCTTGCTGAATTATTTTTTTTTACCAGAACGTGTAATGTTATTTTATAATGAACTTCATAAAATAGAGGTGATGAACACCCTTTCCTTATCTGGCCACTTTGATGCAAGGCTCATCAGTTTGTGGAGTTAGAATGGTTTCTGCCTCTTATTTTCATCGCTTCTGTTTCTTCCTCTTCACGAGAAAATTCACCTTCAGTGGTAAATGAGGAAAGCCATGTCTCAGAAGTTACTTTTTTTCCTTCCTCCTGGCTGCCAGTCCTTTTTCATGGGATGATACAGAAAAATGTCTTTTCAGTTCACCATTGGGCGTTACTGGGGTAGGAGCGGAGCAGTCCCAGCTCCCGGGGGGGTGCAGCACTTGCTGAGACTCCTGGACTGCCCTGAGATACTCTGCTTTTAAAGGTGGGATAGTTTTAGGGAGAGAAGCATTACATTACATTGCTTTTATAGATGTTTATGGTTCCCTCTGACTGCTTTCAAGCTCGTGGTGATTTGGAAACCTGGCTTTGCAAGCAAGATCCATTTGAAAAAAAGTCAAAAGCACCTAAAATGTTTCCTCTGCCTTTTCCCAGTGTGAATTCTTCCCGTTCCCTCTGCCCACCCCGTCCTCTGCCCTGCCAGTTCTCCCAGCAAGCTTACGTGTGTGTGTTTGGGTGGAGGGATGGAGCTCAGAACCTGAGTCTCTAAAAATGTTTTGTGCTAAACAGTTTCTGAGAACTTTTGTTCAAATTGCTCCCGCTTTCCTGATGCACGTTTTTGAGAGGCAAGAAGTCCTTATGGACCTGCAGTTCCTTCTCAGCTTGATAAAATTGTGTGCAGCGCTACGGTGTTACACCCTGTCGAGGACCGCTTCCCAGCAAACCAAAACAGCAGCTAAGCACGTGTTAGTGTTAATTTAAGTCAGTGTTAATTTACACCCCGGTTACTACAGTGGCAGCGGCAAGAGAAGCACCCGAGCAGCTCGTGGGAGCTGCCAAAGGCAGTGCAGCATGGAGGGCTGTGGGAAATAGCCCAAATATACCAGGGCTGCCCACTGCCAGCCTGGGACGGCTTCCCGCTGCGCTGCAGGACTCCTGGCTGGGATGAGTGCAAGACGTTGTTAGAGGCTATTAAGGAATCGAAGACTTATTGTTTCCTAACGCTCTAGGGCTTGGAATTTTATGGCACTTTCAAATATACCCTTATAAAATACACACAGAAAGTGCTTGTGTGTAAGAATGCATGCATATATGTAAAATGTAACTGTGCAATCCTAATATACTAATTATATCCACAGGGAGACACAAGGAGAAACCGTGAGCTGCAGTAAACACACAGAAAGAGTAATTAATTTGTTAGAGAATTCAGTATTCTTTTTGTAGCAGCAAAAGGTTCAGTGTTGAACCTAAATTTCGTAATCACTTTTTCCTTCCCACGTCTAATACTGGTCATTCCTAATAACATTGTAGTCTTATGTGAATTTACTGTGTGTGTGCAAGTTCTAATACAGGACAGATAATTTCCTTCTATGCCTGACATAAATGATACGGTGTTAACCTAAATCATCTTTGATAACCTTCTTTAAGTGCTCGAAGTCAGAAAATAGTTTTTAAAGTCATAAACCATGCTTTTACCAATATAAGCTTCTCTTTACAAGAAAAATGCATTTGGAGAGGAAGAGAATAATACTATAATCTTGCATCAGTTTGTTTTTGCAAGGGTCTTTACTTATATTAATACATTTGTATGCATTGGAAAAAACAGATCATCCGTAAAAAGACAATTACAGAGCACAAACCGAGCATTTATAATATTTTTCTGAGATTTCTTAAAGGAAGCAACATACTTAAAACAGAGAAGATTTTATTGTCCTGTTTTTCTACAACTCCTTATAAATCATTCCATAAAAGTAGCCATCCTGCTTTTATTGATCAAAACTCAATTTGAGTTGCTTTGGGATTAACTTTAAAAACTGTTGTTAAGTCCCCTCCACTGCAAGCATGTCATGCAAATATCATTTGAACAGGGTTGATATCTTTTCTGTTTGCAGTTACTCGTGTGTCTTTGCTTTCTGGCAGGAAAGATCTAGCTGACCAGAAAACAGGCAAATGCTTGAAATGGGAATTTTTGAGTAGATATTTGTAATAATGTATTGGGTGGCTTAACCAGCTTATCTCCTAGTGTAGATGCCAAATCTGCCTGACGCCCAAGGTGGCAGTAATAGCTGAGATGCTTTTGATTCTAGATAATGAATTTCAGGATCATCTGTGGATTTACTGTTATTCTTTATATGTTCGTACATTTGCCTTAAGGCAGCATATAGCAGAGCCAGGGTGGTTATATCTGTGCTCTCTCAGGTCAAGGTCTGTGCTTTGGGAAGGGTTGTTGTCCTGCCTGTAAACTCTGTATTTCTCAGTGCTCGCTCTCAATCTGCCTTGTAACATGTCTGAAAACCAGGCAAGGTCCCAAACTTCCCTTCCTCCCTGCCAGTGCTGGCCTGCCACTGAGAGGAGAGGCATGAAGACGTTTCTCTGATGCCAGACAGAAGTTACTGGAGAAGATTCAAGAGCCAGCAGAAGTAGTGCCAGATCAATCCCGTACTGCAAGAGATGGGCTACTTTGTGCTTTTCTTTAAGGGTGCCAGCTGGCATTGCAAGTCTGCCTCAGCATCGCAGCTTCCTTCAAAAAATGTTCGAAGTGTCATGGCTGGAGAGGAAAGCTTGAAACTGTAAAGCAGATGCACCCTGAAGAGGCAGGAAAAGTGAGATATAAGGAGCCCCAAATGGTTTTGGTTTAGAAAGCAGCCCATCCAATGATCAAACAACTCTTGCTCATAATTTCTGAGCACCTGGCAGGGGGTTTGGCAGTAACAGCTCGGATGAGGATGTTTCCGTGTAGCGTTGGACCTGTCGTGGGCGCAGCGGGGAAAGGAGCGGCGTCAGCACCTCCGTGCATCGATTCCCTTTCTCCCTCACCAAGAAACTGGGACCCGAGTTCTTGACTCCCAACCAGCAGAGCAAAGTTGCATTCCTATTTTACGCCTGCCACCCCAGTAGGTCCGATCGAGTCGTGCTGGAAGACCCCGGCTGGGAGGTTTTCCCCCTCCTCAGCGCACCACGGTGCTGCGCTTCCATTTCACTCGGGGTGGCCGTGCTGGGCAAGGGTGGGAGCGGGCAGGACTTGGTGTAGGGGCTTTCCCCGTACACCCCTTGGCTGCAGGCTGGGCTTTCCACCCACACAGTGGAAATTTGGAAAAAAAAGTCCTAGGGTTTTCACGAGCAAAACCACTCTTCAGCACTCACCCTGTTGTACTGCGTTTGTGCCACCCCGATTCTAAGTTGAATTTACCGTACTTTTGCAGTGGAATTCTGCAAAGAGTTTAGTTTCGCATGTTTCACGCGTGGAGCTAATTAAAGAAAAATTGTTCTTTAAGCTCATGAACTGTTTTTTAAATGTATCCTTCTGGGTTTGCCTAGAAGTACAAACATTCTGGAGCTGCAGAAGTCTGAACATTAATGGAGTAACAAGAGAAGCTGCTTCGTATACCCATCAGTGCTGTGGTTCTGTTAGCTATAATTTGAAATAAATTCCTAAGCAGGGCACTTGTACAGCATATTCAAGTGCCAAAACCTCTCTGCTAACTCATATTCTCCCCATCTATAATCAAAAATTGAAGTAATGCAAGAGCAGATCTAGGAAGATGAAAGGGATAAAGAAAGATACTTGTCAAGCAGTTACAGATCAAAACAAGTTTGAGAAAATGCTTTTTGTCTTCTTCCTCGTCTCCTGCCTAGGATATTGTCTGAGATAAGTGACAAACAGTTTCAGTTCTTTCTCATCAAGTCTCAAGGTTACAGTGCATTTTCTGAGAACCAGCTTAGATAAAGGAAACCTTAACCCACCCAGAAGTTAGCATTTTATGCATCTGAGGTTAACGGGTAGATATTAAGTTCCCCTGTAAATTAAACAGCTGAAGATTGCCATCTTTTTTATGTGGAAAGAGCACCTTGTTAGCAACCAGCATAAAAGTTCATGTTCTCAGATGAGTTACCTTGCCTTACTCTTAAATTGCCGCTCATTTTCTCTCTGCGTGTTGATTTATGAACTTTAAAACTTAGTGTTCAAAATTCAAGCTGTGTTGCCAAGATGTGGTGCTATCAAAACCACTGAACAGGTAGTCTCCCTTCATGTGGTGTTTAAAATATTTTTACTAAATAATAAGGCACCTTTCCTGTCTTTTGTTACATACAGGATTTTGGAGAAGATGATTCCCTCTACATCACCAAGGTAACAACTATTCACATGGGCAATTACACCTGTCATGCCTACGGCTACGAAGAGCTGTATCAGACCCACATCCTTCAGGTGAATGGTTAGTAAATGGCATATATGACAATCCATGAAAACGTTCCCGTAAGCAAAGTTGCGTGTTAATCTCATTTGCACAGAGACGTGAAAGGCCACGCACCAAATTGTCTGTGTACAAAAGTGAATGCAGTTCGGGGTTTGCTCACTCCTGCTATCACGCAGGCAATCAAAAAGATAGGTACCAAGGGGGGACGTATATAATTACCTGGGCTTCAGCAGGTATCCTAACTGTAAAACAAGCTGTCAATAACATTTCCATAGTTAAGAGCAGTGTTTCAAAGCATCTTTTAGACTAATTACTACTTTTGTCAATAGAAGCATCGCTTCAACAATTTCTTCTTTCAGAAAATCATTTCTGTTGCATGAAGTAGCCCAGGATATTTAAATAAATACAGCACAGTGTTTCTAAAACTAGCTCTCTAACTCCCAGCTATATATCAGATTATTACCTGCTTGTAGTTGGCTTGGTTCGCTAAGGGCTATTTACATTGGCTAAAGGTATGGCCCACTGGGCTGCAAAATGAGGGCAAACCATTTTACAGGTGAGAGAATCACACGGGGCATATTCCAGCATTCTCGTTCACCTCCGTCCCCTGGACCACATTTGCTCCTGGCAGCACTTGTATTCAGGCATTTGCTATCTTTCTTCTGACCTCAAACTCAGTCAGTCGGATATAGTTTAAAATTACATTAGCTTAAGCTGGCATTTCACCGAGGAACTAGCCCATGGAGTATCCACCTCCCAGCAGCAAAATCAGTGTCCAACTTTAAACCCACAGTTACATGTGCTAATATGACCAGCGGTACAGAATAGGAGACGGGGTAACCCGTTGCTCCCTATGGGTAGATTTTGACATACTCTGCTTTGAAACTATTTAATTTTACAGGAAAATTCAGTAACTTTATTACAGGGGATATATTATAAGGAAAATTACTATTTAGGTCTTTCTCTAGATGTGCACAGACCTCTACAAAGGAGGGCTTTCAGCTGGTAAAAGCAGATAGCTATACACAGGTTAATAGAGAGAGGCTGACACAAAGCGAAACAGTAAAAAAGGGATATTTATGCACTTTAAGAAGTGCCATGGTGGACGTGGGGTTTAGGTTTGACTGCAGCTCAGGTCTTCTGGACGTGTGTAAGTGTTCCCCACCCACAGCGAGTACCTGGAGGAGAGCACGAAGCATCCAGTTGATTTGAATGAAAACTGACTTAATGTTTCTACATAATAATTTGTCATCTTTTCAGCTAGTAAAGTCTCAGCAATGTGGATAACTAGATTGTGCATGCTGCAGCTGGGAAAATAGGTTTCCTTCCTCAAAGTACTATTTGTTTGATGAATGGCAGTTGAAAGAAAAGCGAGCTAACAACTTAATCCCGTGTATATTATGTGATATATTATGAGGCTTGAATGGAGTTTAGTTGGCAGACAACAATGTAGACTTTATCATCACCGAGAATATAAGGCCCAAAGGCTTTGAAACTAAAACCAGAATGAGAGGAAAGCTAGATGGAGTGTGGGGAGGGGTTGATTCGTTTCATACTCATGCCTGCCACTTAGATTTAACTTGTTGTTGAAAGATCCCATTTTCTTTTCAAATGGAAGTTTCACACCACAGCTGCGTGTGGTTTTTCTTACTAATAGAAGAACGCTGTTATGCAAAAAAACCCCACTATCCATGTTGGCTTTTTAATGTTGCTATATAGTCACTAAATGCATGGCAAAAAATGCCATGCATTCTGGTATCAACCCAGACTTGCTAGAAAACACTGCAGGGTCTAGAAATCTTTGTCTCACAGCATTGATATTCCCATGCAAGCCATTAGGTTTTGCAAAGCTGGGTTTTTGCAGTTTTTGACGTGGCTGGCTGACTGCCCACATCCCTAAATTCTCTCCTGTTCTGCCTGTGTCATGGCTTCCTCCAGCAGCTGATGTTGGGGCAACAGCACCGATGACGGGACAGTGTTGCCTACCTTCAGACGGGTGGTGGGGTTCCCGAGGCAGAGCCCTTCTCAGGAAATCCTTCTCGGCTTTTAGTAACTTAAAGGACAAATTGAGGAATTTCTCTTGACAGGAGTAGGGAGAAGAAACGGAGCCAAGCTGAATTGAGTGAAGATGCTGAGAATCTAAGTATAGTTGATGGGCACTGTTCAGCACTGGGGATTGTCTCTGTCTGTCTGTATCAAACTAAAAACTCCATCTTCAACATGGGAGGTTTTTTGTTGCTTTTCTGTATTAGACTAAAAGAGTAAGAGAATGTGACAGAACCAAGTCAGCCAGAACTTGGGTGTATCTGCTCGTCTGTCTCCTCCAGGGAGGGACTGATACACTTTTAACATCAAAAACACAGGGGTTTTTTATTCTGTAAAAACAATCAGATTTTTTTTTTTCCTTTTTAATAGAGAGAACTCCAAGTTTCTCTGTTGGGAAAGAGTAGAGGAAGAAGAATCAACTGGAAGTGAAAAGATTTATCTCCAGCCCTTCCCAAGCTCAGTGTGTCTGTACAGGCAGGTCCCAACTTTTAGACTGCGTTTCAGTTAATTCAGTGTTTTTAAAGCTGCAGTAACTCTGCCAGTGACCTTTGATCCTTTTTGTCCCACCTGGGCCCTGGCTTACTGTTCCTGCTGAGGCCCATCAGTCCAGCTTACAAAATGCTTCCCTTCTATTGCCTTTTTCTCCTTAAAAGAATCTGAGCCTAGTTCTATGCACCTTCTTTATAGGCTTTTATCCAACATATTATATTCTTTTTATCTTGCTTTCTCCTTTGTCTCTTTTTAGAACATAACACTAGCTTGTAACAGCTCATTGATTAGCTGATACAGAAAATTAGGAAATATAAACTTAAATAGAAAGCTTGGAGCCTGATTTTGACAAAATTAAGTTTCTGAGATTCAGAGCTCTAGTTGAATGTATTACAAACTAATCAAATTTATCAAAAGTTTACCCATAGAAAGCCTTGCTTTCATCCCAGTATGTTGTCATTGTTGTTCCTTTTCTTGCCCAAGGAAAGTAAATTCACTTCATCGCGGTCAAATCCTGCTGGAAGACGGGCACGCGCTTGTCCACGGCAGGCAAGCAGCGTCCTTACCGATGCTGGTTGCTGTACCTGTGCCACACAACGCAGCCACGTGCGTGCAGCGCTGCGCTTGGGCTCTTTAACCAGGCTACAGTACAATGCTAAAAGCAGCTCCACGTTGTCTGACTCGGCATCAGGCGTTGCACAATCTAGACTTGCCTAAAGGTCCTCTCCAAAGCAGCCTTTCTGAAGGGGAAAAGCAGGTTTGTTTTGCTCAGCTGCTGAATGCCGTGCAGTGCTTCCCTTTGTATCCGCTCGTTCAGGATGCCACAAATAACACGGGCAGATCCAGATGCTCATTTTGACAAGCAGAGATGAGAATCCTCTTAGGCAGAAAATGTGAAGACCACCAGATGAATGCCCCAAACCGCTGGCTCACATCTTCCCAGCAAGAAGCATAAAGCACATATGTGAAATGCAGCCTACTTGTGACGTCTCATGGGGTAGGTTTGGGTTGAGCTCATCCATCATAGGATTCACAGCAGTGGCAGAATTGAAGTCAGTGTATTTATACAGCTGGCCCTTAATGTCTTTGGAAAAAAAGAAAGTGCTGAAAGGCAGCACAAAGTTTAAGAATTAAAAATTCATCTTGTGTGCTGGTATCTTTGATCAGGACACGCCAAGAACAGTAGGAAAATTATGTTCTCTCCTACGTATGGATATTGCTTGGGAAATGTGTACAGCATACACTAACTGTAGGGAGGGAAAGCAATTTATCACTTTCAAGAGGAAAAAGAGTTGCTGAGGATAAAGAATCTCATAAAATTGTAATCAACTATGAAAATTGATAGTTTGCAAATCAAGAGACTGCTGAGTGTAGGGCATCATTTTCCTTGGTCCTTGCACTCTGGAAAACATCAGCATAAATCAGAATATTGTATTCCTTGAAAACAGTTTTAAAAAGCCATTCGGTCCTCAGCCCAATTATAAGGGTCCAATAGGACAAATTTTCCAGTAACAGAGAGATGTTTTAAACACGGATGGTTTGTTAATGTGTTCTTTGAAAAGAAAACATACAGTGTTGCAAACTCCTTTCAAATCATAAATGGAAAGATTAAAACATCTCAAGTAAATGATTAATCTGTTAATTTTTACTAAGCTTTGGGGTATATACATCCTATAGCAGCAATGCAAATTTGGGGTGCTTGATGCCGCCATCTGTGCTCATTGTGTGCTTTATCACCTGAGCTGTTTTATTGTAATGAATTGGTCTGCTCACAAGTAAGGTACTGCTCAGTATGCAGTAGTAGGCAATCTACCCAATCTCGTACTTGTTTGAATGTCTCTTTTTTCCTCCTTTGCTTAAGATAATAGCATTTTTATATTACCCTTGGCTGCAGACACAGTAATGGTTAGCAATGATATATATTCACCAAGGGAAATAGCAAAGGATAATCCATATATTCCAAAGTCCGGAGCTGAAATCTTTGCAAGTTTAAAGTAAAATGTGCTTACTTGGAATGTATTAATTTGTAGCAAGGACAATAAAAATGCATTCTGCAGTTTGCTGTTATCACAAGGCAGTTGCATGCAATAATTTACTTGTGCAATGAATTATATAAGACAAGGGAGAAGAAATAAAAAGTTTAAAAATGGAAGGAGCAGGAAAATGATAAGAGAGCAGGAATGGAGGTGCAACACATATTTTTGTAGGTGAAAACAAGCCGTTTCCTTATTAATCACTCTCGAAGAGACACCTTGCTATAATTTCAAGTTAAGCTAATTTTCATGCAGAACATTGATTCAGTGTCTAGGACCCCTGAACTACCTTCTGCAGTATAAATCTATTGTGTTTTCAGCTCTGCAGGTGAAATGTGTGGATTACTAACATGGTGTGAGGCGAAAAAACTGAGCAATGCAAGGAAGCTCTGCTTTGCAAAGGAGTGCCCTGTTTCTAGGGAGCGTGATCGTTGTGGCAGTCGTTGGGAGTGCTGACCTGAGTGCCCATCTGAAGAGGAAAGCCTAAAGCAAACCATTACAAGAAAATATCAACCCACGCTGGTTTTGAGAGCATTAAATAGGTGATGTCTGGGACGGCCTCTATCTCCTTTAAGAGCCGGTGGGTGAGAAAAAACCACTAGGCTTGGAGCAAAATTTGCTCTGGTGCCTTTGGCCATTTGGGATATGTTGGAGAAGGGCTTGAGCCCAGCTGGGGCATCTCCATCTCACCCGGAGCCGGGCAGGCGCAGGCAGGCGGCCGTATCCTGGCAGGAGCAGAGCTCTGCACGGGGCACAGCACCTCGCAGGCTTTGCTCCGGAGCTGGTTTTCGTGTAGCTGGCTGCAAGCACGGGCACACAAATGTGTCTGCAAGAGGCTGGGGCAGGCGAAGCACCAGGCAGAGGGGGTCAGCATTGCTGGTGGACTGGAAGAGGCGGGTTGTGCCATCTGGAGAATTGGGAAAGTACCTGGGGACATGAGGTACTAACTGTCAGTTGACTTCACCAGGATTTGGGCATCTAACTTCCTTGGGTGTTGGAAGTGTTTTTTCCTATGCATTTGTAGGAGACAAACCACCTCTCATCTATGAGTCTGAATAAATCACGTAGGCTTTCAGTGGACCTCAGTTCCTAAATCACTTCATTCTAAAAATGTTACTAGCAGCAAGCAAATCGTAGGTGAGACAAGCATTGAGTGCAGGACCTTCATAAAATTCTGTCAAAGTGGACAAAAATTACTGTCTTTATCCTATCGTGCCTGGAGACACTGACTCAGAGAAATTTAAATTAATTTTCCAAGGTACAGACGGAATGAGAAGCTCCTGACTCTCAGTCTTATTCCCCTGAATTGCTTGGGCACTGTCTCTTAAATAAACGCAGGGATGGCTCTGACAACTGCCAGCCATTTCTAACAGCGGATCGTTTCCTTTGCTTGCCTTCCGCTTAGTCTGGCACCTCCTGAAGTCAGGAGGAGCTGCAACCCTGACAGTAATGGGAGGAAGAGAAGATAAAAAGCTAGTAAATGCTTTTATTTAGAATTTGAAAACTCAATTTAATAAAACAAATGCTGTCGTTTTTGTAACCTCCTGATTAAAAAGCTCTTGGATGGTGTTTTACTCGCTTCCCCGCATCTTACAACACATTTTCTTTTCTTCTCAAGTAAAGGAAATAGAAGATGAGGCAGTAAGCCCACACGTCCAGTGCAGAGGAGGATTTTAAAGCCTTTCCTTTGCTAGAAGTCCCCATTTTTGTGTCTCCTCAGTTGCCCCTAGGCATTTCCTCTCAGATTACACTTGAACAATCTCTCACTTTTAAAGCTATAAAAAACAAGTAGACTTGAGGGCTTTCTGTCGTGGCTGATTTCCTTCCAAGCTGATGACTCAGCTCTGGTTAATACTTGGCAGCTGGTAGGTAAGACAGAAGTAAAATACATCTCTCTCTGGTAAGGCCCATTAAAAAATAGAAATAAAAAGATGGAAAGTGTATGCTAGTGAATGTAATTATTTAAATTATCCCCATATGGATATGTAGACACATAGCAAGCTGCAAACACAGATTTCATTTTATTCTAAAGCAACTGTTAAGACAATTTAATTTTGCCAGTCCTGGAGCCTAATGATGGACTATATAAGAACACAGCAGCGAGTTAGGTACTTTAAGCCAATGATTTCCAGTAGAAGTTTGTTATTAACTCATTCAGGCTTTCTTTAAAAAAAACCCACACATTTTCCTCAATCTTCCGCTACTGCCAGCGTGGTTATTCATTTTCCTTGAGGAAGAAGTTGGGCCCCCACATATCACATCCACATCTGACTCTGCCTGTGGCTTTACGAAACTGTACACCTTTCAACATCATGAGTTCCAAAATCTCCTGCTCAGGTAGAAAAGTTAGCCGCTTGATTATAAAACACAGCGGTCCATGACCAGCCTTCAAATACCGTCAGCTATGGTATGGCACATCCTCACTTTTCCTTTTATTATGTCCCTTGAGGTGAAAGGAAGGAGGGTCCCACTGATACTTTTCACTGCTGTTGCAATATTGCAAATTGTCTTTGAAGTATGTGAGTAAATTGTTAAGAAATAGTTAATGGGTGATGATAAGCCTTGTTGATTTGAGCAATGAAGGCAACATGATTGAAAATCAATGAACTTGTCTGAAATTGTAATATAATTAGTAGTCCTGCCAATTGAGTATATTAAATAGTTCAGAGGGGCCTTCCTGAAACAAGGTAAGTCACGTTTTGAAAGCCTCAGGAAAAAAGAGAAGTAATTTATAAACACTTTATTGGTTCAGAATGACAGGTAGTGAATGTACAGGCTATTTCCTGATGGATATTTACTTAAAATGTTGAATAATATGCTACTTCTAATAGACAAGAACCCCAATTCCTTCCTTACTAGGTTCAGTGAAGGTTTGGACTTTATACTTTAATTTTTAAATACATGAGTTACCCACCTTAGGTTTTAATCCAACTTTACTTAAGTTCAGTCAGTCACTTAATGAAAGAAAGCAAGAACAAGCAAGAACGGTCTAAATACAAAAACAGATATTGAGGTTGTTCCCTGGCATTGGTTTACTAGTTTACTCTTTTCTATTATTATTTTCTATTTTCTGCCCCCAAAGTTGAGCCGTAGCTTGCACTGAAAGCCAGAATGTTGCTCATCTCCCCGGTTCTCAGGTCAGAGCTCTTGTGCAGCGCCCTGTGAAGGCTCTCGAGCCACCGACAAGGGGTGGCACCCGGCGGGTGAGTTTAAAGTCGCCAATTCCTTGTTTTCCGCAGTGCCACCAGTGATCCGCGTCTACCCTGAAACGCAGGCGCAAGAGCCCGGCGTGTCGGCAAGCCTCAAATGTCACGCCGAAGGCATCCCTAATCCTCGAATTACCTGGCTAAAGAACGGCATTGATATCATGCCAAAACTATCCAAACAACTAACGCTTCTAGGTAAGAACAGAATTTTGATTCATTAAAGTATTGTAGACGGGGATTAAGGAGGATTATTTTGCACTTTAAACTAGAAGTTCTTGTACTTTCGCTAAGCCACCGTTGTTGGAAATCGTGTTACAAAACCGCTGTTCTTTCTTTTTATCTTTTTCTCCTGTGAATTTCTTGGGAAATACAGTATCGATTGATATAAGTGGTAACGGTGTTCTGTTAAAAGACAGCGTGTCTGGTTCTCCACTGCCTCGCCTCTTGTGTACAGCAGTGCAAATCAGAAGAGAAATGCATTAAATTATTTGTTGAGGTATAAGCACTACGTTGGTTGCAAGTCAGCTGAGAATCAGGCTGTGGTTCTCCTGCCGTCTCACACCCACCTCCCCAGAGGGAATCGGCCTCTTGACTCCTGTTAGTCCTTGTTCAAACGAGGGTCCAACAGACACAATGGAAGGCAAAAATATTTATTTGTAATTTGCTGTGTAAAAATATTAAAAACCTACCCATACTCCCCACAGTCTGGCTGTGGTGTGTTGCAACCCTTAACCAGTGTTGGAAACACAGATATCCCTGCATGGGTGGGTGCGGTATCTCAAAATCTTCCAAAGCTTTTAGGCAACAGTCCTACTCCAGAAAGCTAAATGATAGGAGAAACTGTAGAGACACCCTTCCCAAACCCAAAGTTTTGGTGATCTGATGAAAAACGGTTTGCAAAATTGAAGTTAATTTTTATCCACTAAAGCCAAAGCTTTTTTTTTTTTTTAACAAGAAGAAATAAATGAAATGTAATTTATTGTTTGCACTTGGGATTGGTCTTTGTTCATTTCTGACGGAGAGTGTGTATGTGCTAATGGAAAGAAGCAAAACATCAGCTCTCATGAGAGTCCCCCAAATACTTCTAGTTCTGTACAGGGAAACATTGCGCGGTGAACCCATGCTGTTGAGCTGTCACCGGGTGGCTGTGACAATGGAAGGCATTTAAGGGCAGTAAAAACAATTAGCAGCAGTGAGGAACACTGTTCATGGGTGTCTTTCTTACAGCAAATGGAAGTGAACTTCATATCAGTAGCGTTCGATATGAAGACACTGGTGCCTATACCTGCATTGCTAAAAATGAGGTGGGAGTGGATGAGGACATATCTTCACTTTTCATAGAAGATTCGGCAAGAAAGACCCGTAAGCTTAACTTTCCATGTATTTATTTCTTTAAAGAGTATTTAAATGTAATGGTATACATGCAGTTTAATAGTTCAGTCCATTGCATGCGGAATGTTGGACTCTTACTCGTAAGGCAATGACAATTTTGTCTGTGCTTTGATCAGAGGATTTTATCCTGTTTGGGGAAGGAATCACGTGGGGAAGGTAAAATCTCCTCATCCAGGACGATGGTGCCTTTCATGTGCCGAGTGTACTGGGTGTGGTACGGGTAACATCTTTATTAAAGTAACAAATTTGCAATAGTTTTAGATATCAGAGAATCCGAAACCTCATATTTTATCAAATTATATGCAGTTTCAGAAAATAAATTTCATTGATTTCTGTACAAGATTTCTTCTTTTAAAGCCAGTTATGAGTCAAAGTTCTCAAATATTTAGATGCTTGAAAAATGTTCTGATTGAATTATTTATTTTACCTGTATTTACATCGCTAGCTAGCAAAATAGGTTTCCCTTGGCGTGAAAATATCTTCCACTTCAAAGACAAATATTCTCCCAGCCACTCTTAGCTGCATGTCTCCCATAGGAGTGCAGCAGTGTTATCTTGACCGCACTGTCCCCGAAACACAATTAATGAAGGAGGTGATTAGTTGCCCCAGTGGAAAAGCTCCCAGAGGCCTGATCCTTCCTAATTCTGCTATCTTAACTACTTGGGAGATTGCCTGGGTTTATGGTGATACTAAAAGGCTGGGTGCAAATGGGATTTTTGCTACTTTTCTGGCTCTTAATATAGAGCAAGAATTGAAAACGAAGTTAGCCATAAATATGTGCTCTCATGGTGATTCTTTGGAAAATATATTCTATTCCTCGTTAGATAGATTTATGTACTCTTGTTAATATCGGTCGTTTTCCCTTGAATACTTGAGCAAGGGAAATTACAGTATCTTGAGAAATAATTGGATGTATCTTAAACAGAAATTCAAATGCAGATTTACTTTCAAAGAGTATTTGAGTCCTGAAAGAGAATGTAGTTGCAAGAAATTCCAAGAAGAAATGCAGCAAAGTGTGTAGCTGCTGTAACTGCCAGACTCAGGCTTCTGAAAGATGTCATGTTTCCTTATTGAACATGTACAGAAAATCACAGCCTGTACCATGCCTCCAATTACATTTGAAGGTAACATCTTCTCTTTAGTAAGACTTTGATCTTTGCACAGGCTAAAGTTGGCTTCATTTCAGGGAGGATTTTTCCCCTGTCAAAGTTTCAGAATTGTTTCTAGAAGGAGCAAATGTATTTAGAACTATCTATCTTTCCTGATATTTTATTTGAATGAATGTTACAAAGTTTTCACAAATTAAACAGTTCATGTAAACAAGAGTATTAATTCAGTTACTTGCTACAATGAAAATTTTGACATTGTTTTGTTGTTTTTTTTCTTTTCCTGATTATTTTCTGGCTTTCCCAATTTTCTGATGCTGCAGTTGCAAACATACTGTGGCGAGAGGAAGGTACTGCAGTAAAGTTCTTTTGTTGTAGTGATAATGTGCTTGTCTGCTTTAATAATTCCATGATGGGCCATTCTCCACTGACTTGCCACTAACTCTATCAACTTTCACAGTTACCAGATTAAATACAGATCAGACATTTAAAAGCTAAACTATTCAAATGAGAGATGTCACTCTTGTAATATAAATTTTACCTATAACTTCTTACATTTTTCCACTATGAAATAATAGATGATCATAAAATATATAAAAATGTGAATTTTATATAAACTGTCACCGATGTGAGTAGCCTGAGATTCTCAAGCTGCATTAACAATTGCACAAGTGTCAGAAGTGCTCCCAAATTACCATAATTGAACAAGTAAGACATAAATTCAATACACTGCATTTTTAAGCAAGCAATTCAAGTTCTTCCTCCTCGGTGGCGGGTATCGATGTTTACTAGGTGAGCAACAAAAATTGTGGTTTTGACTGTTAGGCAAAAAAAAAACCACAACAGGTTTTGCTTCCGTCTATCCTTTAAATCGATGCAGGGTAAAGGTTGCCCCATTTCTCCTTGTTTTAATTGGCAGTTAAGATCTCTAGTTTGATCAAATTTATAGTGTGCCCTGTACAAGGTCAACATCTGTGTATCTTGGAAGCCAAATTAGGAAAAAAACCCATCCTAAACAGCTAATAGACTCAAAGATATTATGGAGGCACTTGAAATGAAAATTTATTTGATTTTGTGCACCCTAGTGCTGTCATAATTTCCAAAACACGCGGTAAGACGCATTGTGCAAAGGCCCAAGGAGCTCTCAAGCAGCTCGCCCGTCTGCCTCTGTAGGGGCACGGATGGGACCCTCTCCCGGCTTTGGGCTCCTGGGGGCTGCGAGCAGGGCATCCCCTCGCTGGAGGAAGGTTCTTGGACTTGAAGTCCAGGCGTAAGGCAGTTCTTACATCTGCCAGTTGCGTATGAGGAAGCTGGGACCTTGGTGTCCTTCCAGCCTCGTGGGGAAGGTCTCTGTGCACTTCCAAACTGCTCTTGACCACATCCCACGGCAAATCCCCCTCCCTCCCTCCCTCCCGTTGTTCCTCCAGGGAGGGCTGCACGCTCACTCTGCCTTTGGAGGGTGCAGAGACCCTTCCATACGTAGTGCCTCCAGGTACCCAAAGGGACAGTTGTGCTTCATGCCCTTGGCTTGGAGCTCTCTGGATTGCTGTGGCTTGGCCCAAAGGATTTTAGGGGCAGAAGGAAAGTGCCAGCCCGTAGTGCTACCTCAGCCAGGTATGGAAATACCCGATGCGTACCTGTTGTCCCGCTGTCGGCTGCAGACACGTACAGACAGCAAATGCAGCTGGCTGGAGGTCGTGAGACAAGGCACAGCCGCCTAAGACAGCTCTCCAGCACTTATTCCCAAATACGCTACCTGCAAGTGCCTTGTGCACAGCAACGAAGTGTCTCTTTACTGCTGATGTTCCTGCAAATGGCACTATGGGCACTAAGAATTGCTATTTCCCTTCTGCTTGGAAGTGAAATCTCTAGTGCATCTAATCAGTCCAGCATCATCTGCGTGATGCTACGTGGCTGTTTATGTACTGCATCCCTTATGCTCCTTTTTAAAGAAAGTAGTTGGATAACCCTAGCAGATGTAGAAGTATAGTAATATTTAAAGAGTAACCAAGAAGTTGGTTGCAGAAAGTCGTCTTATAATTCTGCTAAACAATATGGACTTACTGCTTATCGACCTTGCACATTTTAAATAAAAGTATGAGCAATGTACAGGGAAAACATGGGCGGTAGAAGCAGATTTACTATTGATGTTCCTAAACAATTCAGTATCTTTAGAGCAGGTGAGCAGGTTTATTCCCTTGCCTGTGCGGTTCTATAGTATTTGATCGGCACGTTCCTTCTAGACAAAGAATCCATCGAACATACTTTAGCATGTGAAATCTTGGCACAGAGACAGCTGGAAGAGAGGAATGGTATTTTTATTTTTGCATTTTAATGTATTCTTACAATTCCATTCAAATGAAAACTTCAGTGTAAGTAGCAATATTAACAAATGGATTGCTAGACTTGAGCTCCTTTAAAATGATCACGTCCTCACGCCCACAAGGTCTGTAGTAACTAAAGCTATTGGGAAAATGCCTAGACAGAATATTGTGTAGAACAAGCTTTTGCTTCAAGTCAAAGTTTTAACACAAGTATTTGGTCATTTTAAAAGTCAGTCTATCGGTCTGTTCTCAAAACCTTTCGCAGACCATGCACAAGTAAAACCTCAAGAAATGAGTGCACATAGCATGACCAGCCAGTTAAACGTGGAACTGGAAGCACGTGCAATATTTACTCAGTGTACAAACTGGTTTTTGATTTTGTACAGAAAAAACTGCGAGTAGCCCAAATGTGAGGTAGAGATTTGTTTTCATGCCAGTGTTCATTTCTGCAGTGAGTGTTGCTTACTTTATAGCTGGATAAAGGGAGCATATCGTGACAGCAGGCAATCATCAGTTATATGAATGTAATGCACTGAAAGAGCTGAAAGCCTTTTTATTACCAAATTTAAGTTCTAAAATACTTCCAAGCATTTAGATTAAATCGAGGAAAATCATTCAAGTATCAGATCAGAGGAGAGTATTCCACAGTGACAAATCTGCCCTTTGATCTCAAAGGAGGGAAATAAAAATGTACACTCAGATGGAGACTGTATTCCTCAAACAAAGAAAACTCTTGTTGTCATCAGGCGTCCTCCTGAAGTTTTTAAAAAATAAAGATGTTAGAGTCAACTTCATCTGGAATGGTTCAAATAAGAACCGTTATGTTTAGGAGACCCTCCCCATTCTTGATGGTGTTTTTTTTATATTAGGGGTTTTGTTATACAGATGAGGTATGTTGCCTTTTATAAAGCCTTTAGTTTTTGAACTAGTTGTGTCATCCAGCCTGAAATGCATTCAATTAAACAGGGGAAAAAAGAAAAACCCTCCTCATTAGTCCCCCAGTTCCCAATCTAGTACCTGCCTCACTAGTATAAATAACGCAACCGAGCAAAATTCACCATTGCCCACCTCTGTACTGAAATAATTCCCCAGAACAAGGAGTTGCAGCAGCATAGTCAAGAGAGGAGTCTGTTTCACCCATGTCCGTGAGATTGTTTAGAGATGTACCCCAATCAAGACTTGGCAAATACTTTGTAAGTCACAACAAAACACCTGGTCTGTCTAGTAAAAACCCTGCTTTGCCTAAAAATCAGTGTGGAGATTACTCTCTGAACAGGTATTTTAATTTAAATTGGTAAACTTCTTTAAAAAGAGAGTACCTGAATGCTATTAGTAATTTGTGTCATATTTTAACTAGTCAGCAGAAAAACTTGCACTCATTTTACTGTAAAATAAGCTGTGGGACTTGCCAAGTCACTAACTCTAAACCTACTGGGGTAAAATTATTATCAAAGTATTTTTGTGACTAATTAACACCTTAGTTCTGAAATACACACTCATTGTAATAGGATCATCAGACAAAATCACGCTACTGTCGTGCATGAAAATAATAATAAGCATCTTCACAATGGTCATAATTTGTTGCCTGCCTGTTTCCACTTCTTAGGATTAAAATCCTTTATTCATGAAAATATGTGCACTCATTGCAGCCAGGGTCAAATTCTGCCTTCTGATGTATTCACTCAAATCCCACTGAAGCAGGTGGGAGTTGTGTGCATGCTGTGAGCGCAGATTTTGGTCCAAAGTGCCCGAATGAAATGTTTCAACAATATACTCGGAAAAAATTAGCCTTTAGCCCATAAAGATAAATTAGTTCTTGATGGAAGTTCGGTAGCTTTTTTGTACATGCATGATCCCTCACTGTGGCATCACATTTAAGGATCACGGCTCCGGTACCCGCCTGATGCCCTAACTGGGGTATTTCTGTGGTATGGTTTAGAGAGACTCAACTGGAACAGGGTCAGTACAGCAAACACCACGTGCTGAGATGTTGTACTCTGAAGCCACTTATTTGGCAATAAAAAGAGGGGAGTTTAGCACCAAAAACCCCCTTCTAGCCTTACTAAATACCATCTCTTTTACAAAACGTTCCAAAAAGGCAGTTGTCCAAATTATACAGGTTTCTACTGTTTTCCTATGATGATTTAGACCTCAATCCTGCAAACACTTAAGAGATGAGACACTCTGTAGATGTGAGCAGTGTTTAGAGGTGCCACCACAGGACCAGCCAAGGGAATTGCAATGCTGAATGTTGTTCAGATCTGTAGAACCAGGACCTTATTTCTCCATGGGTAAAATGTAATTAATTAGAAATTACAAATTATCACCATATTGTTGGCAGATAAGTACGCTATCAACTTTGCTGGGGGTGACAGTGGTCATTGCAAACACTTACTGGTGGTGGTATGAAAAAGATGAAATGATGCTCGGGTCTTTCTAACTAGAGTGTTTGAAAAGATCCTGACCATTTCTTAAAGATGCTCGTTACTGCAATTGCATGTAGCTGAAGAACAACTAAATTATTGGTGGTTTAAGGCATTTCTGCATGACAGAAATGATAAAATATGATCTCCTAACAGCAAAGCAATGACAGACAGACAGTTTTCCAAATCTCCTGGAATGCCCCAGTTGGAAAAATGAGTGCTATTGCAATGCTGAACTACTCCACATTTGTGAATTACAGTTTGCAAGATTTCAAAAATGTATTTGTTTTGGTGGCTGTAGTTAGTTCATCCAGATAGTTTAAGAAAATAGAGAAATAT
This sequence comes from Haliaeetus albicilla, assembly GCF_947461875.1. NCBI lineage: Eukaryota > Metazoa > Chordata > Aves > Accipitriformes > Accipitridae > Haliaeetus > Haliaeetus albicilla. Next base: position 20,252,418 of record NC_091509.1, read on the forward strand.
ATTTATTTTCATTCATGGAACCAATATTAAGCACTTCCATTTTGCATCACAGTTCCAAGAAGTCAAGTTACCTGTAACAGGACCAAATTCAGATTAATTTTAACTAAAGCTTCTCTCTCAGTTTTCAAATCATTAGCAAGCTATTTTTAATGAAATCATAGAAAAAACCAAAGTCGTAATCTGAGGGAGAGAACAATGCAATACAGGGTGCTTCTTGTAATCAAATCCCACTTCAGTACATATGCGCAAGACCTGAACATAGTTACTTGCGTACAACCGCTGCCACCAAGGCAATGCATTTTTGAATGTGTCTGTACCTCTTCACTCCTTGAAGCCCTTGTTGTGACATGAAATTTGATTTTGTGAATGCACCGACTGCATCCAAATGACCAACTTTTATGTAAGGCAGATTTTGTTTGTTGGGGGAGGAGGGAGAGTTCTTTAAAACAGCTATGGATACATGCCAAAAAAAAATCCTACTCCTTTTGCTTTATCCCCCTTCAAGGCCTGAGTGTTGGGAATATGTTCTATGTCTTTTCTGATGATGGGATCACAGTCCTTCAGCCAAATGAATGTGAAATCCGGAGACACATCAGGCCCGAAGAGAGGATTTTCACGAGTTATGTAAGTCCTAAACCCTGGAGCTACAGCCAAAAGCTGGGAAACTTTCTCTTAATCTCTTCAAAGGTTGTTATTTCTCAAGGACCCGTTTGACACAGTGATGTTGGGGCTTGGTGGGCTTCATGTGGTATCCCTGAGGTATATCATCTTCTCCTCTTGAAAATTAAAATATAAGACTGACATGGAGGATTACTGACACCCTGCAGAGAATTTGACTAGTTTTCATATCAAAATGTAGGCAAAGACTTTCACTTGTCCTGTTTGACCTATTTACATATCTATGCCCAAAAGTTGTAACTGGGCGGTAGGGAAAGTACCGAAGTCAATAGCAGAGGGATGCACACATCACTCACTGGTGCTGACTGGCCCCTTTTACTGATGGCTCGGTAGGCAAAGGAGTGGGCTACTTTCTGCTCTTCAGAAATGGTTTCCCAGGTTAAACCACAGCAGGGATGCAAGTAATAACGCACGGAAGATGGCCGTGCCGTGCTGATCCTCTGCATCTTCTGCTGCTGAACCAGAGACCCGCACCATCCTTGTTTACTGTCCGGCATTTTCTGCCAACACTGAGTTTACCTAACCCTTGCTTTAGGAAATCAGAAGGAAAATTTGGTCAAGTGTCAGTGGATGTCAAGCACTGGCTCGTACGTAGTGCAGCTCAACAAGGCAAGTGGGATAACACGTGCCTGGAGGCCCTGTGAGGCCAATGTTTCAGTGACCTGTGTTACGTACTCCTGTGCTGTAACATATACCATGTATGTGCTCATGAAATTACCAATTCTTATAAAACACAGGTGCTGAAATACATCCAGAAATGCTTTTTTAGTCACTCCTTTATTTAGGTGGGTTTTTTGAAAAGGGGAAGCTCAGAATGTGGCTCTCTTCTGAAGAAAAGGACTCAGCCTTGCTTTCAATTTTGGGAGGAATAAAAGGGGAGAATCACTATTATGAGCCCTGCAGGCTGGGTCAGGCTCTGCTGCCATGGGTCACGATCTTCTTGTGAGTCTGTATTCAGTATTTTTTTAAATCTCAATAGGTTTGTGGTTGATGTTGGGGTTTTTCCCACTGGCTTTTAATATACCTCAGTAGAAGTCCAGACTGATGCTCACCCCAAGACTGGTCCTTAGCATGGGCTTAATATTATTAAGCCACACTTGAGCTGTTGCTACTCAAAGGCAGAAATCTTGTGTTTCTTTTCCAAAGAGCTGTAAATATTGAAGAGGAGGTTCTGGAGAAACAGCTTGAAAAGAACAAAGGAGAGAGGGCACTTAAGGAAATAATGTCAGCACAGTGGTGGGCATAAAAGGGATTTTTAACGTCATTACTTGGCTGCCTTTCAGAGAGACCTCTAAGGGTTTCCTACAGATATCATAGGGCCTTTTGCCCTTGGTATAGGGAGGACTGACTTTTTTTTTCCTCCCTTTTCCCTTTTAGTATCTTGAGTGTTCGCCACATAGACAGTGACACCAGCCTGCAACTTCAGGAGGGTTTCTACAAGAAAGGTTTCTTCGTTTGCTATTAGAGGGCGCAAAAGCAGATAGAGCAGCTGCAGCTGAGCTCTGTAGCAGAAAGGCCGGTGACCTTTCCCTGCTCCTGTTGGTTTGGCTGGATGCTGTGTTGTGAAAGCCCAAGCCCCAGCACAGAGCCAAGGATGAGGAGGGCAGTTTGGAGGCTGTCAGGTGCTTGGCTGCGTGAATGGCTGCTGGAAGCCTAAGGCTGGGCTTTTGTAGCATCTTTTAGTTTGCAGTAGCATAGATCTCCAGCCTGGCTGGAGGGCCCGAAAGGAAAACGCAGCCAAGTTGTTGAGTTTTGTATCTTCAACCCTTACACATGGTCTCCACCAAGCTACCTAGCCAACAGAGCTGTGCTACTTAAAGGTGAAATCTTTTTATCCATAATCATTGCTCTGATACAGACACGGCGCTGGCATTGTTTTTTCTTGTACCTCCTCTTCCCCTGAACAAGCTCTGCTGCTGTAATCGCTTTCCCCTTAGGGAGGTTGTGCCATTATTTAAAGTGACCCAGCTGTTGTATTGACAAGATTTAAAACCAACAGTTGCGTTCACTGAAATATATATGTGTTCATTTAGTTTCGCCCTCGTTTCCACACCACAGCCTGGTTCCACATAAATGCTTTTTCAAATAAAGCAACTCGACAGAAGGAAGAGTGATGAAGAGCAGCCAACGTGCAGGGGCTTGTTGGTGAGATCACACATGACTCTTCAAACTTAGGGTACCAGTGAGCTCCTGCTAAAGCTAATACCAGTTTTGCACAGGACTCAGTGAGTGGAAGATCAGAGGCAAAATATGGCATCAGGCAGCTGTGAACAGGATTTGGTCCAAAGCAGCAGGATTTGGTTCCCTTTGAACATGGGAAGTCTCTGTGTTGGAGCAATAGACTGTAGGACCCTACTTGTTTTGCTACTGTTTCCCTGAGCACAAGCATCTTAGAGCACGCTCTCCTGAACTGAAAATGAAGACTTTATGAAAAATATAAAGCTGTGATTCAATTAATGTAAATCACTGTTTTTTCAAAGCACAGAGTGATATTTCTATTGCTAATAAATGCTGACAGCACTGCAAGTCTTGATGAACCACAGCGTACTTCAAAAGATAGATCCATAGGCTGAGTGGTTATTTAAATTCAATGTGAGTTTGCAGGAGGCCCAGCTGTTTAATGTCACTGGGTAGAACTAGGCTGCAGTGTGGTACCTGATAAAATAATTATTTCATGTTTTCCAGGAAAGAAAGGGGGAAAATACCATCCTAATGGAATCCCCAGGGAATTTTTTTTCTATGTTTTTCAAGGCTAAGCTTCTTGCTGCTCCAGTCCCTGAACTTGTAGAAATTAAACCTTTTCTCCTCTTTTTTTTTTTTTCACCCCTCAGGAAGAGATCTGTCCTAGAGTGGAAGGTGAAGGCACTCAGTCCTGCGCCTGGGCTTCAGCGGTCAATGTCAGAGACAAGTACATTTATGTGACACAGCCTAAGCAGAATAGAGTAATGATAATTGATATCCAGACTCAGAAAGCCATACAGGTACTTACAAGGGGAACTCTTTATTCACTGATGGCAAAAGACTTGATGTGGGACAAAAAAAGTAGATCTTCACCCAGTGGATCTGCTGACATCACTAAAAAGTTGGGCCTGTGTTGCTTTCACCCATGGGGTCACACAGTTTGTAACCTCACTGCAGGAAAAAAACTCCTTTACAGGCTGTTTGTCATCATCTTGGGGCTGCATCTGCAGCCAGGCTTGCAGCTAGCGTGGTAAAATAATGCTAGAACAAATTTCTGGCTTATGCTTACCGAGCCACTGCCTGACCTCGGTTATAAGCAGGTTGGGAAGAATGAACTGGTGTGGGTATAACTCAAGCAGAAATTGGCCCCTGATCTACTGGCTATAAGTAACAGCATAAGATGGAGTGATGTCTAGCCGGAAAACGGCATCGAGCAGCCAGATTTTTCTACTGCTGGTGCTGCCGCTGATCCCCTGATTGATTCGAAGGTAATTGTGCAAAGCTGCACAAATGGGTATAACAGCGGTACGTGGGAACGTCTGCAGTAAACTAATACGATATTCATCATGTGCGTTTGGGTCATTATGTAAATACCTGTCTCCTTTTTTTTAAGTCCTTGGACGTTGACCCGTTACCAACCAAATTACATTATGACAAGTCCCACGACCAAGTGTGGGTGCTTAGCTGGGGTGACATGAGGAAGTCCTCACCAACGCTGCAGGTGAGTCCTTGTGTGCCTGAGCCTTTGCCCTTCCTTGTCTTGGCATCATCGGTAGCAAGCTGGTGACTGGTTGGTTGCAGGTAATTAACAGCATTTAATGGTCTGGATATAAAGCCGCTCTTTCATTTGCATATCTAGTGTGTTTTATTCATCCCTCCTCCGTCCATCCTCACGTATTTTTCCTGCTGTTTAATTTGTTTTTGAGCGATGACTGTGCCATAGGCTGGCAGCAGGACTGTTTTGTTGCCAAGGTCTGTTTTGTTTTAAGGCTGATGACAGAGCCAAGTGCCATAAAGTCATACAGCAAGGGCTGGCAGCTGACGGCGAGCAGTACGAGCTCACGATGCTGCAAGTCATTTGTACAGCCTGCGTGAGCGCAGCTTCTTTTTAACTTGATTGAGGTCTAAAAGCAGTGGGTACCAAGAAGCCACAAAGAACGTACTTTCTGTATAGAAATCTGTTACTCTTCAGGTTATTGGTAGTGTTTCATCGGAGGCACAAGTCAGGCCAAGCAACACATTCAAAGATAAGCCTAAGGAAGGGACTAAGTGTGTGCTCACTGCAGAGCTGCAGCGCACCCTTCTCAGACGTTATGATGACCTGTGAATTTTTCTGTCTGCCAAAAAATTTGGGGGCATTGCACAGAAAAGAAACATTAAAACGTGAATGAATTGTACTGTGCCTCAAGATTCATAACTCCTTCAGGTTTACTAGCCTAGCACCCTTGTTATGCATTGAGCAAAACCACCCTGTCCTCCAGTTTGGTAAAGGCTTTTACCTCTTCCTGTCTTCCACATAGAAGTGCAGGTTTTCTGCCAGTGCACCAAATAGCTACTTATTTTCCTTAAACTCATTTTGTCCCTTGTCTTTCACAAGGCTTCAGCCTCCTTTTGGATGATGATGGAGCATAATGTGGTAGAATTGTTCCTTTCATAGTAAAATGCAGAAAAGAGCTCTCCAGGGCATGAAAAAAAAAGCATAAACAGCAAAAGTAAAGCATCAGGGACAAATTCTGTTATTGGGTGTCAGTGACTCCACTGGAGGGGTACCAGTGAGGTCCCTGGGGCTGCTCCACGCTCAGCACCATCAGACCCACAGTGATATTGGGCTCTCTGGTGCACAGTAATGCACATAGGTTTGAACAACTAAATTAGCTTCCATTTCTGGATTGCCCTGGAGGATTCACTCTTCTGTTGACAGTACAGAAACAGTAAGTGTAGGCTTCTCATTGGGCATTTTGCTGCTGCTGCATGTCATATGACAGAGTTGACACCAGAGCTGATTTGATCCATCTAGACATACCCTTCTCTAGTAGTTATTTTCTGGCGCTTGCTGCCCAACCTTTCTGGAAACATAGGTGTCGTGAATGCTCCTTCTACCAGAAACGTTTGCTTCTATTTCTGCATAAAAGCATGCCCCAGCAGGCAGAGAAGAAGGGTGGCTGTGCTTTCTGACCTAAAAACCTACAAATCTGGAGGCTATGATAGTTGTGGGGCTGCCCAAGGCCTCACTGGAGATGCTGCCCCATGAAGGTGGGACGAGCCATCCCCACCAGCCACATGCTCCATCCAAGATAACGGCTACAGCTCGCAGAGTTCCAATAATAAAGAACGGACCAGCAACTCAACATGGACATTTTCAGGAAAAGATGCCAGAAACAGAATGGGGACAAATAAATGAAGGTTTCTGAGGCAATGCCACCAGCTTGTCTCACCTGGGGATGAGCAGTTTTCCGTACAGGGTATAAGGAGACAAAATGGACTCTCTTTACCCTTTCTGACTAAATTTCTTCCATCCAGCTGTGAGAGGTTTCTGTAATTAAAGGAGAGATGGGACAAGCATGTGATTATTAACAAGAACACACCATCTGCACAGTTGGAAACCTGTTATAAGGCTCCAGCTCTCAGATAGTCCTTTCTGTTATCTTTATGAAGTGCACTTACACATATAGAGAATGAGATTAGCATCAGCATCAGCACATCTTTTCTTTTTTCCGACCTTCCTTCCCAAAAGGTGGGCAGCGACTAATTTGGCCAAGTTCGTTCTTAAAACCTGCGGTGGTTAGTTGCAGACAGGCAATAAAATATCTTTTTTAACAAAGATGCTGCTGCAGAGGTTCATCTAAATTTCCACTCATTCTTCGGAAGTCAGGGATTTATCAAACAGCCCGTGCAGCCGACTAATGGGGTGCTGTTGTTTAGCCATTACAGGCTTGTGGGAAGCAAATGTCTGGCCTTGTGAAAGTACTGTGCAAGAGCGGGCATCTTTCCTGAGCAATCTAATTGGAAGAAATCTAAATGGCACGACCAGAACAGCTGTCTGAACTAAATCGCATAGGGTTTTAGCATTTCCTTAATGAATTATGTAGCTATAAACTCAAAGCAACTACTGTTGCACATTAGAGCAGCAGAAGTTCCTAATGAATGGACTAAAGTCATCTTGAACTGAGCAAACAATTTGAGTATTTAACGTTTTAATTATTGAAAACTTCTCATTTTCCGGAGCGGTGGAGGAGCTGAGTTCCCATGGCCGTGGAGGTGAGCGCCGTGCTGGAGGACAGCACGGAGCGGGGACAGCCAGTGGGCCTCTCTCTGCTCCTCCCTGAATTTTATACGGTGCGGTAGATGGATGAACAGTTCTTCTCCTTCAAAGCGATAATTAACTTCTGTGAGTTAGTGTTTGATCCTTCAAGCTGGTAAATTATCGCTGGGCGTTTAAGTGAGATTAATAAATATGACCATGAAATAAATGTTTATTTTAGACAGTGAGGAATAAATTATTATGGTCTTAGTGTTGTCATACTGCCTCGGCTCCTGCATGACTGCTCTGTCTCAAGATATAAACATCAGATGAAAGTCAAGTTGTGTACTTACCTTACAAATGTCAAGCCTCAAATACTATTTATTAGCACACCTTTTTCAAGACAGCTATACCAAACAATATTTGGAAGTCATTAATCAATTCGAGTCTACTACATCCCTGGGAAAAGCCACTCGGTACCCTGTATGACTATGTAATCTGTATTTACCTTTCTGCCTCGCTTGCTGCTTTTCCTGTACTCAACCTCATGTGTATTTATTGTAGGTAATACCAGAAGCAAGCGCAGGGGAGGATCAGCATGTTATCCGCACGCCATTTGAAGGAGTGGATGATTTTTTTATACCACCTACAAATCTTATTATTAATCACGTTAGGTAAGAAGTGATCTTCATGACTAGCAACAGTGACCACGCTGCTCTCTTCTAGTGGGCATCCTTCTAATAATCTTACAGCACTTCACAACTGTGAATGAATGCATTCATGATCAAGCTAACTACCCTTATCCCCATTTTCACGTGTGAAATGGAGAAATGGTTGAGCAAATTACCAATAGTTATTCAGCGAATCAATGAAAGAGCAAGAAACAAACCTGGACTTCCCTTAGCCCATTCATGGGTATTCAAACCTCAGCGTGGTGAGGCATGCCTCCTTGCAGCGAAGTATGACACGCTGCCCTGGCTTGCTTGTGCCGGGAATTTGATGGCCAGAAAGTTGCCTTCCCTGCCTCAAAACCGCTTTATGGATCTGAGCAGAAACCTATGTCAAAGATTTATTGCCTGAAGTGGTAAAAGTTTATTCTGCCTGAAGCATAAAGCGTGGTACTTCCACGTGTTTCCAACATGTTCAAATATTGGATCTCTGTGTGAGGTGTACGGTTTGAGCAGAAAAATGGTATGCGCCGCATGTTAAAAAAAAAACCCACCTCTTTGAACCATCAGTTTTGAATGTTAATGTGATGTAGTGGTTAATGAGATTGTATAACTAACATACTAATAACTTGGAGTAATACTGGCTGCTTCCCAGCAGGCACAGGAAGCCTCCCATTAACACTATCAAAATTGATGATAACTGCACAGCAGTTTATACTTTTCTTACCATGTTATAACATAACAACTGTTTAACCATCTTCTGTCCCCAATATAGTTTAACTAAGTTAAACACTCAAAAAATCATAATGTAACTTCTTACATTAATCTTAGGTTCCCTGCAGTGAACACCGAGGATGGGGGGGGTCACACTTAAATGATTATGTGTTGAATCTGGTCCAAAATAAATAACTTTGCTTCCTGAAACACAAAATAATGAGACATACTTCATGGCTGTCATTCTTTCCCTGCCTCAATTTTCCAGTTTGCTTTCAAAATACCATTATGACTACTAGTAGTGCCAGGAGGTAGATGACTCTGCTGAATGTTAAAGCCTGAGATGAGAAGGTATGGTCTGGGGTCGAGGACAGGAAGATGGAACAATTACACTTTTTTGTTGTTGTTTTATTGTCCTTTTGCTTCAGCGTAATTAATTGGCTGTATACAGATGATCTTCTGTAACAAATATTAAAAGTAGATAATTGTCTATAGTTTTCCATGTGCAAAGCAGAGAATGCTGTGCCTAATTTCCTATTTCAGTTGTTCAGGGCCAGATCTTTGTCTGTTGTCTCTCACCCTCGGCACAGAAAAATAATTGCTCACAGTCTAATGAGACTTGCTGAGATCATGTTCTAAATTCTCCACTCAGAAACAATAACTGGCAATACCAGCATTTCCCAGGAAGGTGAATATTTAAGTAATCTCTTCTGTGAGCCAAAAAATATTTGTATGCAAATGTTCCTGCATATGTATTTCAGCTGCCTGGTATTTCAGATAGATATCTAGGAATGTATCCATTTTTATTAGTTCCCAGGGTAGATTGTTGTCTATTAAAAACTCTCTAAGTGCGAGGTTTTCTTTGAGATTTCAGATCACAGATTTCATGCAAGTGCTGTGCCTCTTCTGCAGCTGTGTGCACATAAAACACATTCTGACCCACTTTTTTAAATTAAAGTTTATGATAAGAACCATTTTTTAACTTCTTCAGGCATTTGGCCAAGTATTAAGGAAGTCTTGGGAAAAAAAATGCTGTAAGGGAAAGCATTTTTTAAAGTGTACTTAGAATGCATTCATCCAGGAGAAATACAAGTGTCATATCCAATTTCCCCACACACAGTGTACTACGAATCTCCACTGCAGATATTTTCTGAAGTCTCTAATGGATGTGAGTATAATGGGAAAATGAAGGGCTTAGCCCAGTGATTTTCATGGGATCATACACTACATTGGCTCGTTCTTTAGAAGTGAAATCATTGCCGAGTGTCTCATTGACAGATGGATTAAGAATAAAGAAATAAACCCAGTGTTTTAAGCAAAATACATATTATCTGCACGTAAGCACATTGTCCTCCACATTTCACAAAGCAATTTTACATCTTTTGGGGAAGAGATACAAAACTAAGCGCGCACTTCATTTCCTTCTGTCTGCATTGAATGGATGAAAAGATACTCAATGTAAAATTAGTTTTCCTAAGTCAGTAGCAGTGACCTGTGAATCCAGGGGAACACAAACAGGCTGTTTCTATGGGCTCCCTCTCAAATTAAGCAGAAACCTTTCTTGGCTATTCTTGACCTTTTCTTGTCTTCAGCAAAGGTCAGATGTGCTGCAGCATGTATCTTTTACAGAACATTTATTCTCTGCTCACTGTTGTCTGCCCTCTCTTGAGACAGAAAACAAAGACCCCTTTTCTTCAGTGCACCCTGGCTGGGTATGTTCCTCGAGAAATGTTTTACACCTTCCCTGGGCTGGAGGGACGGTGTTTAACACAGTCTGCTCTACACCTCAGCCTTGCCAGGTCCTGCAGTGGTCCCCAGGCACCACGGGTAGCAAACGCACATCACAGCTACCCTCTGATGCTGTAATTTAAGAGATGAGGTTGGACGTGGTCTTCACTCAGTGGTTATACGTACAGCTCGAAGTTGCTCTCTGGCCCCAGCCTGGCAGGGATATGCTTTATTTTGAACAGTTTTCTATTTTGAGATTGAGGAAGTCTTGAGTATATATTGAACAGATTAAATACAAAACTGGTCAACACTAGCCTACAAAACACCCGAGCCTTGATATCATTGCTATTGCAAATTAGTCTTCCCCATAAAAGGCTTCAGCTCTTGAAGATGTTATTCAAATACCCAAGCACATATTCAAGCTTCCAGCATCAGGTTGCTAACTTTAACCAAATATGTACCTCCTTTTAGCATGTTTTAGAAGCACTAAAACGAGTGAGATTTCTTACAGAAAAGAGATAGCATTATTGCACACACTTCTGAAACCAACAGGATAGAGTTTCCCAGTTCTGCTGACTTTCGTCTTTTCTCAAGCATATCACCGTGTCTCCAGAGATGACTTCAGTGTCATGTTTTCTGTTTCAGGTTTGGCTTCATCTTTAATAAATCGAAATCTGCAGTTCACAAAATTGACCTGGAAACTGTGACTCACATCAAGACTATCAACTTCAAAAACTATAGCTGTGTACCGCAGACCATGGCTTATACCCACCTGGGCGGTTACTTCTTTGTCCAGTGTAGGAGGAATAGGTTGGTGGCTGTGTCGCCGCAGCTCGTTATTGACAGTGTTACCGATGCCGTCATCGGCCCCAACAGCGACGTGTCGGGCACACCTTATATCTCACCGGACGGACGCTATTTGGTCAGTGCAGATGAAGACAGTGGCAGGATCAGAGTCCAGGCTCTAACTGTCCGAGGGGAAATCAAGTTGATTTATGACTTACAAACAAACATACACGTATCTGATCTGACATTTCAACCCTCTTTCACTGAAGGCAATCAGTACTATATATATGCTACTTCACACTTGCAAACAGATGTGCTTTTTGTAGAGCTGTCAACGGGGAAAATGAATGTACTGAAGAATTTAAAGGACCCTATCACATCCAAAGACTGGCCCTGGAGCAACTACAACAGAATTATGAAAGACAGTGGATTATTTGGACAGTATCTCATTACACCAGCTAAAGATTCATTGTTTGTTATAAATGGGAGGCAAAATACGTTACGCTGTGAGGTTTCAGGTATAAGGAGGGGTAACACAGTGGTCTGGGTTGGAGAGGTATGAAAGGGCAATAGCAGTAGAGCCTTCGGCAGGCAAGTACCGGTTGGACCTTTACACTGCAACAAAGGAGCAGTAGCATTGTATATTTTTACACTGGGAAAAAAAAAAAGAAAAAACAAAAAACCCCTGTATAGGCTTCATGGTACAACACTGGTCTACTTGCAAGTTTTATAATATAAGGTATGCTCTGCTAATAGGAAGTGGTTTTGAAGAGATATTTTTTATTTGGGGGTATGATTTCTGGTTATGAGGAAAATGCTGGGAAGTGAATAATATCTCCACTGAGATACCGTATAAGCCACGAAACCTAGTGATTCTGTAGAACAAAACAGATTTTGAGTTTCCATACTGAGGAGCTTTTATGTTATGTTCAAGCCATCACTTTTCTTTCCTGTATACCTTGCCCGTTAGCTGTGCTGACTACCCCACCCCAACACAGAGAGACTACAGAAGCAATGACTGCAGTTAAAATTCAACTTTGGATGATGAGGGAAACAAAGCAACAGAGAGCAGTTTTCAACCCACAGAAACCTAGGAGTGCGATTTAATGAAAACTGATCAGTTTTCTCTGCAGGATGGCTTTGGGAGGATTCACAGATGTGATTTCAGAAGGAGGCATAGCAGAAATAGTAACTGTCAGCTCGCTTTCTTCTGCACTTAATTTTGCTCTTGGTACTACTGAAGGCAATGTTATGAGGTTCCCCCCCTTCTTCTAATGCATATTTGTGTGATTGTATTTGAGAAATTTGGCATGAAATATCCAGGCCATTAGAGTGGGTAAAAGCCAGGAAACACTGAGCAGGGGGTCAGGGTTTGTAAAATATTTTGTTGAGAAGAGGGCATTAGTCTTTCAGCAGCTCATGAGTGCGGTCAGCTTGGGCACAATATGCAAAATCTGCTCTTCAGGGGCAGAGAATTAGTTACGGTTATTCCCATAGGAGGCAGCAACACTTCTAGAAATTGTTGGTTTCTCTCATTAAGTATTTAGTAGCACTGAAGTCACTTGGTTCTTCATAAAATAATAGCTACAATGACAGAGGGTATTTTTAATAGAAAACTCACTCATTTTCTAGTCATAGCCTTAATTTGCCTATTTCTTTCCAGACATCCCGGGAAACAATTTTTCTCTGTGATTTTTTTTCTTCCCATTTATAGTACACTTGTTTATAGTCAATTATCTTTTAGTTATGAGCAAAGAGATTCATGTAAAACCAGCTGAATTACCCTAGAATGCAACAGCTGGCATTGAGAAATTTCAGTTGAGTTCCCATAAAAATACAGATCCATTTGCACATTTGGAAGATATAAAAACTTTTCTAGTTGCGTTTTTGTAACTTTCTATATCCATCACCATGAAGTAATCAGGGCAAGAGCAGCTATGGCTTGCAAAGCGGTGCAAACCAGGTGGGCACCACTGCCACTGTGAACGGGCTTTGAAAATGTGGTCTTGAGGTGGGTGAAAACTCTCTCTGAAGGTAAGCATCTGTTGCATCGGAGCCACCCGTTGGCCTTTCAAAAGACCCAGCTCGTTTTGCGAATGACCTTGTTGCCCAGACTTTGTACGAAAGCAGCTGCTGAACGCATCCAGTGATATGTAGTGGCGGAGTAGTTATTTTCCAACACAGATGCTTAAAGTCGCCCATTTCACGATGCACGCGGAGGGATTTTAAATGAGAAGGACGCAGACTAACACTGGTAGTCTTTGCTTTAAATGTTAAACTTTACCAAAAGAGTAGCATTTTAGCGTGGCTGTAGACCTGAAGTAATTTAAACCATTTCGGTTCTATAGAGAATATATAAAAATCTGTTCAGACAGACAAAGAAGGGGAGCTGAATCCTATGAATTCATTAAACATGGAGTCCTTGAAATTGCCCTTCAACATCCATAGGCTGAACCCTACATCTCTTTTCACTTATGAGCCATAGGGGTTAGAAGCGACTATCCCATCATTGCAACACAGACATAGGAAACAGATTGGCATAGCCTTCCTTTAGCAATGCATGGTGTCCATGATTTTCTACTCATCTGGTTAGGAAACATACCCATGTCAAGGAAAGGAGAAGACCAGCTCTGTAAGTACCTTTAAATATGCACAACTCCTTTCTTGAACGAAGCTGTATCCATACATTGCAGTCATCCTAAATGTGTTTTACCAAGGCCAAACACTGCTCTCGTGTTATCTTTTATGACTTCTTGAATATTTTATTATGCCTATGGTAAGTTTCCCCGTAGAGACGTTCATTGTGTCATAGATCAAGCAAATATTACTTTTTTAACAATATTTAAAAAAACTGTATATATCTGTTCAGGTACATATTCTTGAGGCTGGTTTATATATAGGCTGTGAAAGATGTGTAACAGACCTCACTTCTTCCTGTTTGTCGCAAAATATTGGAATAGCGTTCACTTGAAAAATCCCACTTGGACCTTCCAAAGATGTTCCCTTTCTTCCCTCTTCAGCCCAAGTTCTGGTGATGTGTTTTCTAAATTATCCTAATGGTTATATATCATACTTAGCAAATGAAGTACAACTTAGATTGTCCACACTACTTGTGAACAGTTCCAATGACAGTCAAATCTGACATTAAAGTGCTGCACATTTGTTATTCTGATTTTATTTTTTTTATGACACTGAAATTTTGTATCTACTCAAAAAATGTTTCAGCTCATTTTTCCCTTGCAACTCGGTCAAAAAGAGACTACGTTTCCTTGTTTGCAGTTTTTTTCCCGCTCCCTTCATGTTCTCCACCAATTCACAATTAATTCCTAGCTAATAAATTAATTAATCACAGCGATTAATTGAAATGAATTTAAATTGAATTAGTGGCCATTTAGTTATTCTATAACACTTATATATGAGTTGGGTATTCTGACACTAGAATCACAGGAAAAATAGTCCCTGGTTGACAATAAGACTCTAGTCCCAATATCAGATGCATTTTCCATCCATCGTTGAGGTTAAACAGCAGTATTATGGAAATACTGTTTTGTCTTCGTATTTTCCTTCAGTATTTTCACTTTCTGAATGAGTGAGAGTTTTTACTTAACATCTTTAACTATGCAGTTCAGTGACTATTGAGAAACCATCCACTTTTCTTTCAAATTGGAGAGAAAACTCACAAGTGCCTTAATTTGGAATCTGTGACAATAATTAACATATCCTTATCATTTAATACTTTGATTTTTTATTTTATTTTCTTTTAACCACTACAAAAAAAGCAACAGACGTCCCAGAAGATGTCAGTGGGCAGGGGTGGGCATGCCCACAGGATGGGTGGGAGATGGGAAACTGGCCGGGCTGCTTGGTCACCCCTGCAAAAGGGGTTTAGCGAGGGGGGGGCTGTTGAAAAACTCCCACCTTGAAGGAGTTGGGCCGTTTGGCCGCGTTGACCTCCATGAACACGGCGTTGCCCGAGAGACACGCGAGTCCTGATGACCTGTTGACAAGTACTTATTTACTTGATTTATACCATGATTAGGTCTTAATTACTAGAGCACCCGGTAGTGTGCTAGGTACTGCGTAAACCAGATAAAAAGGCCAAGATCTCAATTCTGTAAGGAGATAACGGCTAATTCCCCATATGACCTTACAGCAGGTCAACAAAATGAACAGGAAAGCAGGAACTGAGGCTGAGGGAGACGTAAGCGTTGACAGGAGTGTGATAACTTGGTTATTTGTCAAAGATACGGGCATGCCGTAAGACCCCCTTTGTCCCTCCCCATTCAGGGCTTTATTTTAAGTTATATGTATCACTGTTGCTTCTCTTTATCGAATGCCTGGGGCTGGGACTGGGACACTCGACCCCAGGGATTTCCTATCCTAGGACTTGCCACCTCATGCTGGGATAATTTCTCCCTTAGAACACCAGGGAGTAAATCGTGCTTGTTCTAATGAAGTACATCCCACGAGGTGAGCATCCAGCGCCTGGTTTCCATACTGGATTACAACTCCCACTCTACCTCCCATCTGAAACCTGCATTTACTGCCTGACCCACTGCTTTGCACATTTTCTCTTGGTCTAACCAAACAACAAAAAAAAACCCCAAAACCAAAAACCTACAATACAGTTATGGCAAACAAAGCAGAGATCAATGTTATAATTTCCTCTTCTAGTACCGCTTCTTGCTCCGAAGAGCTCACCCCCCAACCCAGCAAACCTCCCCTCCGCCCTCCCTCGTGCGCATTTCCACCGCCAGCCATGTGCTTTCACAACAGATACCACCAGCTGCTGTGCCCCAAATGCTTTGAGCTCTTTTCTGGATTTCACCCCTCCTTCCCCCTTCGTGCATCTCTACCCTGGTGCTGCGGCACATGGTTCCTCCTGCTGCATCGCCGTGGTGTCCTCCCTCCAGCCACTGCCTGCTTTACCCAATCCCCGCTGGAGCAAGAGGTTTTTATTTCTTTTTTTTTTCTCCCTTGTTACTTTTTGAAGCAGACTGAAATAAAACACAAGGAAATCTCTCCATCTGGAGACCAGGAAAACCTGTGTGTTTCTTTTATATAAGAGACGTGCGACGATATTTGATGTTGAGGACGGGATGAATTCCCAGCCAAGCACAGGAATGCAGTGCTGCTAGCTGCTAGAGGAAGAAGACGACACCCTTTTTTTAACCTGCCTCCAATGAGAGGGTGGGTTCTTTTTTAACACTGATCTCTAAAAATAAAGAATAAAATGGCAAGGCTATGAAGATTTTTTAAACAAGGCTGAAAACAGAGGAAAGAGGCAGGCAGGCAGGAATCTCACCTCTGCTCACATCTGGTAAAAATCAAGCTGCCCCCAAAATGCAGAGGCGCTGACTTGGGGCTCGTGCCCAAGCAGTGGGACTGAGCTGCAGCCTGGGCTGGGTCCGTGTGATAAAAGGGGCTGCAAATACAGAGCTGCAACTCTTCATTTATTTTTTATTACATGCAGAGCGAGCTGGCTGTTGCAGCCCAGCCCAATGCATTTGCCAAAACACCTTAGATGCTGAAATCCCATGGCTGCCCAGTAGGATGAGGGAGGATTTACAGCCCGTACAGGAGGAGCAGGACGGTTTGAGCATGACCAGTGCAACTTGTCATGTTCTTGGCCCGTTCTGCTCTCTGCACCAGCTGAATTGATGCCCGTAACTCAGGTCAGCGGCGTGTACGGTTGGCCCCGCACAGCCGGGTGGGAAGACGTACCGGTGCCTTCACGCAGTGCTCTTAATGACCCTCAGCGCCTTGACACAGGATGCTCGGGTGACTTACGCCAGTAAAGAAGCTCTGTTCTCTTTTGGGGTTTTTTCCCTTCCTGTAATTTCATTTGTCCCTCATTGTAAGAAAAAAGAAAGTTCCTGAAAAAGGGATGAAAACTCATGCTAGTGGCCCAAAACTCAAAGGTGAACAAGGCTCTTGCATGTCTCACCTTAAGTTTGGGAAACATGGGGGATTGCAGCTCATATTTTCCAAATTCTTGTAGTTGTTGCAAGACAAAAAACAAAACCAAAAAAAGTCATTATTTTTTTTAACCAGTTCCCAATACTAACTTTTAAAAAAAAAGAAAAAAGAGCCCTGCTGTGGTGCTTCTACCATGCAAATTGCCACTGCCTGGAGGCTTGTTTAATTAAGCACTTCAGCCTCTAACCCTTGGCAGTCTATGGTGTCTTTGACACTTGTCCAAAGCCATCAGATAAAGACAGTAAGCGCAGCAGAGAGCAGAAAGCCAGCTGTGTCTAGTAAACAAGACAAGCACTAAATCAAACAAGAAGCCCATCCCAATTTACAAAGGTCAGACCACTGGCATTTCCAAAAGTAAAACTCAGATTCCCGGATTAGCAAAGGTTTCTCCCCACAGTTGCATGTGCGTGATGCCATGCATGGCTTGGTGGCCACATCAGTGTCTGCACCATCAGATGCCCAACCCAAGAGCCATGTGCTTTCCAGTTAATTTTTACCTTACAGCAAGAGGGTGCAGTGATGGTCAGCACGTCAACCACCCTGTAATCACAGCAGAGCAAAAAGTGGAGCGTTACCCGAAGAGAATTCTTTTTTACTGCAAGGAATATTACAGAGGGAGAGTTTTTAATGGTTTATTTAAGGCCGCAGTAAACTCAATGTTAATTGACTTCCAGAAAGTGGAGGGAAGCTTCTGCATAGGAAAGTGCATAATTTCTGCAGAGGATTTGCTTCAAGGGCTTGCAAAGCCTGATCTGAGTGGGGTCAGGCAGGGAGACCAGGCTGGCATTGTGGACTCTCACCTCTCTTTTCTTTAGGCAGGTCCAACCAAGCTAGAAAAGAGTAATAAGGCATCTGCTAGGAATTTTTATTTTTTCAAACTGTATTATTTCCTACTTTCAACCCTCATCTGTTTTAGCACAGCTACACCGTGCAGACTGGACCTCCTGTAAGCTGTTTCTGAGCATTAAGAATGCAGAATTTTCCGAACATCAGCCCTGAACACCCTGTTGTGCAGATAATTCAATATGAGCAGCTATATTATATTTATCTGTATTTGGAGTGTTGCATTGCTCCGGTCTTATTTTTACATGGAATCCAAGGCAATTCCTTTAAAATACAGTGTCAAAAATATTGGTGGACCACAAGTAGAGGCTAACTGCTGGCTTATTAATTACCCTCTCTAGCATCCCTTTCTTTCAAGTGGCTGATCTGAAATGGTCTATACCCACCTGAAACCTAAGCTTCAGGTTGTTCTCTTCATCCAGATCATCAGCACATCTAGTCCTAGTGCAAGTAAAATTCCCCGCTGTGCCCAGCACAACTGAACTGCTCCAGGAAGATACCACATATTGACACAGACAGCAAGTGCCAGCAAGCCCCGGTCCCTCGGCAGTTTTCCAATTCCCATGCTTGCTCAGCACAAAATCAGCTCTGTATTAAACACAACTTCAGCTTTGAAGCTGGCTGACTCTGGCATCCAACTGTTGGCACGTAGGATGCCATCTTTATCCCATAGCCAAAATTACTCACTATTTTCTCTCTATAAAATTATTTCAATCCAGTAAATACATTAGCTTCTTTATGATTTCTTAAGCAGATTTTATTCTCTCAAGGCAAGGCATTGTCTCAAGCCTGAAAACTCTTTATGTGATTTTTTTTTTTTTTCTTTTTCATTTACATCAAGAGGATTGATGTAAATATAAAGCTTTGGGGAAGGTTTAGGTTTAGAAAGGAAAGCAGCAGTTGCTGTATTAAACATGCTGGTGGTCCATGGCTGGTCCTTCCCCGCACCCCACCGGTGGCTTCGCCCAGCCCCACGTGCCGGAGCACCGAGCCTGGCACCGCTGTCCACCCTGGTGAGGAGGTGGCGAGGCCATTAAAACAGGGACTTGACTTGGAGTCAGTTTGCTGGATACTTTCTGTTTGCACAGTTTACAACAGACTAACTACTGGTAGCTCTGAGTGCACATGGGAAAATTAACAGCATCCCTGAAGTGTACTAAAACTACACCAAGTTCTCACGTCTGATGGCACGAAGATTCCCCAAGCACAGGACATTGCAAACGTCCTGCCCCTTCTTCATGGACAAATATTTGGGCAAACATATGGCCAAAAATAATAACCTAACAAATTATTATTCTCTCCAAATAAAAGGTGGGGGGACTGCAGGCTAAAAGCTTTTTTATTTCTTTCCCGAAACTTCACTGGGGACACTGAAAACTAATGATTAACTGTGATTAAGTTCGAAAGCTATGGCTGAAGAAAACAAAATTCAACCACTTTTGTCAATACCTAAATCATGAAGAGCAGAGAGCAACATTTTAATACTCATTTGCATTTTAATAGGCAAATATCTGCCTCTTTTGCTACAGCTTTATATTTTGGACACACAAGCCTGTGATTTGCCTGTGTGGATTCCTTATTCATCCTGGACATCAATGTGTCCTTTAAGTCCACCATGAAGCACAACTCTAGACATAGCGCCAGGAATCTCGAGGGAAATTCCCACCCCACCACGGCAATGAGCCGCCGTGGAGGTGAAGGCTCAGGGAAGTCTTCCTCCCTCCCACTGCTCGTAGGGCAGCTGAAGAGTAGATGTAGCACAGCTCGAGTCAAATAATACGGGCGAAGCCTCAAGATAAATGTATGAAGTGGCCCGCTGCTAATTGATCAGGGGCTGTTTTCCAAACTGAGGGGTTTTTTCCACCTTTTTTCTTTCTCCCCTGGTCTCTGAACAGCACTTCCAGCCGCTTATTGCCCCCGCCCCAGCTTCATCAACCTCTGAAATCTCTGTGTGCTCCCAACTCTCGCCAAAACAGGGATCCTGCTCTCATCCTGCAGACAAAAGCTTATTCAGCAGCTGAAGCAAGACAACCCCACAAGACCTGCTGGAAAAGCCTTGGGAACCTCAGCGGGTGGCCTTGGGGTGGTTTTTCTTTTCCCCTTGATAGAAGAGCCTCTGCGTCGATGGGCTAATTCATGTGCTGGTGTCAGTGGTGCTCTGGCCTGTACGTACACAGCTACAGCGTGTCAACAGGACATCCCTACCTTTTAAGACTTGCTGAAAGTCAGGTTCATTTGTCTCAAGACAGACTAATAGTAGTTTTCAGCACTAAACACATACACTGGAAAATGTGCAATGGAAAAATAAAAAAAAAAAATCAGCTTTGCCTGAAAAAGCCTCCTCTTGTAATGCTTGTACATGTGAATTTTCCCCCTTATTTATAAAATATATGAAAGTATTTTTAATACATCAACTTTAGTAGAGATTTGTACCAACACAGTATTAGTGTGCAACATTTGAAATACATTTGTATTTACTTTGGTGTGTTATATAGTGCAGCTCACACAGTGTATTTGCAGTGACCCGGTACTGAAGAGGAGGGGCAAAAAAGAATCACACAAAGTGCTCTCTATAGATACTGTAAATGCTCTTTTTCTCCAAATTTTACAATAAAACTTGACAAAAGCTCATGCTGACAGTGTCTCTTTTATCCTTTGGGTGTTGTTAGGATTACTGGTGACAGGATACTGTCTCCCTTTTGCACTGGATGTAAGTCTGCCATCAATGGCTTTTTAAACTGTGGGTGTATTCATTCAGCTGAAATACAGTTGAAGTGACGAGCAGGGCTCCTCTCCACCCTAAAAAAGCAGCTGAGTGTAATTTCTATGTGCATTGTTTATATGCACAAGTTTTTAATGATATATTTGCAGCTGGGAGCTTGCACATCCAGACTGGACCAGTGGAAAGGTGCAGGAAGGGCTGGAGGCGTGCGTGGGATCTGTCACCTATCACTGGCAGAGATTAACTTCTTCCAGGACGGTACCATAGCCCAGCGCAGGCAGGACTGCAATTCAGCGTGCCTTTTCTAAGTGTATTCACACTGCGAAACTCAGCCCAAGCCCTGTGCAATCCTACAGCGGCTTATGGGATTGTGCGGGGTGTAAATCAGGGCAGCCTTTGGCCCTTGCTGATTGATTCAAAGACGTCAGTCTGTGTTTCTGGGTTAGCTGTGCAGCTTACCATGCACTTTTCCGGGAGCCTTCGTCTTTGGTGTTGCAGGGAGACCGATGAACAGCAAACACCGTACCTGGCACCAGCCCCTCTGCAGATCGATTTGGTGGCAGACCTTCTCCTAAAAGCAATAAGGTTGGAATAGGTGAGCTCCCGGTTTTCTCACGTGCAGTGTACTATGGCTCTGTGGGTTTATATTTAAGATTAGCCTGCCATGTCTGTGTATTTAATTTATAATTATAATTTTGGCCTGGGAAAAATTAGTCTGTCTTCACATGGAGCTATTGCAACACTGAGACACAGATGGCTGATTATCGAAATGTCTAATAGCATCTTTGTAATAGTCCTAAGGCAAAAAAAAAAACCACTTTTGACAAGCATTATTTGCTGAAACAAATTCCATTTAATTAAGACATGAAGTCTGCACTGAAAGACATCCTAGCTTGTCAACAATATTAACTGCAGCATATACTACTAGAGGTTATGCTTTGCATTAAGGCTAAATGGTAAAGGACAGGAGTTTTTGAAGAATTTTTTAGGCTTTCCTGTGTAGCAAGGCTAAGCTGGTCATTTTTCTTGAACACTCTTTTACTTTAGAAGCTCAAATCAGTGCTGATGAAAACACCCAACTTACTTACAGCTTTGGAGGCTAAAATCCTCTCTGTACCCTAAAAACTCGTTTCACCAGCACAGGCTGTTCTGCATGCCCTGCCCCAAGGTCTGCAGAGCCCTGACATCCCTGGAGCGGAGCAGCCCGTGGGTGCACAGGCTGCCAGCAAGACCATCGCCGCTCATGAGCGCTTCTCCTAACAGGATGGGTGTTAGGAAACCATCCCTCCTGCAACCACATCAGCTGGACAATATTGCACCGGAGACTCAGCAGAAACCACGGGCTTAGTCCAAAGGATGAGGAGGTTGCTGTGCACCACTCGTTGAGTGACACTCGTTAGTGCACAGAGGGGTTATAGGCAGAGCCAGCAGCTCAAAGTCCGCAGTATCCCATATGGCAGTAAAATTATTCAAGGAGAAATTATGCAGATAGTCAACATGTTCAAGCCGCAATGAATTATGCTGAAAACATCAGCACAAGTAGCAGTCAATTTGTGTTACGGTCAACGAACGCAGCTTCACTTGTTAGAGGCCCCGGAGGCTCAGGGGCCTGGGATACGCAGGGATGCTCTAATAAACACCCTGAAACTGCTGCTCGTGCATCAGTATGTGACAACACTTGGAAGTTAGCCGGGAAAAAAATGTTCAGCAGTAATAGCCGTCGTGCAAGTGGCACAACATTTCATCCACTAGCAGGTCAGCCACTAGTTCTCCAGACACACTGGAAGGCATTTTAATCCCAGGCAAGACCAGGAAAATGCACTGATCCATGTTATCATTATGGGGGGGAAAAAAAGTACAATTAGCAGATGCACTTACCTGCCATTATATTAAAAGTAAGGGTACAGCACTCTTTTAAAAATGAAACTGGGCACTGTCCCTCCAATAAGCCAAGAGTCTGCTGATTGCTGTAAGCCAGATTTTTATAACCAGCCTTACGTTGATTCGCGACTTCTACTGACACCTTATGAGTGAGAGCACCAGGAAAAGGTCTCCTGGCGCAGAGGCCATAGTATCAGAGAAAATGGACTCTGGATAAGGTACAGGTTTTGGGGAGCTATAATCAGGTTTGTGTCAAACGTCCCTTCAAAACATCACCAAAGCAGGGTGGAGGCTGATATGGTCTCCACAAAACATCGAGTGATCATACAGGCTATGTTAAATTTGTGTTTATTGAAATCCTTCCCGCAATAAAATCAAACCCACCGGCAGTTGTTTCAAAGTGTTTCTTTAAGTCAGCCAAACAAATCCCTGAATTATCCTCTGCAGCAAACAAAATGGAGACACGCTATTAAGCCAAGCTGTAAATATCGTTGAAAAGCACACCCTGACCAATAAATTAGGGGCTGTAGTGGCAATGGTGTTAATGCAAGCCTGGAAGGAGATGCTCACTGGGGGCAAATAATGTATTTGTGGTGTTGCAGGAGAGAGGCAGCTAATGGATGCCGGTTGTGTAGCACACATTGTTCACAAAACCGTTCAGATCGCTGCCAAGCACCTCGCGATCGATGGGCGAGTGATAGCCGGGAAGATTTACACTCACTTTCACACCTCCTCGGGAAGGCTGGGATGGTCCAGAGCATGCCGTGAGATTGCTGAAAACTCAGTGCCAAAAAAAGCCCCGGGTACAGGCTGCCGGTTTCCAGACCTTCAATAAAGTGAATATGGCATCTTCAAGGATTTGCTGGCCTTTCCCCTGTCAGAGGGAAAAATATTTGTTAGGCGAACTTTATGAATGGCTGTAGCGAGCTGTCTGCTGTGTCTGGAGTTGGCACCTGAAGGAGCGCGGGAGCCTCAGCCGCCGGGATTTTGGAGGCAGCTGAGGCTCCGCCAGCCTGGGGCGTCCTGTGCTTTGTCTCTGCAGCAAAACCACAGCCCCTCGCCGGCCGCCCACTCTTTACCGGCATCGTTTGCTGAGCTGTGTGAGGTGGGAGAGGGTCCTGCCGTAACAGAAAGGGTCTAACGCATTGGCAGCACCCGACGGCGGGTCTGAGCTCGGCACGTGTCACCAGCGAGCACGGCCCCTCCGGGGGTGACAGAGCCCCACCGCCCCCCCGGGGGGTAGAGGGGACTTTCCCAGGTGGCAGGGACAGGACACCGTCTGATTACTGGAGCTGTGCTGGATGGAAGAAGAAAGCCAAGAACTGTAAGAATACAACATTACTAGAGTCCTTTAACAGATTGGGACATAATTAATTCATCGTTTCCAGCAAGCTTCTACAGCAAAAACTCTTTTTTTTCCCCCCTTATTTATTTGCTTTTGCTCTTGAGGTTACATTCAATCAGTGCCAGAAAAATTCATGGAAGACAGCAAAGCTTTGCAGGATGAAATTCAACCCATGATGGAGGTTTCAGGCTCGCAGGAGTTAGAGCAGGAGAGTTCCCACAGGCAACTGAGTAAAGAAAGAGCTGCAGGTGTGTGTCCCACACACACGCGCTAAACATGAGAAATGCCCCTTTTCTGCTTGGGTTCAGGACGGGATCCCATGACGAGATAGATGGCAGGGGTGACGTGAGTTAATGCCCCCTCATGGAGCGACTTCGGTGGGGTGGGAGGAGGGACAGGGACGTGCCCCTGCTGCAAAATGTGCACGGGAGCTGCCGGGGAGATGTTCATCCCTGCTACGGGCACATGAAAAAGTGAAGCGGGAAACAAGGAGCAGTAATGGAGCTCACTGCAGGATTGGCATCTGCCACTCCGACTGCTCCGTGTGCGAAGCGCAGATGTCCTTCCACCTTCTGCCTCGTTGGGCGATATTTCATGGCAGCAAGCTGCTTTCCTTTCGCTGTGCAGCATCCAGAACAAAAAGGATCACCGCCCTGACTGGCTACTGGCATAAAAAATAATTGGAAGGAGCAATGGTCTTCTGAATATGAAACAATCAATAGGAATACTGGATTTGGCAATATTTCAGGTATTGGAGAAGGTGAAGCCATTTTCAAAATGGAAAAAAAAAAAAAAAAAAAACATTTCTACCTGCAATCCTCAAGATGGCTGTTAGCAGTATTAATAATCTGATCGCTAATGGCTTCAATCCAGCATAAGGTGATTTATGCCCTTAATTTCCTTTGAAGATAAGGGACTGCAGGATCAGTAAATCCCTACTTGGATGTGAAGCAAATGTCCTGGAGGGTGTCAGTGTGCCCTGTGCCCCTGCGCCCTGCCTGGCCCGGGAGTGAATCAGCTCATGAACTGTGCTGCTGAGTCCAGAGTTCATCAGCTGCAGCACCAATTTGTAATTAACTGCAGAACCGTAAGTTTAAACCAGCATGCTGTTTTCTTTTTTTAAGATGCTTTATGGTCACTACATGGGGCATGCAATTTCATCTTCCTGCGGTAACAGATACTTTGGCTAAGCAGCATCAGTTCAGTGACGATGATGTTTAAATCGTCATTAAACTCATCCTTCCCATAATAAATATTCACAAACTAATATTTTTAATGTCTTAGTGGGTGAATTTTAAGTTATTTAATCATTTGTCCCATTTTATTTACTACATTTTTGTTTGTGCCATCACATCATTTAATTATTTAATGACAGGGCAGGGCAGCAGCCTCTGCCATATATTGGTAGACCACAGAAGTCATATATGGTACATGCATTAACTGTTACTATTAGGACTGTGCAAAAAACATCCTGTGATGACAAAACGTCAAGAAATTATTCTTCTTGTACCTTTACTCCAGAGTCAAAGACTGGATTGTGGTTGTATGGCATAGCTTGGGGTTACATGTAGTCATAACCTTTGAGGGGCAATCCAGGATCGCTAGTTAAAAATAGCTATATGTAAATATAAATGAATCCAGCAAATACTATGGTAAATGGAAGTGCCACACATACAGATTACTCCGCACCCTCCCGTGCCCTGGCAGGTTTGGTCCGCACAATCCCAGTATGGACCAGTCGGGCGTTACCCAAAGTTGGCCCCGTGGATACCCTAGGAGTGCAAAACTTGACTTCTGGTTCCACTTCAGTAAAGCAAGTCTCACTACATTGACTTGATGTATGAGTGCACGAAGGAGTGTGGAAAAAATAAGGAAATTTTAGTAGAGATAAATAGGATTTACAATGCTGTCATCTCTAGCAACTTTGGCGTTTCAATTCATTAAATGTCCAGACAAATTAGAAGTTTGTATTCATTTAAAAATAATTTCTCCTCTTTGACCTAGCTTAATTTATCATTTTGTGTCTTTCTGCAGTGCTTAGGAGAGCTGCTGTTTATATGAACCCAAAGGAATATACAAGTAAAATATTAAGTAGTTATCATTAACAACACAGTACATTAAAACCCAGCACCATAGCTTCCCTGCAGCTATTTTTGCTGAGCCAGACACAAAGTGTTCTCCTACAGATGTAGGATTTGTATTTCTTGCAGTATTAAAGCCGAGACACCTTGTGACAGTGTTTTCACAACTAACACATGTATCTCAGGAATTCAACTGTAGTCACTGCAGAGAAAGAGAAACAGCAAAAGGGAAGTCTGCACTTCAACTTAAACTAATCCTTATTCAAATAATTTATTTTATTTTATTTTTCTAATACAAACCTCCCATGATTTATTTCTGCAATTTTGTATAAATTTTGGAATTTTATGTGCTTTTACGAGTAGCTACATTTTGGAAATGATAAGTGCTATTTATAATTTTGTATATTCTCATGTTTTCAGAAAGGAGAGGCTGGATAATCAACAAGCATCTACCTGAACATTCATATCTTCAGTTTCAGAAATGAATTTTTGTTTACATCAGCTCTGGGCATACCCCAGCAGGTCCGACACAGAGTAACATGTATGCACTCACTCAGAGTTACAGGTAACCCAAGAGTAAGGCTTTCCCGTCACTGCATTATTCTTTTCTCCATCATCAGAAATAGATAGTGTCAATGAAGGCTACATAAATTATATTTATCCAGCAGGTTTAAGCAAAGACATAAAGAATCCTGCTAAGGGTTTGGTATCTTCTTTTTAAATAACATGTATTAATGTGGTTGTCAGGTGGAGAGAGGGATAAGGAAAAGATATAGGATTTCCCCAACATCTTGAGCAAATCAGGCACAGAATAGAATAAACTAGTAAGGACAAGACAATTATTAACTACATGAAGGTGCCGTTACTACTTTATTACAGTGCTTCCTGCATAACACAAAGCAATAAAAAAACCTCTAAATTGCAAAAAAACCTAAAATTATCACCAAAAAATTTCTTCCCTAAATAGCTAATCTGGGCTGCACTAACATCATCTCAAAAGATCCTTTCCAGGATGGTCCTCTATGAGATGCCAGCAAAAGCCATCGCCGTGGTCTAGTAACAGCAGAGAACACATACACACGTTCCTTCCACTGGAAAACTATATGGCATCTCTATCCAAAGCACAAAGAATAAGTCCAAAGAAGCAAAATGTGTGTGTATATATATATATTTATATAATATATATAATCAAGTGGCTCTCTGAAGATGATGTGGACTTTCACTACGTTTAGCAGTCAGGACATGGTATGCAGCAAAAGATGTTTTTTTCCCCTGTTTCTCCTACAGCACCAAAGTCTGTGGCATGGCATTACTGCTGTTTCAGCCCTTCTTTATTAAAAGCTTTTTATAGAAGACTTAATTTAAACGTACGCTTTTGCTGCTCATGGCCATGAGTTTCCCAGGTGAGAAGGCTGACTCTTAATGGCACAACTACCATCTGTTGACTGTCTGAGATGTTCAGGAGGATCTTTCCATGTTGTCTGATTTGATTTCTGCCTGAAATCTGCGCTCCTTCCTTTGGATGACATCCAGAAAACACCTGTGATTTTTCATTTTGAAATACCATTTGCAGCTTGCTACACGCTGACTTGGGAGTTAAGAGATCTGTGGGGAAATGAGTGATACCAGCAGGAGCAATTTGTCATAATGACTCAGAAAATTACAGGATAAAATGTACGTATCAGCATTATAATAGAAGGAGGGCTCATTTGTTCTCCCCTTCAAGCGCGTGGGAACCCCTGCCCCAAACCAAACCCCCTCTCACCCCGTGCTGAACGCGAAGCACGAGGCAATGGGCCAGAGCAACCCCCAATGATGGACCCAGCCTCTTTCACCCCAACTCCAGAGCCCACGAGACTGAGGTCAAAGATGCCAGCAAAAAAGCCAGGAGCTCAGAGGGCAGGAGGGAGGTGGCACTTTATCAGGTTTGGAAGCCAAATGGTCAATTAGGGAGAGGAGAATTAACTAAGCATTAGTAAATAAACACTGTTTTGGCCATCGGCTAAGCCTATGAACCGCTGTGGTCTGCTTGGAGCGATCCTGCGTGCTCCGTGCCCCAACGTCTCTGCGGGAACCTGGGAGAAGAGAAACCTGGTGAGAAGGGACAGGTCAGAGACGTCGCGGCAGAGCGGGGCTCTCGACCGCCGAGAAGCTGCTGCGAGCAGCAGGACTCTGCCAGGAGACGGGTGAACGGGCAGAGGGACGGGCATGCGCAGAAAAATATCTACAAATAAAAGTCATAGCCCAGTGAGTTCTCCCTGGTAAGGCTATTGCAGCCAATCCCTAGATGTGGCTGTGGGGAGTAGAAGTTTCTCTTCGTGTTCAGTAGCTGTTCAGAGCTCAGAAAAGGACCTCTGCCACACTGGCTTGTAATATAATAATATATGTGTAATATCTAAAGATCAAGACCATCTCTCTATTAAATTAGATAACAAATAATTAGATAATTTTAATTTACTTTATGAATCTTCTAGAGAGTAAACTGCTTACAGACAGCTAATGCAATAAACTTACTTTATAAGCAGAAAGCAACATCTGTTACAATGAAGAGTCTGCAGCGCACATTAGGATTCTGCGCACGCCCAGCTGTAGTTAGAGTAAATGTATCATTAAGTTGGTATCCTTTCCCATTCAAAGCACACTTTTCAAGATTTATGTACTGCAGACAATAAGATAGCAGGTGAATCAACTTGCGCTCGACTCTTCTCGCATTCACCCCCTGTCCTGTGGCAAGGTAACGTTAATAAAAAGGGTAAGATGGTGCGTTAAAGTTAGGTCACTTCTACGTGTGGCAAAGGAAACACAATTTCAGTCCCACGCACGTGCAAAGTCAGAAGCTGTGCTAAAAGAATATCACTAAGGTCACAATATCAAGCCCTAAAAAAAAAATCAAGAAACTTCATCATACAGCCTTCCTTGCATACACATTGCTGTCAGAGATGCAATTGCAGGGAGTGTCCCAAGCCACAGCCTGCCCAGTGTAGGCAAAAACCTGGATTAATATGACTTCTAAAAAATCTTAAATATCTTAGCTGAGTATGTGCAAACTGCAATTTTTCCAAAGGTTTGTAAATTCAACAAACTAGGCAAATAGAAGTGACAGAAAGGGACATTCTTGAGAAATAAATCTACTCTTGCCATAGACATGACATGCCTATTCCAGATCTGAAAGGTGCTATAAAAGATCAACGAATACATTTTCACTTGGGTAAAACAATGCATTTAAGGGAACGTGTCAATCCAAACACCTACCTTTTTCAATGCTACAATGATACCACATTTTCAGAAGTGCCCAGTGATTTCTTAGGTGCCCTCCCTGTTTGAATGGTAGAGGAACCTGGGTTTTGGAGGATGGATGCTTTATTGCCATTGATGCCACTTGTCTATATTTGTAATTGAACCAGCAGCACAATATAAAAATAAAACCAAATCAGCCGAGCAATGCTATTGTGCATCTTAGCAGTAATAGAAAATCACATTGTCCCTTCAGGCAGATGAGCATAGCACTAAAGATATCTCCTGATGTCATTTATGTGAAAGTTGCATTTTTATTGTAAGTTAATCTACTGTGTCAGTCATACATAGAAACCCTGTCAATGGTCATCATGCACTCCAAGAAAATGAGCCTCGCTTGCTACTGAATTTTGCAGTTGCTGACTTCCTCTGTTGTAGGAGAAGTCAACAAGGTAATATTAATGTGCAGGAGTTTGGTTATGAGCACAGTTTACCCGTCTTGGTGGGAAAGAGAGCCAGCCCCCGGCACAAGCACGGGGCTGCATCGTCCGTGTGCTTGCTGTAGGTGAAACTGCTGGGAGATCCACGGCAGGTTCATTGGGAAGAGCGAGTGTTGTATCTGTGCTTTCACTAGCAATCATGGGCTCTTAGAATCCCCCTTTTCTTCTTTTTAGAGTCCGGGGCAATTCCCAGCGAGGGGCACTGAGTGTATGGATGGTTTGTTTCAATGCTCTCAACTTTGCATCAACATCTTCCCTCTGGGAAGATTAAAGGCTTTGGGGAGAACAAACTTGAATAAAGCAAAATAAATCAACACAGGAGCCACACCGCCATCACCTATGCAACAAAATCTCCTCCCAAGATTTTGTATATGTGGTGGAAAAATCCAGCAAAAACACCTGATTTACCCTTCCAGACAGAGCTATTGGGGAGCTAACCTCCATGCTGAGCTCTAGATAAGATGCAATCAAAGTTCCTTTGCTGCTGGAAGGTGTCACTTGCTCTACATAAGGATGCAGAGATACTGGCGTGATGGATGGCCAAGAAATGATCGTGACAATGCTAGTACAAGGTTACTGTATATTCGAATTGCTGTACACCGACAGTGGAGCTAACCGCACCTTAAACATGGAGCACAAGGGCCTGTGATGTCCAAGAAGTGCTGAAATCTTGGAAGTTGTAACCCCGATGTACCATTATGGACAAGAGCCCCTGGTTATATTTCACTGCTATATTCAGCAATGAGCTGCTAAAAAGACTCTACTTTTACCTCCTGAAGATTATTCCAGCCTAGACTATATGTTACTAAAAATTCCTGGGGCTTTCAGCACCAAGAAGCCAATCCCTGTATATTCCCTACCCTTTACCTGGTAGATGGGAAGAGCCTGCGTGTCCTGTGTTCTTCTCCAGGCAGTTACCACAGAAGCAGATGGAGGAAACATGAACAATTCACTTCTTTAACTCTGGCCATGAGTTTTCAAAGTAAAGTTCAGTGCACGTCTCAACATGGAGCTCCAGGTCAGCATTTGTCAATGTGCTTTATATAGGAAACAGAAGCTATTTTTAATCTCATTATTCTTCTGGGCGTGAAAATGCACCTCTTCCCCAAAAAACTCAACCAAACAAAAATCAGAGAAAAGCCTACAACTGCACACACTCCGGAGGATGGTGGATACCTCTGTTACTGTGCACCGAGGCTTACATACGGCTGTCCAGCTGTGCTTTGCCTGCGTGATCCAGAAATAACCACGAGGGAACACACGGAAGAGTACATGAGTCTTACTGGGAGAGCATTAGAGAAGATGTATGTCCACAACCCTAAGCACGTCTGTACTGACATTGGACCTGGAACTTGTTCAGCTTTAGATATTCCACACATTAACCCATGGACCCTGTGACCACAGTGCTCTGACTGTGAAAATTGGGTTGAATGTGGGGCTTCATGCTTCAGATTTGGACCCATTATCTGTGGTTGGGTCAACTGGCATAGAAACACGTGTAAAAGAGCTGCCTTAAAATAGCTTTCAGCCTCGTGGGCCATTCAGAAAATTGCGTACGCCTCCCATATGTGCAGAAAACCCTGTACCAGCTGTGGCATGAGCTGCTCTGTGGGGGGACGGAGGTATCAGCTTAAGATGCACTGGAAATTTGATAAGTAGATTAGGCTCAAGAAAGAATTTCCTGAAGGGGGAAAAATCCACGTCTTTCTTTTCTTCTGAGAAAGATTCCTAGACCAATCTCATTTATCATGCATTCATTTGTTAAGTAAATATTCATAATATATAAATGCTAGTGTCACTTTAATATTCTGATTAGCATGGTACATCTTTTCCTCTGTCTAGATAATGGTGAAAGTCATACTAATTGAAGTAATGTTGTGTGTCAAATGATATAGAGCTGATTTACTTAAGACTTGAATGTCTGCTCCAATTAACTTCCAAAGTAAATTGCACTGAAGTTCCTTTTTCTGTCTTTTATGAAATTGAATACATAAAAAGTATGAGTTGCAAAGCAAATCTGCCAAAGTTCTCTTATATTACCTCTCTACATATTCACTGACCTTCTGCCAGTCATTTCCAAAGCAGAGAGAAGCTTGCAAAACTCGAAACAGTTATCCCCCACTCCTGCAATAAATTCATATCTATTTGCAAATACAAGATCAGTGTTCTGTCTAGTTCAGATTTCAGGCTTTTCTGTACAGTGCACAGCTGTTACAGCAAGCAGCCATTCAAGAGAGAAAAAACTGTACATGGAATAAAGGATGTGAGAGATATAAAGTCCATATGGTTGAGTGAAATAAGATCATTGTGTCTAAATTGCTTTTTTAACTGTTGCTGGATGTGTTTATAATCCACCTTTACAAGTCACACAAAAAAAGCCTCACTCAGGTGGGTTACCATTGAAAGCCTGACCTTATTGACATCCACTGTATCTTGTCATTTGGCCTAACATTACTGGAATATATTGTACCAACCACTCCTATATTTTTGCAGTTTAGAAGTGCATTTGAAAAGTAGTTTACATGACAATCAAGCATCAATTTTAGGCCAAGTGAATGGAATGAATAATGAAATAAAAGGAAACATTAGCTGGGTACCAACAGTAAAAACAGAATTATTTTGGCCACATCAGTTTCTAATGAAATTAAATAGAACAAAATATTCAATGGTTGCAGAGATATTACTTAAGAATAAGGTGGGGAAAAATATGAAAGACTGGAATCCCAGTTCATTTGATTTTTAAATAGCAAAATTACTAGTTCAGTTGCCAGCACACTGCTCCTATCTCATGTCTATAAAAACTAGCTGGAGGAGACCTAATTCAGGCTCCGATTCAAAGCACTTCAGCCCAAGGTGTAACTTCACACCCAAACCTAAACCCACTCACACTCAAAACCACATACTCTCCTAAACTCTAAGCACTTGTTCACCTTGCAGTGATTTTTAAGGGGAATTTAGATACAGGCTTCATCACCTTGCTGAATCAGCTGGTAGATCTTCTGGACGTCCCCGGCTGTCGTGTCAAATCCCAGGCAAGGTTTATGCAGGATCTACAACGTCGAAGTGCAAAGAGTGCGGGAGGGTGGCTTTGTGAGCGCGGGTGCCTGGACCCCGCAGGGCTTCGCTGAGGACCACCACCACCACCACCAGCACCACCACCGTGCCCCCAGCACCAGCCCCGGGCACTTTCCTGCTACTGCCCAGCCGCTCCACAGCATTTAATAGCACTTTAAATTCTCCTGGTGAACCAGAAGTACCTGAGAAGGAACAAGTAAATATTTAATCTACTGTCTGAGTTTTAACAGGTAGTTCTGGGGAGAGCTATTGAATTTCTATCCGGAAAGATGATTTGTGTGCTCAGAATATCAGAATCTGATGCTCACACAGGGATGTTCAGAACAGTGAATTCTCGCCAGAAATACTTGAATTACTAACATTTCAGCTGGTCTTCTAATGACTCTCGCCTAAGCCGAGGGTACTTGATCAGTATTCATGCAATGGACCAGTTGGGGAAGCTGCGACCACACCACTGAGTTTTCAAAGCCAGCAATGAAGTTGATTGGCACCAATCAGCCACCAATAGCAATATCAAATACAGTTTAATCAATAGCAGCTGACAGCGCTGGAATAGCTTTGGAGATGCAGATGTGCACCCGACCGCACGCTCTGTCAGAGCGGCGGAGATCAGCACAGTCGCAAAGGGGACCGCGCTCCCACCGGCTCAGCTCCAGCAGCATAACCTTCAGAAGGACAGGAGCGAAGAGACTCAAGCCTGAACTTTCCTATTTTTAATTAAATTAATTCCTTAGGTTACTTTAATTTAGTAATTTGTATTTAATTTCCTGTTCGAGGGGGGAAAAGGATGAGGAGAAACAGATGTTGCCCCCTGCGGCCTGTAGACCAAAAAGAGCCATGAAAACTCACCCGTCCATCTGATACTGATTTTTTATTAAGTAACACAGATGCTGGGAAGGTGGCGAGAACTGAGGTATGTCAAAACATTAACTTCTGTTTTGGGCTTTTTTTTTTCATTCTGATTTGAATTACCCAGTAAAAAATAAGATGGAAAATAAGGTAGTAAACCTGCTTTCTCTTCCAGCCATTGAATACACAGCAAACATCCGTTTTTCTCCTTTTTTCTAATATATGAGAGAGGAGTGTGGTGAGGGACTTTTTGCCATAAAGCACTGTTTTTTCTAAAGGCTGTTGAAGCAAAGGTTTATTTATGTACTTAATCTGTAAAAGGTTGGTGTTTCTGTTTCATGTAGAAGTTCAAAGTCATAACTGCTAAAAAAGGTGCAGGACTGATTTAATACAGGCTGACACAAATGTAAGTTTTGGCCACGCTGTTCAAAAACTTGTCAAATGTTGCAGCATTTTATTGTATCCTCTATGCAGCTTGGTATGGGCTGCAAATGCAAAAAATTGCATTAAGTTGCAAAGCAAAAGGAAGCGGGCTTGCTTCTGCACTAGATGGGCCAGTAAAGATCAGAAAGAGAAAATAAATTCTGCAGATCTGTTTGGTTTTAGACATTTTGTCAGATCCATCGAACACATGAATAGATTGAAAAGACGTGAAAGTCTGTAGCAACAGATACATAGGTTAAATGGGGAATGGCCTCTTCTGAACATGAAAATCAATTAATCCATTTCTAGAGCTCTCTGGTTGTAGTCAAATGAGTCTAAGATGATACAAGCGAAATTGCTATAACTGTCCTTTGATGGCAAGCCAAGTCATTGTGAGACGAGGAGATCCGAGAGCCTGAAGGCTGAGCCTAGAGGAAATACGGAGGGCTGAGCCAGAAGCAGGAGCAGGGCAGCCTTGGCCTTCGTTTTGCTCTTAGTCACCTCTCCTTCTGCTCTGCTGACAGAACTGCATCAGCCTCCAGGCTTCGGGTCATAGCTTCCACTCGGCAATTTCCTCGCTGGATCAGCCATGTCTGGTTTAGAGATCATTGTCATCAAATTTGGGACAGCCCCTCCAGGTCCCTTGGTTAGACCATTTATACTGAGAAATAGTTGGACTATTTCTGCTGCGCTTCTCCAGCTGGAGGACACCCCTACCCTACATCTTGTCTATGTAAAGATCTTTTTGTCTACTTTGGTTTAACCAGTCGGAGAGCAGTGTGAGCTATACTTTCCCCTGGCTCCAGGGGATCAGGGATGCTCAGACCCAGAGTCTGTGGTAGATTTGTTCCTGGTAGAAAGGAGAATACATACGGAGGAGGCAGTCTGCAGGCATTAACTGGAGGGAGAAAAACCATAACTTTGCCCTGGGAAAGTGTGCAAGCATCGCATTTTTAGGGAAGAAATCACTCTGCTGGAAGAAAATTACACTGTTTTCTTCAATAAAAAAAGTATTTCAAATCACTAAAATATGCGAACCATTCTCTTGTATTCCACTAGCTCCAAACCGTAAAAATTTACAGCTGAAGCCAACTCCGTGGCGGGCTGACACTGGTAAAGGAGACTAGACCATGACTTGTTATGTAAATAAGCCTATAAAAGTCTTGAGTTTTTACATGAAAATCAGATCTTCAATAACCATTCTGCCTTTAGCTTTGTGGAATGTTTAATTTGTATGTACATGATTATGCAGTGTTATTATACAGAGAAGGCATTTTATAAACCTTTAAATGATCAATCAGTTAAATAAATAAAGCATCTCTGGTGATGCCATACTAACTTTTTAGGAAGTGCCTCATCCTTCTGTCATTAACATAATAAGCTTGAATAATGTTTTCACAGCAATTACCACCAGTGGGTCAATGTCTGCTATTAGCAACCTTTCCTCCATGGATCATGAACACAATAAAAGCGTGACAGCCCCAGAAGACGACGTACGTCAGAAGACTTTCTCCAGTATCGGTGCCAGACTGTTTTAATGTGGCACGTATTGTGACAATAGATTGTCAAGGATCATTCAATGCAACAACAATTTACTATCTCAGTGGGAGTTTTCTCATTTTGAGAAGTTCAGCAAGTGTTATAAGTCTGTAAATTATGTCAGACATAAGAGGAAAGTACATATATACCAAAGTGTTTTGTAACAAATAGCAATTGTACCTGCTCAGTAACTGCTTTTTCGACCTGTATTTCCTCTCCTATGTTGTTACCTTTTGGCATTAGCTCACATGGGGTCAAGCTGGCACAACAGTCAGGCTTTAAAGCATTTTGTTGCAGAAGAAGTGCCAGTAAAATGCTTTAGAACAAGCAGTACTTGGCCACTAAACTTAATTAAAAGCAATGTGATTTAAACCCAACACCCAGGGGTTACCTGGGGGTTGTGGAGGTTAATTGCAATTGTTAGTGTATTACTTTCCAAACTCAAATTTTCATTCCTTGTATGCAATAAATCCTGCAAAGTCTGCTTACAAAAAAAAAAAAAAGTTCTGCATACAAGACATGCATCTTCTCTCATTCAAATATAGGAAAGTGTTCTGCAGACAGTAATTAAGTCTCTCAGCACCTTTGCAGAGTGGGAAAATAACCCACTTTATAGGTTGGTGGAACCGATATTGCAGACTTCATGCCAGACCCCCAGCGGCTTCAGGACAAGCATGGGAGCAGAACCCATATCTCACTCCCCAGGAGCATCGCAGAGATGCCACCTGTGCAGCAGAAAGGTTTCAAAGCATTAGGGTCACTAGAAAACGTAAAGCTGCAAAATCTTCCGTTGTGAATAAAATAGACATTTTTCTCATAAATACATTGATGGGGTTTTGATTTTCTTATGCAAAATACGTGCGCAGGCAAATTTGTCCACAGAAGTAAAAAAAAAAAAATCTTCCTTATTTTAACAATGATAGGTTGCCCTTACCTCCAGCCTGGAGATTTGGATCCTCAGTTGGGGTTTGGAATAATTTGCCCATTTCTTCTTACCACCAACGCTTGCAGAGTGAAATCATCACCTTCTCCAGTTTGGGAGAGTGAGCTGGGGCTTTCTACAGGCAAAGAGACTGCAAGAGATCTGCGCAGTCTTCATGATGGGCAATAATCCCTCCATAAGCAATAATGTCAGATTTCCTGATAAAGGTAATTTTACTGTATAAGCAAACAAAACAGAACAAAAAAATCAAGCTTCTACAAGCGTGTGGATAATACCTGAAGTATTGATTCAAAAATAGATTTTGCTTCATTTTTTTAATTCTTTTCACCTGCCATTTTGAAATAACAACCACGGAAGCCTCATGTTTGGTACTCTAAGATGCAGTGGATTGTTGTGTTTAGTCTGCAGAATTTCACATGATTTATGCAATCAGGAGTTTGAAAAACAACCCCACCTCTGTCTTCTCTTCTTGGAAACATTTCAGTTATTCCCAGTTTCAATTATTTTCAATTCCACCAGTGTGATCAGCATATTTAAAATTCAATAAGCCTTCTCGTTTAAAACATTTCATGTGTGTGTCACACTAACAATCAACAAGAGTCCTGAGTTTAACATCTGTTCCTACTAGTAAATGGTTTTAATTTGAGAATTGAAAAAATATATAAAGTAATTACTAGGCACTCAATCACAATGAATAATGTGTTTGCTAGCAGCAGTTCTGTCCTGTCAGCAAAAACTCCAGAGAGGCAGAGTGGCAGAAAAGAGGAATTGCTAGAAACTGGGGAAAAAAAACCTCCAAATACTGAAACTGGGAGGAGGATGCTGCTGTGCCTTTCCCCCGGGGAGCACAGGGGTCGTTGCTGGGGGGATGCGGCTCGTGGGTACCGGTGCTGTTGTGTTGGCTTTTGCATCTCATCACACCATCCCTCTGCCCATATTCTTGCTTGTCTTCTGAAAACAGGTTGGATTTTGTTGCCACGGAAGGCAGGGTGGGTACAATGGCCGAAGCTGTGCCCCCCGCCGCTCCTCCGGCTTTGCCCAGCGCAGCCCCCTCCCATCACCTCCGCAGCAGATATTACCCAGTTAGCTCAACGCTGACATTTTGCAAGTTGAGCCAATATTGTTTCTGCAAGCAGTAAATCTGGTTCACTCGAGAATAAGAGGAAAATCTGAACTAAAATAGCAGTAGGAAAGTCCGTGCGTTACAGAACAAGTCCCTGCCCGGCACTTTGCGTACAAACAGATCTGATGCCCCGCAGAAAAGTTGTGCCTCTGCCATGCAGGCAGGGAAAGCACAAACAGATAGCTCAGATATGGCGAAGCAAAGTCCTGCAGTGGGTCCTGAAGCGGGGGCTGCGGGGGCTGCTCACCTCAGACCCACCACCCTCGGCAGCCGTTATCCCTGGAGAACTCCGCTGCCGCGGCTCCAGAGTCACTCTGCAGCTTCCCACGGGAGACGCTATCCTCCCACCAGGTCTACGAACAAATAAAAAAAAAAATCACCATGTTTTAAAAGCCATTAATAGATATACATTATTCAAACTTTAAAAAAGAAAGCCTTTCGTCTGGTTGGTTTCCTACGTGACTAAGCGTGTCATGCCCCTTGGGGTTTTTGGAAATCAAAATTCGAGCAAAGAATTACTTCTCTCCTTCTGAACATTAAAAGCTTTAATGTTGAAGCCTTTACTGGGCTGGAGGCATTTTCACCCTAGGTGTTTCTGGAGAATACGGGACTGGATGCCAGCAGGTCTCTGGGAAAGCCTGGACCAAGAACACAGGCAGATCAGACGGGAATGTGCTTTTTAGCCTAAGGTAAAGAAAACACATTTTCCTCTCCTGTTTTATATCATTGCAGGTAGCATTAGCACAGCCCGATGCAGCGGATTTATCCCCTGAAGAGGCTTACCCCTCTGCTTGGCCCAGCAAACAGCACCCACCGCTGTCTGACACGCGCAGCTTGATTCATTTTATGTGTTTATTCTTTCCCAAATCGCTTATTGGGGAGGATTTATGATGGCATTACGCACCTCCCAGCGAGGCTGCTGGGCACCTTCCCAAGCCACTCGCCCCGTCAGGACCAGCAGCTCCTCCCATCCAACGCGCCGCGTGATGCGTCAGGGCGATGGACCGACGGAGGCATCCACCGCTGCCCCGAACACTTGGAACCAAACCTACTTTTCATTTCTGCCTTGATATTGATATTCGACGTTGGCACTTGACGGGGATTACTGTGGTTACTGAACCTTACAGACGTGGAAACTGCTTGCGTGATGTTTGGGGGCAGGCTCTCTGTTAAACAGGTCTGCTTGCCATTAGAAATGATCCCTTGAAGCCTGCAGATGGATAATAGCGGTTTCAAAAGCCATCATGCCTGCCACGTTACAGCTCCATCCTATAAGGCTTTATTCCTGATTCCTGACAGCCCCTCACACGATAACTCCAGAAGAGCTGACACTCATTTGCAACGCCGGGGAAAACAGCCCCGTCTCAGCTCTTTGCTCCATTGACTCGACCATTAAAATGCTTTTGTTATTTGGGGAATAAACTTTCTCTGCCCAGGGGGAGCAGGGATCCCGGGGCAGAGGTTTGTGTTATTTATCCGGGACATGCTGCTCTTTGCACCCACATCATGTTATATCCCAGCAGTACATGGATCCTTTTATGAGCATCTGATAAGGGTAAGCAGTGCGAAAAATAAATAGAAGTCACCTGTCCTAACACAGTTGAACTTCACCAAGAAAAAGAATGAATTCTTGCTTTTCGGAAGTGCGCTGTTTACTCCAAGCCTACCAAAAGGGACTGTTTAACGTTGCTGCTAAATGCAATACCCTTGACAAAGACTACATACTCTGCGCAGCACCACCGACCTTGCTGGAATAGGGAACATTATTCTGTTTTTTCATGTAGTCCTCACAGCACGAATCCCCAGACTGCAACAAGAAGCTGCAAAAAATTCCCTGTATGGGATTTCAGTGTTTGATGCTAAGCTGGAAGCCCCGTTACAGCCAACAACAGGAAAGGGAAGAGATTTGGCCTGCAGACCGGTGAATAAGCACGAACCTAAGGATCCCTCCCGCGACACAGCTGGGAAATCAGCCCATCGGCCTGTTACCTGGCAGTCAGAGCTGTTCGGCAAGGTGTTGGGAGCAGGGATCGGTCCCTGGGGGTGGCACCGTGCCTGGCCCAGGGGAAGGGTACCACCCCCATGCCAATAAAGAACAATAAACCACACTGCCGTCCCCGCTCCTCCCACGGGTCAGCCTGGGTCTCAGCATCCTCCTTTGTAAATCACTGCAATTCTTCACCCACCCTTTGAGTCTCCTAGCGTTGCCAAGGCATCTTAGGAAATCATTAAGATTTTCGTTGAAAGGAGAAAAACCAGCGCTGCTCTGCATCGTGATGACCGAGCCCCTGCAGCTGCAGGAACCTCCTTTCCCCACGCTCCATGGAAATATCTTCAGTGTTGAATCTGTGTCTGCACCGAAGGAAGGAAGAAGCCGCAGTGTGCACTGGAGCACAACTGATGATACTTGTCAACACACTCACGTTGCAAGCAGTAATTTTAATAATTTTCCATCCTTAGAGAAATTACCAAATTCTGTGCAAAATTACCAGTTTTTAAGTAACTGCATTCCTCTCAACATTTCTTTTATTCCAGAAGTAATATTTTTACTTGCAAATCCCTAATTTTTCCATTGCAATTATTTTAACTATCATTGAACAGCAATTAAATAATAAAACACTCTAAGCCCTATACATGCTCTCTGCTGCAAATGTTACTGAAACCAACTCTACTGAAGGCAATGCAGAAAAAAATTCACTGCTTCCAGCTCATTGGATTTAACCCAGAAAGAAATACATGTTTTATAGAAACATCTTCTGATGATTCACCGTATATTGAGGAGGAAGGGGAAATTACAGAAGAAAATATGGGACACATTCCAAATTATTGCCATTATACCAATGTCAAATTAAAGCATGGAGTCAACAGATCGGTTTGGAGTGCCTAGAAGTAACATTTTTTTTTTGCCAAAATGTTGTTTTGTTGAGGTTAACACAGGCATCTTTTGCTCATCCCTTGGAAATACAGAAAGATCACACAGCACTTCATTCCTAAGAATTAGTGCTCGTGGAGGTGACACAAGAGTGACCGGACGCTCTCTGGTACAACATGATATCTGTATGAGACTAAACACATTCGGTGGCTCTCACTCAATAGGTACCCAGCCTTGCTTTGATATTAATATCAAATTATATATATTGATATTAGGA
Source organism: Haliaeetus albicilla (assembly GCF_947461875.1). NCBI lineage: Eukaryota > Metazoa > Chordata > Aves > Accipitriformes > Accipitridae > Haliaeetus > Haliaeetus albicilla. The sequence goes on from NC_091509.1 coordinate 20,292,880, forward strand.
AACTAAACCCCATGCAGTGCTGCAGTCCATCCAGGCCGTATGTGGCACGGTTATTACGTCGGAGCGTACCTAGAGGTGCAGTTAGCCAACACTGCAGAGATGCTGAAATTTTCCTGATAGTGTTTGGGCCTCTATTTTAGCACTTTTGTTTATTTTTAGCACATTTTCAGACACAGGAAAACAAATTGAAACAATATGGTAATTATTTTGAAATATGGTGGTCTAGAAAATACATATTCACTCCTTTTTTGCCTCGGAAGTGAGAAAAGTATTTCACTTCTCATTCTTGCTGGCAATGCTCCATTCGGTTCATAATTTAGATGTATGATTTTGTACTTTGGATCTGCTCAGTCAGATGCACAACACAATTCCTAATTATTTCAAAATGGTTTAAATGGAATAATAAATCTAGCGTTTGATGTAACATGGCTGCCTGACCCAAAGAAATATGTGGGTAATTATCAAGCTTCCCAAGTGGATTTATTTTTTTTTTCCCAAATCAGTCACTAATTATTGGCTACACTCGCAATGATGACTCAGACTAATTGTGATGTTTTGCCGCATTGTTTCGGACAAGACCAATATAATCCTCATAATGAAAATAAATGTACAGATTTTATTCCTAGGCCAAAATGCAAATGCGGTTAGTCTGATGGTTATGAATATAATAAACAGAACTGACTTAAAAACCCAAAGGTTAGGAACTTGCAATACTAATTATCTAAACAAGAAAACTCAGTATCAAGCCTGGGCGCAGGCAATTTGTGTGGACTCTGGAGAGACCAGTGCAGTGTCTCCCCGATGGAAAACCAAAGCCACCCAGCCAGGACTGCCCCACGCTACGGAGAGCGGCGCCTTTGGTTTATTTGCTTTTTTTAACTGAGCAGGGAATTGATGCTATTTTTGAAAGTATCTACAATTTCATTATCACTGCAGATCCCTTAACAAGGTCACAGCAAATGGAGGTAAATGTAGATCAGCCGAAGTAATGAAAGGGTCTAGCCACGAATATAGATTTTTGGCTGGAAGAAGAAAAATCGGTGTACCTTTAATATGATTTTTAAAACTTTTCTGTATGATGACTCACATGTCATAAAACACCATTCAAAAATCACACCTTCTCAGGCTAGCACAACCTTCTTACTTCCATCTTCGGGGAGCAAAGTCCTCTTTAAAGGCCAACAACCTAAATTAAAAATAACCAGCAGTAATAATATTGATTTTTCATCTTTAGAGGTGTATTTTTCACAGGTATCTAGTTAAACTTCAAGTAATCTCCTCAATTAGGACACTTTTACTCTCAGTGCAGTTACCCAAGTGCAGGCTTCAGTTGCATTTAAAGTTGGTCTCAGGGCTCTAATCCATGTTCTGTCTTTGATTGCTCTGGGAAAACTAAATATAAAATAGGTTGCTGAAGCATGAACAGGGATGAGGAGAGCCAAGAAGAAGACATGAAACAAAAACTCTGCCCCCAATCATGCTCCATTTCATAAATCCTTTATTAAATGTGGAGAGGGTGACATAACCTCAAAAAAATTTCCTCAGACTTCTATAGTATTTCAGATGAAAAGAAACGTTCCTTCTCACTTTCCTTTTAGTCTGAATATAGCTTTTTTCTTACTGTATTGCTTTAAAGAAAAATACAGCTTTGCCTACACACTATGGTATTTTTCATTCTTTAATTGTATTATATAAATACGTATGCATACACAAAAAGAAAGGGAAAGAGCAGCTCTGCACACAGCCCTGCCTTTTTATACTGGGCTTCCTGCATGTTTAACTTGAAAATGTTCTGATAGCCTCTGTCTTTGCAAGCACAATACCTGATTTACTAAAGTATGTAGTAATACACAGCTTGAACCTGAGTGCAGAATGAAGTCCCTTAATGGAAGCAGTAGTCTGAGTTGTGTTGTTAAAAAATGCGTAAGAGACAAAAATATATATATTATGTACTACCTTCAAAATAACTGCCATATATGTGTATATACTTATATATACACATACATGTATATATGACAAGTTAACTTATCTATCTATAAAGAATAGTGTATTGTAACTATGATCTGTTTAGTGGAAAACTTTCCAAAATGTAATAAGCAAATCAGTTCAATAAAACCTAGAGATATTATCTTCTGTGATAACATGGAGCTGTTTGTAATGACACACGGGTAATTTCCTCCGGAGAACGGCACTACCAAAACTAGCACAAAAGTTCCCAGCCGGGCGCCTTACTTACTTAACCCATGGAAGAACTAACCAAGGGACCCGCAGAAAATGCTTTAAGACTAACTTTGTTTTGCTGGCATTTCATAGGAAATGCATGCTTGTAAATGTTTGCCAAGACAAATTCGCCCCTAACTCTCTTAGATTTACTGTTTGCTTTCAAAAGTATAGAGCGTGAACTAATCACAGCAGCAATTACCAGCTGTTTTAAAGAAGGAAAACACTTAGTGGGTGGAAATAAAAAAGGTTGGTAGAGTCACTATTGACCGTAAGTTGGTTTTCTGAAGGTTTTGCTAGTGAAACTGTCCCCCGGCTGCCAGCGACGCTGTGCATTCCCCCACACCCAGCCTGGATCACGCTATAAAACCAAACCACTGACCCCCGGCACCGTGCTGCCAGCGGCGCAGAGGACGACAGTCACCCCAGCCGGTGTCCTACTTCTCTTTGCTATTCTGCGTCTCTTTTGAACGTGTTCGTGTAGAAGCGAGTTGTGCTAATCTTACTCTTATCAGCAGTTGCCAGGGCTTGGGACGGTAACTTTGAATTAGCATGACATGAGTAATTCCCCGAGTCCTTTGCAAGAGCTTTAAGCAATAGCTGCTGTACGAAATTATTCATTTCCCATTGCTGTCAGCAGTTCTTTTATTTACCATGATTTTCTATCCTTTATCTCCAGCCCTAATTTTGACATTTAACTCATCGGTTAGGTTTTATGTTTTCCACAGCCCTCATAAATTTCTGTTAAACCGAGAGGCTGCAGTGGAAGATGCTGTGGGACAGCGGGTACCGCTGCTTTCAATCCCAAGCACCTGGGCAGATGTGTTTTATGTCAAGTTTGGTTTTTGCATGTCTGCATCCACCAGAAGTGCTGATATATGGGAGCAACTGATCATCCCTGGCAGGGCTGCAGGAAAATGCCCCCAGGGCATACCGGAGGGATTGGAAACATGGACACGCACGAAACTTTGCAGCTCGTCTCATAAACATGCACATCACACAGACAAAATTAAAGTCCTTACAACAGCAAACGCGAGCCAGGGAGCTCAGCAGGTTGGTCCAGTCCTGTCCCTCAGGGCATCCTCTCTCGGTGGGTGTAAGGGGCTCCTGGGCAAACAGACACGTCTAGCAACGACGTTTGCTGCAAGCAAAACCCACACCTCGGCGGTGCCATCGTGATGAGTTTATCATCAAACACACTCACCTTCGGTCCCCGCCTCGCTCGTGCTCCGCGATGGTGCCAGCGCTTCGTGGTTACGCGCTGTCACGCCATTAGCCCCAACGTACCTGGGTTTGGGGACCAGAAGCACCAGCCTGTGTGCACCCAGGAGATGGGAACGGGGGGCAGAGACCGCGACAGGTCTGGCTCCTCTCTCACAGTGACATATTTCAATCAGAACGGCTGGTTCTTTAATTATTTCCTCATTATATATGATACAACACCACTTGTAGCTGGTACAACACCACTCGCGAGCTGTTTCAACTAATGTGATTTTGCGGCGGAGAATGTGAGAGAAAGCGCTTCGTTAATTGGCTTGCCTGCGAACAGCAATCAACGTGACTAACACACCCCGCATGACCAGGAAAATAGAAATTGAATCATTCCCGCAGCTTTCATTTATGTGCTTCCCATCCAGGTGCACGGAAAACACATTTCACATTAAATCCAAACCGCGTAGTGGACATAAATTTATACAAAAGTATTAAATTGTTTCTATTTATAAGGTAATTCTGGATGAGATTATAGATTCCTGACTTGGACTGACTGCAAATTCTCCATCCTGTGACTTGATTAAAATGCATTATGAAAGAAAGATGGCAGGAAGGCAGCCTGCATTTTCAAGTCAGGAAAAAAAGCACCCGGCTTGCCCTGCTGAATGTCCTTTTGAGCGGTAGGAGCTGCTTTAGACTGCTGCATCTTTGCTGCACACTCAGATAAGCCCGGCTCCAGAATGCCACATTTTCCATTCCACATTTCCATTTAAAATTCCTGTTTCATATGCTATTCTGAGACCAGTTACTTGCAATCTGGATCTTAATGCAAATATTTAAAGCTTAAGATAGAAACAGGAATAGCTAGCTCGAGAAACTGATAAAGCATTAGAAAGCCTTTTATCTTTCCAAGTTACCATTTCACATTTGATTCAGCACGGTAAGTAATTGTGCATGGGCCCGTATGCGTATCCTGATTAATGAAAATAAGGACAACAGGAACAAACAACTGAAATGAAAGTCACATGGAAATGCAGGTTTTGGTGAATGAGAACATTTCCGTCATTGCTGAGCCCCGGGGGGGGCTGTGAGTGCCAAGAAGGGCTGAGCTGAAGGCGAGGGCTGTGGTCACCCCCCAGCTTGCCTGGGGACCCGTGGGACCTGGGGGACTGGGACTGGCCAGAAAACCACAGCAGTAACACCACCACCAAACCTTATATGTATGTATTTGTGTGCGTATGTATATACTTGTCAGGGTTTAACCCCAGCCAACACCAGGAAGATACTTTATATAGATATCTATATATACTTTTTATATATGAAGTTTATATAGATATATAACTTTATATATATATACATATATATTGCAACAAATTACAAACTCATCAACTTTGGTTTCATTCTGATTTGACAACTCTCTAAGTTTTTTCTGGTATGAAACCACCCTTGAAATAGCTGATACCATCAGCCTTTCTTCTGGAAGGGGAAAAGCTAATTTCAAGCCCTTGCACCGCCTGATTCGGGCAAGGTCTGATCCTGCACCTCCTGCTCAACCCACAGGCTCCTTCCCTGGAAAGAACTGCAGAGTGATGCATCAGGATCTGTCTGCTGGAAATCTTTAGGAAAGAAGAAGACACCAGCTTGCAGCGGTGGGAGGGATGGAGCGCTCTTAGGATGCTTTTCTTGGACACAAGAGCTGCCAAAGTCGGAAAAGGAGCTGAGAAACCAAGGTCTCACCCAGCCCAGGTGAAGGGCCAAAGCAGCTGGGAACCTCACTCCTCACCGGCTCCGGCCACAGCGCTTCTACAGACTCACTGCCAGCAAACTGGTATCACTGGGAACACTTTACCAGAAGACTCTCAGTGCTCCTGGATTTGTCCTCATCTTCTGCCTCTTCCTCCTTTCCCATAGCACTTCCTCAGGCTGTGGCTGCTGGCTTTAGTTTTTTCCCACACAATATCCCGCTTTGAGGAATAAGTGATCTTCACCCGTGTATTGGCAGCAGATACAGACATGATAAGAAATTCAATTAAGCCGGCGGGCCAGGCGAGCAGAGTTGACACAAATCCGTTCAGGCCGAAACAATAACCCGAAGGTAACGCTGCCGGAGTGGTGACTGCCGCAGCACACTGCTGGCTGCAATCACTGAAACAGAAACATGTTTCGGGAGGTGAAGATATTGTTATTGGAAGAAAAAAAAAGAACCAAACCTGTAGGAAACTGTAAGGCTCAGCACTGTCTGTTGCCACTGGCCCTGCAGCATCTTTTCCCCTCCAGATCTGCCTGTGCAGAAATAACCCAGAACTGACCCCCACTGCAGTCAAAAGAACCGACCTCTATTTGCTTTGCACGGTGCCTCCAGTCGAACCGTGGCCCCGTGGTACCGCCAGGACCGGCAGCACCTTCCAGCAACTGGCCCTGAAGCCCAGAGCCTGCCCGAGACCCAGCAGTAAATCACAGCAGCCCCGTTTGCTCTGTCCTGGGGGTGGGCAGCGTGCATCGAGACCAGGGATCTCCTCCACCATCATGGAAACCACGGTTTTGCATCTTTTGCTAAGTGTTTCTCTACCCTGTGAAACAACTTCAACAGCTATTTCATTACTCATTTCAGCAGGACTTGCACACCCGCTACCACTGGCCACAGCACAGAGAAATGTTCGTATCAGATCAAATCCAAGATTTCTCTTCTTTACACGGTATCTGAGAGTGTCCGGACTTAGGTATCTCACAGGAGGACACACAGGCGCAGATATTGCCCTGTATTCTCCCCACTTGACCTCCTGGTATTTAACTTAAAACCAAAGCACATGGCTTGAAACCTTTCCCAAGTGTTTGTCTCCATCAGGTGTAATTGTTAGCATCCCCTGTAGCTGTATGAATAGCTAATCTTCCTGGAACCTATAAATCTAACATTTTGGATTTCTAAGAAAATTCCAAGAGGGCATTCCTGGGGTTTATTTTCGATTTCACCCTCCCTTACAGAGTTAACAGCAAAATGCCCCTCATGTCGCTTTTATAGGCATAATCAAAGATATGTACCATAGCAAATATACCCCTAATAAAATGAAATGTCTGAACTGAATTAAATGAGATTCTGTTGATATCTTTTGCTGAAAAATCAACCTGTTTCTTCTTAAATTAACCTGGCCATCAGTCTCTTAACACCTAATTGTTACTTCCCTGGTATCCGCTAATGGGTTTTAAATCAAAGGAACACGAATGATAATTGGAACAATTCAAATTCTTTCTCATTGATTTGGTCCAGTAGTTTCCAGAGTCTGGCTCTGCCAATGCACTCTGTGTGTGTTATGTGTGTGTGCCCATCCCCACATGCGTGCCTGTGTGCATGTCACTGCACGTGTGTGCATGTGAGTGCGCTCTGAAGATACACACACACACATGTATGCTGCTGGTTTTGTACTCATGCAATACATGAAATCCAGCTTTGAAATGGCAAAACCACAATAACATATATTCAGCCACTGCTAAATTCCAGTTTGGTGATCAAGTTCTCCAGGTCTGTTAAAATGACATCTAAGTACGTCATTTTCTTGGGATGCAATACTTATGAACCTAGCAGACTCTCATCTAATCTTTACAGGCCCGTATATGATCGTCAGCATGGGGTGAGGTTGTGCTATAGGAGGCTGGGAAGCCGAGTGCTTACGCTTGTCCTGAGGGTCCGATTTGGGGTCGGCAGCAGATATAACAAGAACCCAATGCTGTACTTTATCTGCTCATATTTTAACCCCTGGTCCCAGAAGGTCACTCGCTTCCAAGCTGTCACTAGCTCCAACAAGGAGCAACATCTTTGACAGAGTCACTCCCCCTCCCCTTTGGCCCGTTCAGAACTTGCTAAATAAATCATAAAAAAATGACTTTAACATTCCAGTCATACCCTTCTCCTCATCTGGTTTCAGTAATGCCAGCTAGGTGGAATTTATGCTCAGTGTAATCAATCCAGATAGTTTCCTTCCTTGATTAATTTTCTGCCTGATATTTGATCTGGTGTTAATTCTGCTCCCTCTTTTAATCCTGCCATTTTGCCATTGGGGGGTGGCCACCAGGCCAGTTTATAACCAAGCCTGTGCATTGGAGGTGCACGTGGTGGTGATTGCCCACTCCTGTCCCCTGCCCACTCGGGTCAGCCCCAGCATCGCTCCCCTCCCTGGAAACACACTGGGTCAGGGTCCCACTGCTGTGGGTGTAATTTCTTCTCCCTTCCCAAAATTTGCAGCATTGCCTCCAAGCAGGAGCTCCAGTCTATTCTCTCCTCTGCTCATTGCCTGCAGAGCATATGTTAATTCAGATCTTAAATAGGCGCCTCTTCAGAGAAAAATAGAGATTGTATATTACAAGGGAAAAGAAGACTCCCAGCAACACCAGCACCTCCAAGACCCACGCATGCCTGAGAAACAGAGGGCTTATCTCTGCATAACTGTGTATTGGTAATATTTCTCTGCTCAAATGAAGAGATACAGCTGAAAACCAAAAGATACAAAAAAGGTAGCGCTTTTAACGCTCAGCAAGATAAAGGCAGTGTCATTCACGCTCACAGATATATTGGAAGGATTTGAAAAAAATCCCACAATTTGTCTCTTCTGACAAACAGAGGATGCTCGTGACCTGTTGCAGCCGCGGGCAGTGCTGTGACTATAACAGCATGGATCCAGACCTCCGCACTGTGCTCAGAGGGCAGGTTTCCCCCAGTGGAGAATTTTACCTTTGGAGTGAAAACACCTTCTCTCTATTTCTTGCTGTAGAGCACAATCAGCTGCAAACCCCTTAATTGATCCATATTGGGCTTCTTGGTCCTGGTTTCCAGAATGCCTAAAAGAACAGCAATTAAAAAAAAAAGGCATCCCTGTTCTTTCTGAGCATTGTCCTCTATGTACAGAAAGATACACTATAAATATTTTCAGACATGTCTCTGATATTTACTTGATGTTCAAGCAACCCCTGTTTTAAACCCCCCTTTTTTAAACACAGTTCTTACCAGTCACATGGCGAATGTCTACAGTCTGACATCTCACACCGTATATCACCATAGGAAGATGTGACCGGACAAGACAGTGTTCTCCGTTTGGGATTCACATGGTGGCTGGATGTACCGTTGCTGCTTAGTCGTTATTGGGCAAAAGCTTCGTTATAAACCCTCCAGAGCAGCAAGGGGGGGCACAGCTTTCAGATGGGGATCTCCACAGTTCTTCAGCCACACTTGGCAGCCTATGAACTGAGAAAATATGTATATTTTAACCTGATCGCGGTCCCTGGGCTCCAGGCAATCTCTTTTTCTGAGGAAATATGTAGTCGTGGGTCTCCACGTGGCACTGAGATCCTGGTGCGGTCTCATTTCTCCCCTACCAGTGCTAACATACAGCTCCGAGCTGACCCAGTGTGTTCGTACATCATCCAGATAATTTTGACACCAAACCAGGCAGGTGAGTTCAGTCCCACGCCGGAGCCACTGCCAGACCTGGAGGCTGAGATGGAGATCTCGGAGAGCCCGGACTCACACCGTGAGAATCGCCTCATGCGGAGACCCATCACCCTTTGGATGGAGCCAAGACCAACGGGTGATGTGCAAAACACAACACAAGACAGCTGAAACTGAAGCCAGAAAGTGCACTTTCTAACTCGGCAAGGTGAAAAAATTTAAACATGTTGGGTTTAATGCTATCAGTAATTAGGTTTTAATTTTTTCCCCGGAATGAGGATGTCTGAAATATGGATCATACTCATCATATGTTTTCACTGGAGACAGCAATACAGGTATTATACAATGCAGCACACTTTGAAGTATAGTGTCCTGATCCCACCTGTTTTTAACTGAAAATACTATAAACAGATCCTCTGAACCATATTGCATTAGTCCTTGCAGGTCTTCTATCAAAGCCTTTCTGTGATCAAAAGGTGCAAGGCGAGTTTAAAGTAACCAAATTGCCGTCTCCATCATTGCAGGGTTTACTGAAAAGAGGAACATTTTCATGCACTCAGTATTTTCTCACACAGGGCAAGTTGGATATTTTCTATCAGATTATCAGCAGGTGGTAATATTTTGATGCTCTAATGCTACTGAAATACAGACATCACAAAAAGTGCACCGTGCAATTTTTATCTCGAGGAAATCTAATGCAGTATGCCACTTCAAATTTTAGTTATGTGTCCTTACACCATAAAGAACAGTAGGTATTTTGGCTGCATAGCAGAACCAATCTTCCAGGTACAACCTTTCCGAGCTGCATGACATTTTACCTTTTTTAATACAGCGTTATAAGACAAATATTATTAGCGCAAAGAACTTTAAAATCACACTACTTGAAAGTTTAGACTCTTGAGGAATACAGCAGTCCCTAAAGACCCCAAGCACCACCAGGATGAGAAGCAGAGTAGACCTTCGCTGCTGTGTCAACAAGTATTTTAAATCCTCGTTGAAAAAGCTCCACAATTACATTATGAGGGAAAGTATCTGAGCAAGTAAATACTCTCTGATTTCCCCTGATACGAGGGCATGCTGCCTGCGACTCGCTGAGATATTTCAAGATCACTTTGCAGTTCAGGCAGGAGCTGATGAACAGCTCATGATAGGTAATGAGGGAAAAACTTCATCAGTGAGAGAGCTGGGCAACCTTCCGAGAGGAGAAGGGAGTTTTCCTATTTATCTTACAAATGATCCCATGCAATGAGAGGGTTAAGGAAGATGGTCCAAGACACACATGCAGCCCATAGCAGTACCCTTCTGTTGCTGACAGATTATCTATATAAAATGCAAAATATTAAAGTAACTATTCCCTGGGCTCTAGAGGGGGAGACTTCATCTCAGTTTGCTTTGAAAGAGAAACCTTCCCTTATTTCATAGCTTAATTATAGAGAGTGGTCAAAGAGAAGGAGAGCAGATCTGCCAAGGAAGGGGAGATCTGCACAAACGAGGAGTGGAGAATATCGAGGAGCAGAGAACATCGAGGAGCGCAGTGTCCATGGGGTGAATCCATGTCTTGGTACCAAAGAGTTTTTCCAGCCAGGTATTTTGTCACAGACCTTCCTGCCTACTTGAAGGGAGGATAAAGTCAATGTTCACCACCAGTTAACGCTGCTGGGGTAGAGACGATTACAGGAATAAAATCCGGTCCCTCAGAAGAACTGATGGCCAACTAGAACCTAATAGCTACTGGTATGGCTGACAAAAAAAAAACAACCTAAACCAAAACTATTAGAGGTAATAAGGAATGGAGATTTATGTTGCTGATGTCTTTGTTAACTGCCCTTCCATCCTCTCAGTGGTACACTCGATACTGCTGCTTCCAAAAGTCACAATGAAGCAGCAAACATTACCTGAACCGGCCTTTTTTGTAAGTGTTTTAGCTGCCCTTAATGTAAGAAAATTAAAATAAATAAAATAAATAAATAATAAAAATAAAACCAAACCACTAACACAGCAGGACGAGAATCAATTTTGCTTTACAACAATTACTCAAACCTGGTGCCAAACTTATATAAGCAAAAATATTACCAAGTTTTACACTTTTCCTCCACAGCCCTCGTTCCCTGCGAGGCCTCACGGCTCCGTGCAGAAACTCCCTGCCCGGCCACAGTCCTGCCGTCGGGTCGGGGTGAAGGCACCAGGTCCACTGGGTGCCTGGGGTGCCCAAGGTAGCAGGTATCACCGCAGACCTGCTCGAGCAACTCGGGAAAGTCTCTTGCTTTCAAAACACAGGTGTGCAAAGTCACTGATTAATATCTGCACCATCTGCACCCTTGCAGCGTTTAGTATCTGTCAATTTTCTAGCAAAGTTGTTTATTGACAGATACCCTCAAAGAAACAACATTTCAGGCTGAACGGTCATGCAAAGAAATTTCTGAAGCCAAATATATGCAGCAGAAGTTTGTTTGCAAGGGTTATGGTCAGTTGAGGAATGGGGGTTTACCAGGAGCCCACCGTGTCCCTTCTGCACTCAAAGAGGTATCTTGTGATGAAACATCCATAAGAAAGTCTGTGTAGCTTTGAGGAATCATTTAAAACTAACTAATGCTTAAAACCAGCAACTTTTTTGGTGATAATCCACACGCAATAAGGAAGATGGGATTTGTCAAACAAATTATGCACTCAACAGAAGCTGCTAAAAAGCTTCCGTAGGTTACCAAGCCATTTTTAGGCTCAGGATGCCTTATGAATATTTCTCTAAGCTGCCTGGTTTCCAACCAGCTGTACTAGCGCATCATCCCACTAGATGCGAGTTGAATTTACATTAGCGTGTTTAGATAATCAGAGTTGTGATCATTTACGTGAAACAAACGAGACAAATATTTAAACAAATAAACACTCTATGGTTTTATGAAAACATGATGACTGCATAATTATTTCTTCCCAGGCACTGCAAATTCTTGCATGGTTTGAACCAATGTTTTCAGAGTGTGACATTTAAAAAAGAGGAGAAAAAGCACCAGGGCAAGTCTGAGAAGATTGCCTGTTGTGTGCTGGTGCCTCGGCACCGCGACCAGCCAAGAGGACTTGGTGGGCAGTTGGGTGGGCTCCTACCCCATCCCTCGGCATCGCCCAGGCATCCATGGCCCCCATTGCCCACCAAGACGGAAAGGCTTCCCACGTCTCAAAATGCTGAGACCAAAGGCTGAAACACACCCCAGGGGTGCCCAACACTACAGCTGGAATATCTCCTCTGCTACCTTTCATTTTCTCATTCTCCTGAAATGCTAAGATTAATGACTTTGCAAAGTCTGCCCAAGCGCTCTCCTCTGGATGTTCCACTTGAAGACTCCCCGTTTCCTCAGCCACTTCCACATGACCCAGTGGCTGGGACAGTAAGCCCCGTTTTGATCTGAGATTCTTCATATTAATAATGTCATACATTACATTTGACAGCCTCTAACTGATTCTCTGACTTTTATATGGCAAAAACTTCTGGCAGTGTTATTGGCTTTCCCTTTTTTATTAACTGTTCTGACTGGCAGCGAAATCCCCAGCAGAAACAGATGCTCCCGGGGGAATTTTTCAAAGGTTAGATCCTCTCATGCTGATGCAACATTTTTGTCATTATTCAAGAAGACAGATTAATCACTTAGGCCTATATCCTAATCACAGTAGGGAAAAAAAATTCAGTCAGGTGCTTAAAAAAGGTTTAAGCATTTAAATATACTTCACAGATTTAGTCCCTGGTAATCAAGCACTGGGACAGGGAGAGCAGCAAAGGGGGGGAATGAGATGAAGGAACAGACGTTCATTATGAGCCCAAAGAGAATGAAGCAATACAGCATCAGGAATGGAAAACATAGCTGGTGAGATGTAGGAAACTTTGTTTTTTTCTTAACAAGAAGGTAGAGACTAGCACAAAGAGTACCAACCCTGCAAGCGCAATAAAAATGGTAATAATTCACAGCTTCTGAGGACACTGAAGCTACAAGCCCAAGTCACTCACAGATTAATTCCATATGTTATGCTGCAAATAGCTCCATAGTTTCTCCAAAAACCATAACGCTGTACTGCATTCTTACAGTGCAAACACCCAAGCAAAAACACACAGGCCAAGAAAAAACAGCATGCAAACTGGCCTTGAAAGTTCATCGTTTATTATAACTCTGTGCTCAGTCCATTAGTTCACCTTTCCCTTCTACATCCACAATATAAAAATAGAACAGTAGTTACTTTTTGGGGACACTCATTGTAGAGAATCCAAGTCACCTTAAAAGGACTTGAGATTAAAAGCCTGAACTGAGATATTTAACTACCTTGATGACAGAGACTCTTGTAGTGGGTGAGTTATTATGGAGAAAAGTCTAATGAAATCAGTTATGTTGAATATGTTTATGGTTAATGGGAGAGTGGAGCAAGAGCCATTTTAGCCATCTAACGTGTGAAAATGAACAATTCTCTCCTGGAATGACGACGGGCCACAGAAGAAACCTTTTAAGCACATACTAAACCCATTACCAGCTTCCATCTGAACCTCTCATTTTGGATGCATCAATGGCTATTGACAATCTGTCTTCCAGAACTTACACACTAAAACACTTTGTCTTCTGTTTTCTTGTTGTTTACTGGGGAGGCAGATGGTTAGACTTCTTCCCTAGGTTGAAAGTCTTTATTGGCAATACAAAAATGTGCTTTAAATGTCAATTCCTCCTCAGGTGCACCTTTAGATGGTGGGACACTGGTGAAATAAAGGACCTTTTCTCTGAATTTCTTTCCTGAAGAACTTCTTCTTTGCTTCTGCTCCAAAAATTCTGCTTTTAAAGGGATTTCTGTTGTCTCAGCAAGGAAGTGCTGCAACTAATACATTGATTTAGCCCAGGTTTCTTGGGATCCAGATTACATCATTGCTACAGGCAGATGCATGATTTCTTTCCCATAAGCTCATAGTGCCCCTGAGATAGCTCTGAGTAGAAAAAATTGAGCGTTCAGAAGATAGAGCTGAACATTACCTCCAGCACAGGAGGTGAAGGAGCATTCTTGGCCCCTTGTGATGGCAAACTTCCTTTGTGGAGCTGGGCCTTGGCTTTTGCGTTCACACAGTTAAAACAGTTACTGAGATGCCTAAGGAATGCCCCACGGAGGCAGGCCATTTTCCACCTCCCACGACTGACAGTGAACTTTCCTGTAACGAATAGGAAACAGCATCTTATAAAAGTATAGCAAAGGCAGCCCGGACTTTCACTTCCAACCGATGAAGAAATATTCAGCATGATGCATTATGACTTCAAGTGTTCCCTAAAGACAGTGACATCCTTCCCCCACCAGCACATTGGCACTAAGCAGCCTGTTGTGTCCCGAGTACACAGACAGCCACACAACAGGAAGAATTAATGAGTATTTTCCATGTTACGAGCAATTATTTTGGGAGAGGACAGAAAAGGGTGCTCTGGAAAGGCTAAAAAATTTTGAAAGGCAGTGCCCAGAACACTGTTCTGCATGGCAGTCCCTTCAACTAGTTTAGGGATGGACTGGAAAGTTTGGGTAAACTTGCATTTTCTTCATGTCTTCACTCTAAGCTTGAGGCTGGCTAGCTGAAATCCATTGAGCATAATGAAACCTCATAGGTCGTTCCATTGATTCAAAGCCTTAAGTGATATCCCTCAGACAGATGGGGAGTCAATGGATCTCTCGGGACGGACTCTTTTTTGCCAAACATCTCTCTCCACCCTAGGTTATAGTGCCCAAAGGGTGTTTGTCCTCCCTACCTCCTGCTGCTGAAGGGCAACCCCTCCTTTCCTTCCCTCCCTGCCACCAGGGCAGTTGGAGGAATCCATCTCCTTTCCCCTGTTCCTTTCCAACCCAGCTATGGATCATGCTCCAGGACCACTTGACTGAGCAGTGCAGACCAGCCCCAGCTCCTTTGGCTCGTAGAGGGCAGATCATTGCTCCCGTAACAAGTTTATCTTCCATCGTACTGAACGCTCTCAGCTCATAAATTGCGCGAAGGCATATTTTGACAGGTGAAGTATATTTTCTTGTTGCTGAGCCATGGTGGAGCTCATCTGTTCAAATCAGCTCCCGGATTGTTTACGTTCCCGTGACAGAGTCCTGTTCATCACGAAGTCAATAGGAGGTCCGATTATTATGGTCAAATGGCTCTTAACTCTTCAGGCAAGTCAGCCATTGATCTCTGAAAAACCCTGACGCTACTTGGCTTCAGGCCTCCCTGTGAACTCCAGATGAATGAACAGAGCCGCTCCCCAGGGCTTGCAGACCGTGCCTGTTCAAGGCCACGTACGATTCCCTAAATACCATCGCTTTATACGTCCCTATTCTGGGTCTTGTTGCAGGACTTTAGTTCGAATGAGATTTGGCTGAAAAAAACATATTCCGGCTCATGCACAAAAATGCTCAAGGCAGCGCCATGCAATAATCTAAATAAAGTCATTCTCGTCAATGACCCAGCTGGGAGAGGCAGAGCTGAGGAGGGAAGGCTTTTGCACTGTTTCCACGTACATATGCAGACTGACAACAGGGTAGTTTTCTTTGTAAACTTAGAAGAATCACAACAAAAGTGTTGAGACTTTGCTTAAATTCCAGACTTTTAATTCCATCACATAACAAAGCTGACACGGTTTGTCTTCCTTCCAGACATTACAGCAGTAGCCAGCAATTTAAACCAGATCATTCAGTACTTGTCAGATTAGCGTAAATCCCTTCCTAACATGAGGGACAGAACAAGCTTAAAATTCATAGAACAAAATGGGGGATTGCTCAAAGTTATATAGACTATATTTAGTGTTTAAAGGCCCGACACAGACTCTATTGGAACGTTCCTATTAGCTTCATTAGATGCTGAATCATACTCTTGGACTACTGCAAGCTCATGTGTACAAAAATGAACATGGACGAGCAGCTCACCTTCTATCTCTGATCGCTACTCGGAACAGAGAGCCGGGCATATTATGGGAAAGTATGCATTTTAGAGGAATTTATAAATCTTTTAAATTTTTAGATTATTTTTTAAAAAGCGGAATTTATCACATTCAATTGAAAATGAAAATCTTAGTACCTTTTCATCTGAAGTAATGAGGAAATGCATTTATTCTGTACTCTGCAAATCTCCTCATTTCAGGAGACAACACTTTTTAAATGCTGCTGTACATTTGTCATGACAAAGGCATTTCTTTTTCAGATTCCCAAGTATATGATCTTCTGGAAAAAAGGCTCTCCTATTGTCCTAGGGGTATTTTGTACAGGGTGCAGACAAGGGGAAATGCATTTTCACTGTTCCCTGAGGAACTGAAGACATTATGCTTCAATAGTTAATTCTTTCCCTTCCCGAAGCACACCCTGTGCCTGTACAGACCTTCACTCAAATACACAGTGCATTACAGCCAAATTTAGAGCAGAATCTGTCCATCATTGTGGTGATAAAATTTCATGCAAAAAGAAGAGTTACCCTGTGCACAACCATACTTACAGATATAATTGTAAAACTCAGCCAAGTATTCAGACGAACAAATAATTTATTTGTCGTTTCATTTATTTGTCTTAAAAATGTTCAAGAGATGTTGAATTTATTCCTGACATTTCTCCCCTGTAGATAATAGCTTGCATAAACATGGTATGAATATTCAATGTTCAAGCCTTAAAACTTGGACTGTCAGTTACCTACATAAATCATGTAGTATTATTGCTTTTCCTTCATAACATATGTAACTAAGCAGCAAATCATGAATTTAAATATTAAGTTCACTGCATTCTGCCCTTTTCTCAGTGATCAGTGGTACAGAGATCTCAGCTCAGCAGGTGGTGGGTCGGGCTGTCCTAAAGGTGGAGAACCAGACAAATGTGTCAACTCAAATCTGAATGAGGCTGCCTATTCTGGATTAGGTTTTACATAGTGAACGTTATTGTCCTGGCAAGGCTCAATTTCCCAGTTATTCCTAAAAATTAATTCAAAATACCAAGAATGGGGTCAAGCCAAGACTTGTTCTTGAACTCAGGTGACAATGCAGAAAGACCTACCGCTTCATTGCCAGTTGTAAATTACCAGAGCACCTAAAGAATTCGTAAGAATTGCTGCACTTCGTTGCAATCAAAAATGGGATGTGCTAAGACAAAAAGCTGGGGAAGCAGTGCAAAATGAAGAGCTCTCTTCAAAAGGGTTGGAAGAGACATTTGTCATTTAAAACAAAAATTGAAGACTTCTAAGGGAAAAAAAGGCAGAATAACCTTAGAGTAAGAGGTATTAAGGTACTAAAGGGAGTAACCTTTAAAGCCTGCCTGCAAAATGGATCCCTGAAGTCCTGAATCATAATAGCAGAGGGGAGAAAGAGAGCCTTGAAATAAATGAGCATCAGTCCAGAAATTTCCCAGAGATGACGGAGAGTGCAGAAGTTTCACACTAAACTATTTATTTCTGAACTCCTAAGTAACATGGAGTGCAAGAGGGAAGGAGAAAGGAAGGATAATAGGAGGGGAAATAAATCTCTTCTTTTAAATGCATTTAGTGGTGTAGCGATAGGGGTAGGGATTACACTCAATTTAATCTGAATGGATAACACAGTACAGGATATTATCTGTAGTTTTCTTAAAATCTCCTCTGGAACACGGCTTTAGCGTTTCTTTCTGCAACAGTAGCTTTGCTCCCCGGCTGTGCCATTACCCTCAGCACTCTGCTGTTCGGTTTAACCCTCTGTAAAATGGGCCTTGTGACACAGCACAGAAAAAAATAGTTTAATTCAAGGGAGAAATTCAGCCAGTGAATAGGGTGGCAGGAGTCCTGAGCAGGTTAATTTGGGGAAAATTATATGAACCACTTCTGTAAAACAGCATGGGATCCACCACTAACAAACGTAGGCTGCTGTTGTTGTTAACCAGACAAGAAGAGATAGAAAGGATTGCAGGAAGACCTACCTAAAAAATCAGCTATTTGCATTCATCTACTTTGTGCAGTCTTTGTGAAGCTGAGAAACCACTTACCGTTTTGCAATAACAGGTTGCATTTGTAATCTCGCAAACCAACATACCTCAAGTTGTGTGGTCCGGACGGGTTACAGCTCCTGGCTGCTCCAGCTTGCCATCCTGGTCAAAGATGCGCCCTACCCGCAGTCCCAGGGATGCAGGACTGGGTGACCACATTTAAATTCAGGAGTTTTTTGATCTGAATTTGCTTCACTCATTCACTTCAGCAAATACCCCGTGGCAGGGTTACACCTCCCGAATCTCTCACCTTGCTTCACGTTCACAGCTTCTTCTGAAGTTGCTACCCAGATCCTGGACTAAGATTATTTTGTGTGATCTAATAACACAGTGCCAAACATGGGATAGACAAAATAGATGAAGAAGAGTAGTTCTATTTTTATGGCAAACTTCCTACTGGTGACTGGTGTTTAATTAACAGCATTATAACAGCTAATCACCTGGTGGTTCCTACCTCCACTCATTTTCTCAGTGACACAAGGGCATGTGACAGGGGTGAGTGGCTGCACCATGTCTGCTTGCAATAAACTGTCACTTCACAAAGGGCTGTGGTGCCATTAACTGGGTTAATTGGGTTCATAACTGTTGCCAGTCCAGACATCTGTGCTCAGCTCCTGCCACTTAAGAAGGAAAAGGAAGCTAAACACGAGTTCCTTGAAATGCTGCCGATGAGCAACTTGCCCTTAGATAGCTTTTACATCCCAAAGCAGTCAGGGAGAGAAGGAGGGTGCACAGGGGAGAATCCTCTTGGCTGGTGAGACATTCCTAGTTTCAGAAGTTATTTCCAGAAACACAATTTCCGGAATACGAACCCCTGATTCCCAGAACAGATGTGGGAAAATTTCTAGGTAAATAAGACTAGAAATGCAAATGGGATTTGGCAAAGGCAAAATATCAAGGGAATTCTTTCAGCTAGCGAAACATTTCTTTCTAAGTAATCTTCAGTACTGGAGATGTTTCAATTCCTCAGTAGTACCTTCCTCAGAAAAAATACTGGGAGGAAGAAGTTACTGTTTTCTGGCTCACAGATCAAGAAATGCTATCTCCCTCTTTCCAGCTGATGGGAGCATAGGATGAGGAAGTTTTGATTATTATGGGTAACAAGAGTTACAGGTAAATGGTAATTTAACTTAGTGAATGTATTGAATTAGCATTTTGTAAAAACTCACAACTGAAGAGATTTTTATGAACAAAATTAAGAGGTTTTGGCTTTTTCTTTCCCTCTAGCTAACATTTAATGTATAACTGTTCTCTGTGATTGACATTACATTTCAGATGAGAGTTTTGTTTTGGTTTTTTATCTGCTCTAGAGGGTGACACTAAGTTATTTCATGGGATTAGCGATTTAAGTAATGTGAGTAAGTTGGTTGTCATGATTAGCAGAAGCTAAAGCAAAGCAGCATTTGCTAACTGCAGAGAATTGAGATGATGTGGCTGGCCACAGTGGCTTATTAAATGTATAATGAGCTCAGACAACTTATAAAAGGAATCAAAATTCTGTAACGCAGGGAAGCAAAGTTCCTAAGTACCAGCATATTCCTGTAAGATTCCGAGGTGATACGAGATTATTATAAAGTATTTAGTGAACAGACATTTAATTGAACACATGGGTATACGAAAAAGAATTTAGGACTGTGTGTTTTTATGAGAAGAATTTCAAAGTTTGGCTTAACCAAGCCACTAATTATTTGCACTGCAATGCTGCTGAGGTGGGAATCAGCCTCTCTTCTTTCATTGCAGACCATTTTTCCCAGCCACTTAAGTATCATCATTTGAATCTGTACATTGCTTCTGGAGATCTTTTTTGGCTTTCTGTCATCTACTATACTTAAATTCCCCCGGCATCATAATATTCCCACTTTAATCAGACTCTTCTTTGATTTCAGACACTATCCTCCTGACTTTGCCTTGCAGACCTTTCTCTCTGCAGCCGCTGTCTCTCAAAGAGATCTCAGCACGCCTGCCTCCAGCCTTCCCGTTTCATTTGATGCGGTTGCTACCAGCCTGCAAGGTAAAATAATAATGTTCTCAGCAATTCTTAAACTATTGATTTCTGCAAAACACATAGAGCTTACCTGCATCATCTTCCTACAAATGCACCACTTCCAGTGAAGTTAGTCTTTGTTTGTATGGTATTTACATGGTATGTCCCCGAAGAGATACAAATCTTGATCTCCAGAGAGTACAGTTCCAGTGTCCTGTTTAAATACGGGATATGTGGGCAGGTGATGTAAATCTCATTGGACAGTGCAAGAAATTGAAAAAAGCCGTAGGAAGTGAGAGCGCTGCCAGGAGCAGCTTTATCAGGGTTATCAGTTTGGGAGGTTTTGTTGCAGTCAGGCACAGGACTCCCCATTTCCATCAGGTTACCGACACCCCTTCACTTCTCAAACCCAACAGTACTTCTATTACCGAGGCCAGCCCAGAAACATCCCTGCTGCTTTCTGACCATGCTTTACAATTCTAAAGCGTGTGTTGCTCCTGCCTCCCAAACTCCTCATGGCTATTTGGGAGCAGAGGGCAAGACTCTACGGAGGACAGCAGTAACGTTTGGGTTATGCCACCCTCTGGGTAGGTGAAGAAGCAAAAGATACTGTAAATGGTGGTGCAAACTGAGGGCTGCGAGAGCTCTGCTCCCTTTTTAGCAGTTAACTCACACAGCATTGTCCCAGAAGACTTGGATCCTATTTGTAAGTTGTGTCATTATCGATACTGCCCAAACCATCCCGCTGAGTCATCTCCCAGCATAGGGGTCAGAGGACACACGATGAACGCAACATACCAGCAAAGGTGTTGGGGCAAGACGTACAGGAGTACGGCACGGCACATGAGCCAACAGAGACGAACATTAAGCATGAAACTAGTGCTGAGTATTAGCAAAATTTGGGAATCTGCCTCCTTTCCACTCCTTGAATATTTTTAAAAAACCCATCCCTAATGAAATTCAGGTGCTGGACCTGATGAGGGCCTGCAAGCAAAAGGAAAATATTATTTTAGCCCAGACTCCATAGCATTATGCTTATTAGGTAATTCTCTGATTTGGGGACATATGCACTACCTCGGGGTGGGGGGGCTTAACCATTTTTCTCCAATAGCGAGGAAGGTTTTTTTTCATTTCCTTTTGTGGAGAATTATATACAAGCTAGGCAAGAGGAAGGCCTCAGTTCATGTAAAATGCAGGAAGATATAATGGAAGTTTCACAATACCCTTTCAAAGTACCTTAATACACATTAGGCAGACTATTTCAGCTGCTGAATTCATTCTACATTTCCCTACTTTCTGTTCGAAACTTGTGAAATAGGATGTTTTTATGATTAGAGCACTGTCATCTATAGGTTTGACTTCAGTCATTCATTTAGCAAAAAAACCTTTGTCCGGCCAAAAAGAATAATTTCATCTCTGTCCAGCTGGGGAATATCTAACAGTGCAGTTTGGCCATAGCCGAAACTCAGGGCAGAGCATGCCACCCATCTTTTATTTTCATCTTATTCCTCCCAACTCGGAAAGTTAAACAAATTATTTTAAAATAA